>NC_053393.1:181790042-182143447 GCF_905171765.1 Bufo bufo | reverse complement strand
TTGTATATGAATTGTTCCTCGAAGCGTCCCATATAAAGGTTTGCATAACTCGGCGTGAAACGCGTCCCCATAGCGGTTCCCTTCTGCTGTCTGTACTAGCAGTTTTCAAATGTGAATATATTATGTGTTAAGATAAACCGAATGGCATCTGTAATGAATGTTTTGTGTTCCGGGGAGAGTTGGTCATCGGTTTCCAGGTAATGTTTGGATGTAATGATGCCTGCTTCGTGTGGAATGTTAGAATATAGAGATGCCACATCTAATGTCAGCCAGCGGTAGGTTGGGTCCCATTTGATGTCTTTTAGCAGGGATATGAGTTGAGCGGAATCTCTAAGGTGAAAACGAAGGTTGGTGACAATAAGTCAACGTAATGTGAGAGGTTACTGGTGAGGGAGTTGATAGCTGATATAATGGGTCTCCCCGGCGGATTTTCAATGTTTTTGTGGACTTTTGGTAAATGGTAGAAAGTTGCTATAGTCGGGTGGTCGATGGTGACGAATTTCCTGTAATGACCGGCGTCACGCAAAGGGAGGGAAATCAGAAGGCCCTGTCCAAGGGAGAGGGAAAGGAGGTGACCCCTGACTCACCTTGCGGATAGCACCTGACTGCCCTGACGTCCCTAGATGGGTTCCTCACCCATACGCCGATCACGTGCCTAAACCCTGGCTTTCCCTAAGATGAGCCCTGTGTAGTGAACAGGGCGGTTGGATCACTAGTCCGCACCACTGACACTAAGAGAAAAACACCAAGGAGAGGACAGACAATACAGACAAACATATAATCCCAGGTGGGTGACAACAGCAGACCACCAAGACCTAACAGGGATCCGGAGGGTAACACTCTGGAACAACAACCAGGGATCTCAGCTACTCAGCTCCAGTGGGTCAGTATAGAAGTCCAGGCAGGAAGCTCTATATCTGGCAACCAGAGAAGTGGGAGATGGGAATATAAGGAGGTTGGGATTGCTGGACAAGAAACAGCTGAGGAGGAGAAGCTACGGATCCCTGAGTGAGCCAAAAAGGATTGCAAGGCAAACCCAGAAAGCTACCTTTACGAAACAGCACTGTCTTTGTACATCGAACGCGCAGCCACCCACTGCGCCTTCCTGACCCCGGGTATAACGGAGTCAGACGTGGCTCTTGACACCCTCGTGACATTTCCTTTCTTTTCTAGTCAATACGTGGTTCTCTTCTGCCTGGACAGACTGCTACCCCCATACCATTCCCTTTCCATCCTTCCTTGTCCTCCTCCCTCTCTCTCATGTCCTTCCGCACATCCTCCCACCACCATACAGTTCCTCGATCAGAGACACCATTATATATCCAGCACAAGGGCCCACGCCTCTGGGTCACCTCACACTGTGACCCACTCCCATTTATGAAACTTTTGCAACAGTTTAGCAAAATAACATGATTTGTCATATTATATTATATATCCACCTAGTTCCCATATCATCATACTGTTCCCTGGCATCCCTCTGGTTCCACCAATCACTGCGCAGCTTCAATACTAAATTACCATCGCCGCTCTCCCAACCATGGCCCCTGTATTACATCGCAGCAACATCCATAGCTGCACTACCTCCTCCCTCCCCTCTGTCACTCCCCACTATCAGCGATACATATCGCTGTATCAGCCCCTCCACACGCCCCTGCCAGGCCCTCCCAGTCCCGCCTTAAACCGCTGGACAGCGCACGCTCTCTCACACTGCACGCTACAGGTGCAGCGAACACAGTAGCGCCACTACACCAGGAAACTCCCCGGCCGCATTCTCCAGGTAGGAAATCCAATCTCCCGCCATGCGAGTAATTATGCGAACACATGGCCATTGGCCAGCAACAACGCCCATTTGTCTCAATACATCTGCATTATTATTCAACAATATTGCCAACCACAATACCCACATCTAGAAGCATATATCTACAAGCACACCAGTAAACACCAAACACCCATCCCTAACCCAGGGTGAAATTTTCATAATTTTGTATGCATTTATTTCCTGATTTATTCAGTCCTAATACTTATATCGATCTGCAGAAGTATGGTCCACCCCATTGTGGGAACCCTTTGCATTGTATTGTATTTTAAACTATGTACTTTTACTTGTTTTCACGTATATTTATACTTGTACGTATTTATGAAACTATCCGACGGTAACACACCACCAAAGTTTTTTTTTTCTTCATCCTTTATTTAACTACTTATTTATGGATCTATTTTTTATTTATGAAATATATTAGTGTTGATCACGAATATTTGAATTGCGAATTTTAATCGCGAATATCGGCATTTCGAGAATTCGCAAATATTTAGAATATCGCTAAATATATTCGTAATCGCGAATATTCAGTTTTTTTAAAAATACCAGTTCATGCAAATTTTTATGTGAATATTTTATGCAAATTTTCGCATTCAAGAAAATAATACCTGGAGATCATGAATTCGCGAATTCTCGAATATATGGCGCATATTCGCCCAAATATTCGCGAAATATCGCGAATTTGAATATTGCCCCTGCCGCTCATCACTAATATATATATATATATATATATATACATATATCCACAAAAAGTTAGGCAGCAGTCCCTTGGAAGTTGAGAAGAAGGGTGCCCTCGGTAATCCCTCGATTCAGTGCTGCAGACTTTAATTGTTTATATATATACACTCACCTAAAGAATTATTAGGAACACCTGTTCTATTTCTCATTAATGCAATTATCTAGTCAACCAATCACATGGCAGTTGCTTCAATGCATTTAGGAGTGTGGTCCTGGTCAAGACAATCTCCTAAACTCCAAACTGAATGTCAGAATGGGAAAGGAAGGTGATTTAAGCAATTTTGAGCGTGGCATGGTTGTTGGTGCCAGACGGGCCGGTCTGAGTATTTCACAATCTGCTCAGTTACTGGGATTTTCACGCACAACCATTTCTAGGGTTTACAAAGAATGGTGTGAAAAGGGAAAAACATCCAGTATGCGGCAGTCCTGTGGGCAAAAATGCCTTGTGGATGCTAGAGGTCAGAGGAGAATGGGCCGACTGATTCAAGCTGATAGAAGAGCAACGTTGACTGAAATAACCACTCGTTACAACTAGGGATGAGCGAACCCGAACTGTATAGTTCGGGTTCGTACAGAATTTTGGGGTGTCCGTGACACGGACCCGAACCCGAACATTTTCGTAAAAGTCCGGGTTCGGGTTCGGTGTTCGGCGCTTTCTTGGCGCTTTTTGAAAGGCTGCAAAGCAGCCAATCAACAAGCGTCATACTACTTGCCCCAAGAGGCCATCACAGCCTTGCCTACTATTGGCATTGCTGTGATTGGCCAGTGCAGCATGTGACCCAGCCTCTATATAAGCTTGGGTCACGTAGCGCTGCACGTCACTCTGCTGATTCAAGCATAGGGAGAGGTTGCTACTGCGACGTTAGGGCGAGATTAGGCAGATTAACTCCTCCAAAAGACTTCATTCTGTGATCGATCTCCAGCTGTGGATCATTGAAGTGCTAATATCGACTTGCTCACTTTTTTTAGGCTGCCCAGAGCGTTTTTAGATCACTTTATCCTGGGGTGATCGGCGGCCATTTTGTGGCTTGTGGTGCGCCAGCACAAGCTACCACCAAGTGCTTTTAACCATCAATAGTGTGGTTATTTTTTGCTATATCCTACATCAGCTGCAGGCTGAGCCTGTGTCACCCAAGTGCATTTAACCATCAACAGTGTGGTTATTTTTTGGCCATATACTACATCAGGTGCAGGCTGAGCCTGTGTCACCCAAGTGCATTTAACCATCAACAGTGTGGTTAATTTTTGGCCATATACTACATCAGGTGCAGGCTGAGCCTGTGTCACCCAAGTGCATTTAACCATCAATAGTGTGGTTATTTTTTGGCCATATACTACATCAGGGGCAAGTTGAGCCTGTCACCCAGCGCCTAAAAAATAGACCTGACATTTCTGTTCAACCAAATCTGTACTGTTTTAGCTGGTCAAGTTATTTGTAGTGACCGTAAAAGCACAGTTTTTGTTCTGGGTTGAAAAACTATTCCCAAATTTGCCATTCTCAAAATAAGTCGTTTATGCTATATCAGGCCTACTTGAAATCTATCCCAAAAAGGATATCTTAGATTCAAGGTGCTGATAGTGTCATTCAGAAAAACTTAACACACACGCTACCGTGCAGATACAAGTCTAATTCTGTGATTAAACGTATACCTGTCACACAGCGCAAAAAAAAATAGGCCTCACATTTCTATTCAACCAAATCTGTACTGTTTTAGCTGGTCAAGTTATTTGTAGTGACCGTAAAAGCACAGTTTTTGTTCTGGGTTGAAAAACTATTCCCAAATTTGACATTCTTAAAATAAGTAGTTTATGCTATATGAGGTCTACTTGAAATCTATCCCAAAAAGGATATCTTAGATTCAAGGTGCTGATAGTGTCATTCAGAAAAACTTAACACACACGCTACCGTGCAGATACAAGTCTAATTCTGTGATTAAACGTATACCTGTCACACAGCGCAAAAAAGAAATAGGCCTCACATTTCTATTCAACCAAATCTGTACTGTTTTAGCTGGTCAAATTATTTGTAGTGACCGTAAAAGCACAGTTTTTGTTTTGGGTTGAAAAACTATTCCCAAATTTGCCATTCTCAAAATAAGTAGTTTATGCTATATCAGGCCTACTTGAAATCTATCTCAAAAAGGATATCTTAGATTCAAGGTGCTGATAGTGTCATTCAGAAAAACTTAACACACACGCTACCGTGCAGATACAAGTCTAATTCTGTGATTAAACGTATACCTGTCACACAGCGCAAAAAAAAATAGGCCTCACATTTCTATTCAACCAAATCTGTACTGTTTTAGCTGGTCAAGTTATTTGTAGTGACGGTAAGAGCAAAGTTTTTGTTCTGGGTTGAAAAACTATTCCCAAATTTGCCATTCTCAAAATAAGTAGTTTATGCTATATCAGGCCTACTTGAAATCTATCCCAAAAAGGATATCTTAGATTCAAGGTGCTGATAGTGTCATTCAGAAAAACTTAACACACACGCTGCCGTGCAGATACAAGTCTAATTCTGTGATTAAACGTATACCTGTCACACAGCGCAAAAAAAAAATAGGCCTCACATTTCTATTCAACCAAATCTGTACTGTTTTAGCTGGTCAAGTTATTTGTAGTGACCGTAAAAGCACAGTTTTTGTTCTGGGTTGAAAAACTATTCCCAAATTTGCCATTTTCAAAATTGTGGTGAACGGGAACAATGAGGAAAACATCTAATAAGGGACGCGGACGTGGACATGGTCGTGGTGGTGTTAGTGGACCCTCTGGTGCTGGGAGAGGACGTGGCCGTTCTGCCACAGCCACACGTCCTAGTGAACCAACTACCTCAGGTCCCAGTAGCCAGCAGAATTTACAGCGATATTTGGTGGGTCCCAATGCCGTTCTAAGGATGGTAAGGCCTGAGCAGGTACAGGCATTAGTCAATTGGGTGGCCGACAGTGCATCCAGCACGTTCACATTTTCTCCCACCTAGTCTTCTTCAGAAAGCGCACAGATGGCGCATGAAAACCAAGCCCATCAGTCTGTTACATCACCCCCATGCATATCAGGGAAACTGTCTGAGCCTCAAGTTATGCAGCAGTCTCTTATGCTGTTTGAAGACTCTGCTGCCAGGGTTTCCCAAGGGCATCCACCTAGCCCTTCCCCAGGGGTGGAAGAGATAGAATGCACTAACGCACAACTACTTATGTTTCTTGATGATGAGGACATGGGAATACCACCTCAGCACATCTCTGATGATGACGAAACACAGGTGTTAACTGCTGCGTCTTTCTGCAGTGTGCAGACTGAACAGGAGGTCAGGGATCAAGACTGGGTGGAAGACGATGCAGGGGACGATGAGGTCCTAGACCCCACATGGAATGAAGGTTGTGCCACTGACTTTCACAGTTCGGAGGAAGAGGCAGTGGTGAGACTGAGCCAACAGCGTAGCAAAAGAGGGAGCAGTGGGCAAAATCAGAACACCCGCCGCCAAGAGACTCCGCCTGCTACTGACCGCCGCCATCTGGGACCGAGCACCCCAAAGGCAGCTTCAAGGAGTTCCCTGGCATGGCACTTCTTTAAACAATGTGCTGACGACAAGACCCGTGTGGTTTGCACGCTGTGCCATCAGAGCCTGAAGCGAGGCATTAACGTTCTGAACCTTAGCACAACCTGCATGACCAGGCACCTGCATGCAAAGCATGAACTGCAGTGGAGTAAACACCTTAAAAACAAAGAAGTCACTCAGGCTCCCCCTGCTACCTCTTCTGCTGCTGCCGCCTCGGCCTCTTCTGCTGCTGCCGCCGCCTCGGCCTCTTCCTCCGCCTCTGGAGGAACGTTGGCACCTGCCGCCCAGCAAACATGGGATGTACCACCAACACCACCACCTGCGTCACCAAGCATCTCAACCATGTCACACGGCAGCGTTCAGCTCTCCATCTCACAAACATTTGAGAGAAAGCGTAAATTCCCACCTAGCCACCCTCGATCCCTGGCCCTGAATGCCAGCATTTCTATAATACTGGCCTATGAAATGCTGTCATTTAGGCTGGTGGACACAGACAGCTTCAAACAGCTCATGTCGCTTGCTGTCCCACAGTATGTTGTTCCCAGCCGCCACTACTTCTCCAAGAGAGCCGTGCCTTCCCTGCACAACCAAGTGTCCGATAAAATCAAGTGTGCACTGCGCAACGCCACCTGTGGCAAGGTCCACCTAACCACAGATACGTGGACCAGTAAGCACGGCCAGGGACGCTATATCTCCCTAACTGCACACTGGGTAAATGTAGTGGCGGCTGGGCCCCAGGCGGAGAGCTGTTTGGCGCACGTCCTTCCGCCGCCAAGGATCGCAGGGCAACATTCTTTGCCTCCTGTCTCCTCCTCCTCCTACTCAGCTTCCTCCTCCTCTTCTTCCACCTGCTCATCCAGTCAGCCACACACCTTCACCACCAACTGCAGCACAGCCCGGGGTAAACGTCAGCAGGCCATTCTGAAACTCATATGTTTGGGGGACAGGCCCCACACCGCACAGAAGTTGTGGCGGGGTATAGAACAACAGACCGCCGAGTGGTTGCTGCCGGTGAGCCTCAAGCCCGGCCTGGTGGTGTGCGATAATGGGCGAAATCTCGATGCAGCTCTGGGACTAGCCGGTTTGACGCACATCCCTTGCCTGGCGCATGTGCTGAATTTGGTGGTGCAGAAATTCATTCGCAACTACCCGGACATGTCAGAGCTGCTGCATAAAGTGCGGCTGTCTGTTCGCGCTTCCGGCGTTCACACCCTGCTGCTGCACGCCTGTCAGCGCTACAGCGTAACTTCGGCCTTTCCGCTCAGCGCCTCATATGCGATGTGCCCACCAGGTGGAACTCCACCTTGCACATGCTGGACAGACTGTGCGAGCAGCAGCAGGCCATAGTGGAGTTTCAGCTGCTGCACGCACGGGTCAGTCGCACTGCGGAACAGCACCACTTCACCACCAATGACTGGGCCTCCATGCGAGACCTGTGTGCCCTGTTGCGCTGTTTCGAGTACTCCACCAACATGGCCAGTGGCGATGACGCCGTTATCAGCGTTACAATACCACTTCTATGTCTCCTTGAGAAAACACTTAGGGCGATGATGGAAGAGGAGGTGGCCCAGGAGGAAGAGGAGGAAGAGGGGTCATTTTTAGCACTTTCAGGCCAGTGAAGTGACTCAGAGGGAGGTTTTTTGCAACACCAGAGGCCAGGTACAAATGTGGCCAGACAGGGCCCACTACTGGAGGACGAGGAGGACGAGGATGAGGAGGAGGTGGAGGAGGATGAGGATGAAGCATGTTCACAGCGGGGTGGCACCCAAAGCAGCTCGGGCCCATCACTGGTGCGTGGCTGGGGGGAAACACAGGACGATGACGATACGCCTCCCACAGAGGACAGCTTGTCCTTACCTCTGGGCAGCCTGGCACACATGAGCGACTACATGCTGCAGTGCCTGCGCAACGACAGCAGAGTTGCCCACATTTTAACGTGTGCGGACTTCTGGGTTGCCACCCTGCTGGATCCCCGGTACAAAGACAATGTGCCCACCTTACTTCCTACACTGGAGCATGATAGGAAGATGCGCGAGTACAAGCGCACGTTGGTAGACGCGCTACTGAGAGCATTCCCAAATGTCACAGGGGAACCAGTGGAAGCCAAAGGCGAAGGCAGAGGAGGAGCAAGAGGTCACCAACGCAGCTGTGTCACGGCCAGCTCCTCTGAGGGCAGGGTTAGCATGGCAGAGATGTGGAAAAGTTTTGTCACCACGCCACAGCTAACTGCACCACCACCTGATACGGAACGTGTTAGCAGGAGGCAACATTTCACTAACATGGTGGAACAGTACCTGTGCACACCCCTCCACGTACTGACTGATGGTTCGGCCCCATTCAACTTCTGGGTCTCCAAATTGTCCACGTGGCCAGAGCTAGCCTTTTATGCCTTGGATGTGCTGGCCTGCCTGGCGACCAGCGTTTTGTCTGAACGTGTATTCAGCACGGCAGGGGGCGTCATTACAGACAAACGCAGCCGCCTGTCTACAGCCAATGTGGACAAGCTGACGTTCATAAAAATGAACCAGGCATGGATCCCACAGGACCTGTCCATCCCTTGTGCAGATTAGATATTAACTACCTCCCCTTAACAATATATTATTCTACTCCAGGGCACTTCCTCATTCAATCCTATTTTTATTTAAATTTTACCATTATATTGTGGGGCAACCCAAAGTTGAATGAACCTCTCCTCTGTCTGGGTGCCGGGGCCTAAATGTGTGACAGTGGCCTGTTCCAGTGGTGGGTGACGTGAAGCCTGATTCTCTGCTATGACATGAAGACTAATTCTGTGCTGACATAAGGCCAGATTCTCTGTTATGGGACCTCTCTCCTCTGCCTGGGTGCCTGGGCCTAAATATGTGACAGTGGCCTGTTCCAGTGGTGGGTGACGTGAAGCCTGATTCTCTGCTATGACACGAAGACTGATTCTGCGATGACATAAGGCCAGATTCTCTGTTACGGGACCTCTCTCCTCTGTCTGGGTGCCGGGGCCTAAATGTGTGACAGTGGCCTGTTCCAGTGGTGGGTGACGTGAAGCCTTATTCTCTGCTATGACATGAAGACTGATTCTGCGCTGACATAAGGCCAGATTCTCTGTTATGGGACCTCTCTCCTCTGCCTGGGTGCCTGGGCCTAAATATGTGACAGTGGCCTGTTCCAGTAGTGGGTGACGTGAAGCCTGATTCTCTGCTGTGACATGAAGACTGATTCTGTGCTGACATAAGGCCAGATTCTCTGTTACGGGACCTCTCTCTTCTGTCTGGGTGCCGGGGCCTAAATATGTGACAGTGGCCTGTTCCAGTGGTGGGTGACGTGAAGCCTGATTCTCTGCTATGACATGAAGACTGATTCTGCGCTGACATAAGGCCAGATTCTCTGTTACGGGACCTCTCTCCTCTGCCTGGGTGCCGGGGCCTAAATGTGTGACAGTGGCCTGTTCCAGTGGTGGGTGACGTGAAGCCTGATTCTCTGCTATGACATGAAGACTGATTCTGCGCTGACATAAGGTCAGATTCTCTGTTACGGGACCTCTCTCCTCTGCCTGGGTGCCTGGGCCTAAATATGTGACAGTGGCCTGTTCCAGTGGTGGGTGACGTGAAGCCTGATTCTCTGCTATGACATGAAGACTGATTCTGTGCTGACATAAGGCCAGATTCTCTGTTACGGGACCTCTCTCCTCTGTCTGGGTGCCGGGGCCTAAATATGTGACAGTGGCCTGTTCCAGTGGTGGGTGACGTGAAGCCTGATTCTCTGCTATGACATGAAGACTGATTCTGTGCTGACATAAGGCCAGATTCTCTGTTATGGGACCTCTCTCCTCTGCCTGGGTGCCTGGGCCTAAATATGTGACAGTGGCCTGTTCCAGTGGTGGGTGACGTGAAGCCTGATTCTCTGCTATGACATGAAGACTGATTCTGCGCTGACATAAGGCCAGATTCTCTGTTATGGGACCTCTCTCCTCTGCCTGGGTGCCTGGGCCTAAATATGTGACAGTGGCCTGTTCCAGTAGTGGGTGACGTGAAGCCTGATTCTCTGCTGTGACATGAAGACTGATTCTGTGCTGACATAAGGCCAGATTCTCTGTTACGGGACCTCTCTCTTCTGTCTGGGTGCCGGGGCCTAAATATGTGACAGTGGCCTGTTCCAGTGGTGGGTGACGTGAAGCCTGATTCTCTGCTATGACATGAAGACTGATTCTGCGCTGACATAAGGCCAGATTCTCTGTTACGGGACCTCTCTCCTCTGCCTGGGTGCCGGGGCCTAAATGTGTGACAGTGGCCTGTTCCAGTGGTGGGTGACGTGAAGCCTGATTCTCTGCTATGACATGAAGACTGATTCTGCGCTGACATAAGGTCAGATTCTCTGTTACGGGACCTCTCTCCTCTGCCTGGGTGCCTGGGCCTAAATATGTGACAGTGGCCTGTTCCAGTGGTGGGTGACGTGAAGCCTGATTCTCTGCTATGACATGAAGACTGATTCTGTGCTGACATAAGGCCAGATTCTCTGTTACGGGACCTCTCTCCTCTGTCTGGGTGCCGGGGCCTAAATATGTGACAGTGGCCTGTTCCAGTGGTGGGTGACGTGAAGCCTGATTCTCTGCTATGACATGAAGACTGATTCTGTGCTGACATAAGGCCAGATTCTCTGTTATGGGACCTCTCTCCTCTGCCTGGGTGCCTGGGCCTAAATATGTGACAGTGGCCTGTTCCAGTGGTGGGTGACGTGAAGCCTGATTCTCTGCTATGACATGAAGACTGATTCTGCGCTGACATAAGGCCAGATTCTCTGTTATGGGACCTCTCTCCTCTGTCTGGGTGCCGGGGCCTAAATATGTGACAGTGGCCTGTTTCAGTGGTGGGTGACGTGAAGCCTGATTCTCTGCTATGACATGAAGACTAATTCTGCGCTGACATAAGGCCAGATTCTCTGTTACGGGACCTCTCTCCTCTGTCTGGGTGCCGGGGCCTGAATGTGTGACAGTGGCCTGTTCAAGTGGTGGGTGACGTGAAGCCTGATTCTCTGCTATGACATGAAGACTGATTCTGTGCTGATATGAAGCCAGATTCTCTGCTATGGCATGAAGAGACTGATTCTCTGCTGACCTGAAGACAGATTCTTTGCTATGGCATGAAGAGACTGATTCTCTGCTGACGTGAAGCCAGATTCTCTGCTATGGGACCTCTGTCCAAATGATATTGGTTAATTTTTATTTTTTTAATTTTTATTTTAATTCATTTCCCTATCCACATTTGTTTGCAGGGGATTTACCTACATGTTGCTGCCTTTTGCAGCCCTCTAGCTCTTTCCTGGGCTGTTTTACAGCCTTTTTAGTGCCCAAAAGTTCGGGTCCCCATTGACTTCAATTGGGTTCGGGTTCGGGACGAAGTTCAGGTCGGGTTCGGATCCCGAACCCGAACATTTCCGGGAAGTTCGGCCGAACTTCTCGAACCCGAACATCCAGGTGTTCGCTCAACTCTAGGTACAACCGAGGTATGCAGCAAAGCATTTGTGAAGCCACAACACGCACAACCTTGAGGCGGATGGGCTACAACAGCAGAAGACCCCACCGGGTACCACTCATCTCCACTACAAATAGGAAAAATAGGCTACAATTTGCACAAGCTCACCAAAATTGGACTGTTGAAGACTGGAAAAATGTTGCCTGGTCTGATGAGTCTCGGCTTCTGTTGAGACATTCAAATGGTAGAGTGTGAATTTGGCGTAAACAGAATGAGAACATGTATCCATCCTCTGATGGCTACTTCCAGGAGGATAATGCACCATGTCACAAAGCTCGAATCATTTCAAATTGGTTTCTTGAACATGACAATGAGTTCACTGTACTAAAATGGCCCCCACAGTCACCAGATCTCAACCCAATAGAGCATCTTTGGGATGTGGTGGAACGGGAGCTTCGTGCCCTGTATGTGCATCCCTCAATTCTCCATCAACTGCAAGATGCTATCCTATCAATATGGGCCAACATTTCTAAAGAATGCTATCAGCACCTTGTTGAATCAATGCCACGTAGAATTAAGGCAGTTCTGAAGGCAAAAGGGGGTGCAACACCGTATTAGTATGGTGTTCCTAATAATTCTTTAGGTGAGTATATATATATATATATATATATATATATTTTAGCTACTCCCTTCCAACCATCATGAACTTCTGACCATTTATATTGCTCATACTATTGTACCAACTATGTTTTTTAGACTTGATAAAGGGGTCATGTGTACCCCGAAACACATCGCCTTTCCAATAAAAAAAACTCATATCCAAGCTCAGGTTGCGATTTGCGCCTTGTGTCCATCCGCTCGCCACACGGACCCAGTGCAGACGAGTATCTCTTTGTGAGTGATTAAGTTAGCTCATTATGTTTGCTAATTATATCACAGGCAGAGCCCATTGTGTTTGCTAATTGTGTCACTGGAAGAGCCCATTGTTTTTGTAAATTATGTCACTGGCAGAGTGGGGGTTTGTGTACATTTGTTGGAAGACCTGCATAAAAGGCTGACATGTTACCCATTAAACAGTTCCTGCTTGACCCTCAATACAGAGTCTTGTCTCGTACTTGGGGAGGGGATAATGTGCTTGATTCCTGTCCGGCGCCTAGGAGTGTTTGGTAGCTGACTTCATATCCGGGAAAATGAACAGCCTTGGCGGATTTAACCCCTTTACCTACTCTGGGTGCCGTAACAACTGCTGACAAGCAGCAGGATAGTTCTCCCACCCCAGAAGGACAGCTAGAAGGGGACCTAAGCGAATGGAGGCACACTATGAGCAACTAAAGCGATATACCCTCAAGGATTTGCTAGAGAAACAGGGTCGACAGGCTAGTAATCGCAAAAAGAGGGAAATTTTTGCCGAATTGCTTGCGATGGATAAAGCTGAAAGGATTGACGAACCGGGCCGAGTTTCGACCGGGCCGTTCAGATAAGATTGGCACACTATGGACCAAATCCCCCAATGGATATAATAACACAAGTCATAGCGGCCGTGGATGCTAACCGGCGCCAGACTCAGCAAAGAGGTGCTGAAGCAGCAGAGGTAACAGCAGTTCCAGTCGAAAAAAGAAAAGTGCACTTTACAGCTTTTAAAAATTTTGTGGAAGCTGACAGAGAAATGTACGGGTACCTTGCCGATTTTGAACAGCAATGTGCCCTACACAGAGTACCCGCGGACGAATGGGTCACAATTTTGTCCGGAAAACTGTCCAGCCATGCCAGTGAAGCTTTTCCGGGTTATTCCTGATGAGGATATTGAGGATTATGGGCTGGTAAAGGAAGCCCTATTGGCCAGGTACGCTGTAACTCATACCGGAGGCGATTCTGGGACAATTCCAAGCAAAGTGTGGACTCTTACACAGAGTGGGCATGCCGCCTACATCACACGGCATCCCACTGGCTCAATGGATGCCAGGCGGTATTCGGGGAAGAGGTGCTACAGTTATTCCTGCTGGATCATTTTTACGAAAAGCTGAGTCCTTTGATTCAAGAGTGGATCAGAGACCGGAGACCTCTCACCCTACCTGAAGCATCTCACCTGGCAGATGAATATACAGAGGCCCGCTAGACAGATACCCCTGTGATCAAAGCCACTCCATGACCGGATTATGGACCTGTGGCACCCCCTCCACCTACCACCTACCAAAATCAGCCCAGGTATGCCCAGTACAACAACCCACAACCACCAAAATGTTTTCAGTGTGACCAAGTCGGACATAAGAAACGAGACTGCCTTTTGAATCCTTCCCGGCCATCTCGGTCCTGGAGGAAGCTGGGAGGAGGGAACCCTCGGGCACCAATGCCTGCTGCCCACTGCATCAAAGTGGGGAACACAGCAGAAGAGCACTGGGAAACCTTATATTAGGCTGACCCTGTCCATGCAGCTGCCCGGGATAATCGGCAGCAACACAGACAGACTGTCCTGGTCAATGAGAAAACAGCCAGTGGGCTATGAGACACCGGAGCTACTTTGACCCTGCTACAGCTCAATCAGATCCCGGAAAGTGATCACACGGGGCACACTGTAGCCGTTAGACCAGCTGGAGGAACCATCTGTCGGTTACCCACTGCTCCGGTTCACTTGGATTGGAGAGTTGGTTCGGGACACAAGAATGTGGGCATCGTGAAGGAGTTACCGGCTGATGTCTTACTGGGGAATGATTTGGCCCCCCTTGTTTCTGCATAGGTAGTACCTATACCGATGGGTTGTCCGGGCAACACTTCAGCCTCCTAGTTCTGGACATCCCCAAGTTGATCTGAGAAGGATCAAGCCGGGTCTGCCGGAGAGTCCCACAAGGAGGGAGCCATCTGGAAGATCTCTGTGCCTTTGGATTACTATATAAAACCGGATTTATCTATTTGTTCAGCGGTTACTGGTTGTTCGCCCAGATCAGAGCTATCCAGGGATGTGTAGTTTATGCGGATATGTGCGCTATGTAGGGTTTTCTGTGTTTTAGGAAAGGTGTGTGTTTTCTGCATGTGAGTGATTAAGTTAGCTCATTGTGTTTGTTAATTATATCACAGGAAGAGCCCATTGTGTTTGCTAATTGTGGCACTAGCAGAGCCTATTGTTTTTGTTAATTATGTCACAGGCAGAGGGGAGTTTGCGTACATTTGTTGGAAGACCTGCATAAAAGGCTGACATGTAACCCATTAAACAGTTCCTGCTTGACCCTTAATACAGAGCCTCATCTCGTACTTGGGGAGGGGATAATTCGTATGATTCCTGTTCAGCTCCTAGGAATGTTCGGTAGCTGACTTCATATTCGGGAAAAAGAACAGCTTTGTCGGCGTTAACCCATTTACCTACTCGGGGTGCCGTAACAATATACCTGCTTCCACCAAATATTGATTGAGGCCTGCGATACACCTGCTTCCACAAAATATTGATTGAAGGGTGCGATATATCTGCTTCCAGGTATTAAGGGGATTTATATACCTGCTTCTACCAAAAATTGTTTGTGGCCTACGATAGACCTACTTCCACAAAATACTGATTAAGGGGATTGATATACCTGCTTCAACCAAATACTGATTGAGGCCTGTGATAGACCTGCTTCCACTAATATTGCTCCTCTCTAGGGACTTTGGCATAGGGTCATTTTAAACAGGATGGTTTGGCATAGGGTCACATTTTGAATGACAGAGGAAGAGGCAGTCATATCAGCAAGGGTTGTAGGGGTCGAGCAGGTGCACCTGGCCGGAGCCTAAGTGGGAAGTTGGAGAAGGTGTGTACGATTACATCAAAGGACTCACCAGAGTTGGTTGAGTGGCTCACTCAGCCTTCTGCTTCTGTACCCTCCTCAGCCTCTGTATCTGCACCCTCCTTACTCTCTGCTATGTGCACCCCCAAAGACCACTATAGCCCCTCCACTTGAGTCAGAGGTATTATTTTCCATCTATTCCCAGACCATACCGATGCACAGCCATTCTTGGCATCAGATAAGGAAGAGGAGGTAGCAACAGCTGCCACCCAGCGGTCTGACGACAGTACCCAGATCAGCCTAAGGAGGGTGGTCCCCGCTGTTGCTGCCTACTCAGATCTCTAAAGTCAGTGGTGGTGAAGGTGACGATGATGACGTGTCGATGGCCGTCACGTGGGTGCCCAGAAGAGAGGAAGAGGAGGGGAGTTCAGAGGGAGAAGAAGGAGGAGAAGCCTCCCATCACCGAGCCCATTGGGAGCAACGCCGTCAGAACCCACAAAGCCACACTCCCGGCGATCCACGTCCTGCCTCTTCTCCTTCTCCTCTATCCTCCCATTTGTCCTCCACTCCACCTTCCACCGTGCTATGATCGCGGCCCAAATGTTAGAGCGTAAAAAGTTGATGACGCTGGATAACCCTCTTGCCCAACGGCTGACCGCTGGCTTGTCGGAACTCGGAGGCCTTTAGAAAATTTGTGGCCATTGGCACACCACAATGGAAAGTACCCAGAAGGAAATATTTCTCCCAGATGGGCATCCCGGAGCTATATGGCCACATTCAGAGGCAAGTGAATATATCTCTAGCACACAGTGTCAGTGCCAAGATACATCTGACTACAGACACGTGGTCTAGCAAACACGGGCAGGGAAGGTACATATGTTTTACTGCCCACTGGGTGAACTTTCTGATAGCCGCCAAGCATGCAACCCATGGCACCCGTGTGGATTTGGTATTACCGCCACGGATTTCATGCAGGCCTGCCTCTTTTTCTTCTCCTCCTACTCCATCCTCCGTCTCCTCCTCGGCTGGCTCCTTCTTTTCTGCTGTGTAAGGGATCGCCTCTTATTCGGGGGTCATTCTAACAATGATCATTATCGACCACAGGGTTAGGGGCCAAACATTGCTTTTATTTGGCACCTCAGCAAAACCAAAACAAACAATACAAATAAAACACCTGCCCGGTTGGGCTCTAACTAAACATGAGGACTCCCTACCTCACTGAAAGCCCCGTTCACACACGGGAAGAACATGCGGCTTTTCCCAGCCTAACAATCCAGCACTTCCAGGCTTCAACAAAGTCCAGTACCTTTTGGGGGATTGTGGCCCAGAAGTCCTCCTGACTCCTGCCTAGCGACCGTCGATTCCAAGACCTTGCGGAGTCCCCCAAAGTTCAGGCTAACACCTAGTCCTGTGGCCCCTCAGCCAGCTCGGCTGAGCCCACTTGTACAGATCCTGCACACAGACTCTCCTCCCTCCTAACAGTCTGGACTGGGCTCTTATCCCAGACTGATTGTTCCACCTGGTGCGGCCTCTGACCTGCTGATTGACAGCGAAGAAATGGACACTCCTGCCATATCTCTCCCCTAGCAGCCGTGAGGCCTGTCACTGCCTCACAGCTGCTATCGCCTCTTCCGCTGCACCCCTAAAGATCCCCAGAAACTATTTGACATGCCAGGTGAGACGTTGCCATGCTGTGCTGTGGCTGTTGTGCCTGGAAGCCAAGAGCCACACCAATCCTGCATTGCTTTCAGCAATGCGGTCCTGGCCGATCAGTGGCTAACCTCGCTCAAATTGACAGTTGGTAAAGTGGTGTGCGAAAACGGTGCCAATATGCTGAGCGCGCTGAAGCAGGGCAAAATGACACACGTGCTGTGCATGGCACACGTCCTGAAATTAGTCGTGCAGAAATTCGTTGCCAAATACCCCAGGGCAATGTCTTGCGGCAGACCAGGAAAAGCTCTGGTCAATTTTGAAGATCTTACACGGCCATGGCTCGCCTTGCTGACGTTCAGCGGCGACACCACCTGATTTGTGAAATCCCGACGCGCTGGAACTTGCGCTGTTACTCCACCATGTATATGCTTGATAGGCAGCAACGTGCCGTTAGCGACTACCTGTACGAACTCTGCAGCAGGATAGGTTCTGGGGAGCTTGGTTTCTTTTCACCGTGCCAGTGGCTGCTCATGCGTGACGCATGCAGACTTCTGCAGCCAATTGATGAGATCACCAAACTGGTCAGTCGCATCCAGGGCGCCATCAGGGACATCGTACCTTACACCTTCTTTCTGGAGTGTGCATTGCGTTGTCTCATTGATCAAACCGTTGAGGAGCAGGAGCTGGAAGATGAGGAAGTCGCAATGCTTAATGAATTCCCAGGGGGGGCTGTTCATCTGAGACAAGTTAGCAGGAGTCTGAAGAGGAGTCAGATGATGGTGGCTGAGGGGAGGAGGAGGAGGAGCAAGAAGACCAGGCTTTGAGGGCGACATTATAACTTTTCTGGAATCCCTGGAGTTGTCTGTTGCTATGGGGAGGAGATTGAGGACGACATTATACTGGGTGATGAGGATGAGCAAGGGCGCTCCACCACTTCTAATTTAGTGCAAATGGGGGCCTTCATTTCTCTGTATAAAAAGCATAAAGGGCAAGGATCAGTACTGGGTGGCAACTTACATAGACCCCGGTAAAAACACAAAATAGTGGACATGTTACCAGCAGAGTGCTTGCATAATGCAGCATTTCCATCCTACCGCGCCTGCAAGAATAGGGTGGTTTGAAGATGTGTTGGTCACTTCGGATATGAGATCATTCTTGCAGCCAACCCATTGACAGCCGCTCTCCCATTCCAGCCTCAGGGAACGCCTAGACCGACAGGTGTCCGACTACATCGGGTTAACGGCCAATGTGAACGCTCTGAGAAGCGAGGAACCCCTAGACTACTGGGTATGCAGACTTGACCTGTGGCCAGAGCTGGCACAATTTGCCATGGAACTGTTGCCTTGCCCCTCGTCGAGTGTTCTGTCCGAAAGGACTTTTAGTGCGGCAGGGGGGATCGTGACCAATATGCGCACTCGCCTAGCTCATGACAGTGTGGACTACCTCATATTTCTAAAAATTAATGAGGCATGGATCTCGAAGGAATTTAACACTTGTGATGACCACATGTAATTGGATTTCCTCATGCCATCCCACACATATCCGCCACCACCCAGAACAAAGAATGGTTCTTGTCTTATGTATATACAGCAGCGTAAAAGGCCTATTCTGTCAGGTGAATGCCTAATTTTTGGGACCTATACTCCACTGGCCTACAGAAAAATTGTTATTCAGTGACCACTTAATGTACCTCCAGCCACATAATCACTTGTTCTTTTCTGTCTGTTAAATGCCAAATTTTTGGGGCCTGTACTCCACTGGCCTATAGTAAAATTGTTATTAAGTGACTGCCTAATACATCTCCAGCCACATAATCACTTGTTCTTTTCTGTCAGGTGAATGCCTTATTTTTGGGGCCTGTACAGGCCTACAGTAAAATTGTTATCCTGTTACCGCCTAATATACCTCCAGCCACATAATCACTTATTCTTTTCTGTCAGGTGAATGCCTAATGTTTGTGACCTGTACTGGACTACAGTAAAATTGTTATCCGGTTACCTCCTAATGTACCTCCAGCCACATAATCTCTTGTTCTTTTCTGTCAGGTGAATTACAAATTTTTTGGTTATACTGGCCTCCAGTAAAATAGTGATCCAGTGACCGTCTAATATACCTCCAGCTACATAATCACTTGTTATTTTCTGTCAGGGGAATGCCTAATTTTTGGGGCCTGTATTGATCTACAGTAAAATTGTTATCCAGTAACTGCCTAAAGTACCTCCAGCCACATAATCACTTGTTCTTTTCTGTCAGGTGAATGCCTAATGTTTGTGACCTGTACTGGACTACAGTAAAATTGTTATCCGGTTACCGCCTAATGTACCTCCAGCCACATAATCACTTGTTCTTTTCTGTCAGGTAAATTACTAATTTTTGGGGCCTATTCTCTACTACAGTAAAATAGTTATCCAGTGACCATCCAATATGCCTCCAGCCACATAATCACTTGTTCTTTTCTGTCAGATGAATGCCTAATTTTTGGGGCCTATACTCCGCTGGCCTACAGTAAAATTGTTATCCGATTACTGCCTAATGTACCTCCAGCCACATAATCACTTGTTCTTTTCTGTCAGGTGAATGTCTAATTTTTGGGGCCAGTACTCCACTGGCCTACAGTAAAATTGTTATTTAGTGACCGCCTAATGTACCTCTAGCCACACAATCACTTGTTCTTTTGTGTCAGGCGAATGCCTAATATTTTGGGCCTGTACAAGACTACAGTAAAATTGTTATCCACTGACCGCCTAATGTACCTCCAGCCACATAATCACTTGTTCGTTTCTGTCAAGTGAATGCCTAATTTTTGGGGCCTGTTCTGGCCTACAGTAAAATTGTTATTCAGTGACCGCCTAATTTACCTCCAGCCACATAATCACTATTATTTTCTGTCAGATGAATGCCTAATTATTGGGGCCTGCACTCCACTGGCCTACAGTAAAATTGTTATCCAGTGACCACCTAATGTACCTCCAGAAACATAATCACTGTTATTTTCTGTCAGGTGAATGCCTAATTATTGGGGCCTGTACTCCCATGGCCTAAAATAAAAAATTTCTAGGCTCCAGCAGGGCACATTTTTGAGAGTTTCCCTTTAAGATGCATAAAAAAAGCCCCTGATTAAAATACATATTTTTTGTGGGAATTTTTGCCATTGATCCCCCTCTGGTATGTCACTGTCCATTTTGTTGGATGATTTGTTCACTTTTAGTAAGTATTTGGTGGCTGCAAATATGACCTAAAGATTTTTCAGGTTCGCCTGCCATTAAAGTCAATGGGGTCCGCAGGTTCGTCCATCACTAATGCAGTGTACAGAGAGAGCAGCGCAGGCACGGCACATATGAGATGGCGGGGCCCATGATTGTGGAAGGTGGGCCCAGCTGCTCTAGGCAGCGCAACAAGCACTACAGGGGAGCGGAGGTACTGGGCAGCCTAGCATGGCAAGTGAAGTGGCGAGGTGATCAATCAGTCATCTCGACACTTGCTAACGTTACAAGTGTGAGTCTGTGCTTATTGAAGTGGCAGGCAGCGGCGCTGGCTAGCGGGAAGCTAGAGCTGCTTGCCGCACTAATCATTAACTGTAAATGCCAGGGGCCCACCGAGGATTTCTCTGGCTCCCGAGTGGGCCAGTCCGAGCCTGGTGGTAGCTAATCCTCCTCCTTCATTTTCTCCTCTATGGTGCTTTGTCCGTGTTATTCTACCACAATCCTTTGTTGGATCATCATGAGAGTTTGCTCTAGTCTCTAACTGTCATGGGGATGATATTGTTCATGCCACAGTTGTCCCTACTGATAAATACGGTATGGTGGCCTCTTCATAGAGTCTGAGTATGCGACATGCGGTATCACTGATAAGCTGCCACTGACTAACTTCAAAACAATTAATGCTTACTGTTTAGGTTGTATAGTGCACAACAAGATCATTCATGGTTTTACATTGCAGTGAGTTGGAATGTTGCAGTGGAAGACTGTTTTGTCCCTGCAAGTCAAGGAGGGTGTTCCATGCCAAATAAGATTTGCTGAATTGTGAGGACAGTCTCCTGGGCATGGCCACAACCCTCTGTAAGCCATGGTATTTTTTTATAAAAAGCTTTGCTTTGGTTTACTGGGAGAATGTGTTATTTCCTTCAAATGCAGCGTGTCCAGGAGGTCTCTATCATTGTTGCTGACTACCTTGCCCAGTTGGAGTTAGTGGGGTAACTGCCAGTGCTGTTAAAGGAAATATTAATAATTAATATTTTGTGTTAATATCAATAATTAATATTCATAAATAAGCGTGAGTCCTCTATTGATGACTCCAACTACCTTGTTGCTATACTTCTTTCCTGAACTACATGTGATGGACTATTATGGCGGCGACTACAAATGACTATAAACTGTGTTTTGAACAATAATATATTTATTAAACAAATAGAAGTCTACAGTCTATAAATTCCACTATATCTATATACAGGGTGGGCCATTTATATGGATACACCTTAATAAAATGGGAATGGTTGGTGATATTAACTTCCTGTTTGTGGCACATTAGTATATGTGAGGGGGAAACTTTTCAAGATGGGTGGTGACCATGGCGGCTATTTTGAAGTCGGCCATTTTGAATCCAACTTTAGTTTTTTCAATAGGAAGAGGGTCATGTGACACATCAAACTCATTGGGAATTTCACAAAAAAAAACAATGGTGTGCTTGGTTTTAACGTAACTTTATTCTTTCATGAGTTATTTACAAGTTTCTGACCACTTATAAAATGTGTTCAATGTTCTGCCCATTGTGTTGGATTGTCAATGCAACCCTCTTCTCCCACTCTTCACACACTGATAGCAACACCGCAGGAGAAATGCTAGCACAGGCTTCAAGTATCCGTAGTTTCAGGTGCTGCACATTTCGTATCTTCACAGCATAGACAATTGCCTTCAGATGACCCCAAAGATAAAAGTCTAAGGGGGTCAGATCGGGAGACCTTGGGGGCCATTCAACTGGCCCACGACGACCAATCCACTTTCCAGGAAACTGTTCATCTAGGAATGCTCGGACCTGACACCCATAATGTGGTGGTGCACCATCTTGCTGGAAAAACTCAGGGAACGTGCCAGCTTCAGTGCATAAAGAGGGAAACACATCATCATGTAGAAATTTCGCATATCCAGTGGCCTTGAGGTTTCCATTGATGAAGAATGGCCCCACTATCTTTGTACCTCATATACCACACCATACCATCAATTTTTTTGTTCCAACAGTCTTGGAGGGATCTATCCAATGTGGGTTAGTGTCAGACCAATAGCGGTGGTTTTGTTTGTTAACTTCACCATTCACATAAAAGTTTGCCTCATCACTGAACAAAATCTTCTGCGTAAACTGAGGGTCCATTTCCAATTTTTGTTTTGCCCATTCTGCAAATTCAGTGCACCGATCTGGGCCATCCTCGTTGAGAAGCTGGAGTTTGTAAGGGTGCCATTTGTGAGTAGCTAATATCCGTCGAAGGGATGTTCGACTAATGCCACTCTCCAGTGACATGCGGCGAGTGCTGTGGGCTCTTGCTGAATGAAGCTAGGACAGCCACTGATGTTTCTTCATTAGAGACAGATTTCATGCGTCCACATTTTGCCAAATCCAACACTGAACCAGTTTCACGAAACTTAGCAAGCAGTTTGCTAACTGTAGCATGGGAGATGGGTGGTCTCGTAGGGTGTCTTGCATTGAAATCTGCTGCAATGACCCGGTTACAGCGTTAACCAGACATCAACACAATTTCTATCCACTCCTCACGTGTTAACCTTGGCGACATGTCAATGGCTGTAAACAAAGAGAAACTTGTAAATAACTCATGAAAGAATAAAGTTACGTTAAAACCAAGCACACCATTGTTTTTCTTGTGAAATTCCCAATAAGTTTGATGTGTCACATGACCCTCTTCCTATTGAAAAAAACTAAAGTTGGATTCAAAATGGCCGACTTCAAAATGGCCACCACCCATCTTGAAAAGTTTCCCCCTCACATATACTAATGTGCCACAAACAGGAAGTTAATATCACCAACCATTCCCATTTTATTAAGGTGTATCCATATAAATGGCCCACCCTGTACATTTATATCAATGGTTATAAATGTATATACATATAGACATTCACCGCAATACAGTAACAACAGTACGATACACCTAAACTACTCTAACACAACACAATCTACTATACAATCCCAATTCCACCCCACATAGTATCTAAATATCACACTTACATGCACACAATTTTAGCACCAGCACCCTCCCTCCTGATGTTATACGCTGTCCCTATGGGGTTTACAGGGTTACAGGGGTTAACTGGGGTAGTGGCACTGCAAGGGTTAATATGATGCAGGCCAGAGGTATAGGCAAGGATGTAGCTGTGGGATACAGGGTGTGGCACTGCAAGGGCTAACACAGAGGAAAGGATTAACCCAGGGTTGGTGAAAGGTAGGAGAATCAGGGCAATGCAGAGCAGGGGTTATTGCAGGGATTGTAGGGGTTAATGTATAGGGGTAATGCAAGGCAGCGGGTATAGCATGGGCTATTGGTGGCAGTGGGAATAATAGGGTTAATGATATCAGGGAATCGTTGGTGGTATAGGGAAAGGGTTACTTAGCCATTCCAGGGGGGTAATGCAGGGGCTGCACGGCTCAACCCTTCTTCCTTCATGGAGCTGCTCGGTACATCCTCCCTCTTCCATGTGTGTCCTTCCTCTCTTTTTGGTGATGAGCTCCCCCCTAGTCCCAAATGCTGGACTATTTATCTAGACAGATTTAGCATGTCACCAACAGCTTCTTTGGGGTCTGCACAAAAGAGGACTAGATATTGATCAGGTGTTATAAACCTCAACAATGCAAGCCATGGCCTACAGGTAGTGATGGACGAACATCGACCGGGACGGTTCGCGAACGCGATCGCGCAAACTCGATCAAATGTTTGCGAGCCGCAAGTTCGCGGCAGGCCTCATTCACTTTAATGGCAGGCGAACCTGAAAAACCTTCAGCTCATATTTGCAGCCACCAAATACTTAGTAGAAGTGCACAAATAGTCCCACAACATGGACATTGACATACTAGAGGGGGATCAAAGACAAAAATTCCAACAAAAAATATGTATCTTAATCAGGGGACATTTTTATTCATCTTAAAGAGAAATTCTATGAAATGTGTCCTGTTGTTCCAATGTCGTTTGTCACTATCTGTAGCTGAGGTAACGCAGCTAAACCGCAAACAAATGCTGCACTACCCAACTGTACTATATAGAAAGTATATTGGTATATAACACCCCTGCTTCAATCAGTTTTTTGGGGGGGCAACTGGTATATCACAGCAGTAGAAATTATTTGTTTCAATGTCGCTTGTCACTCTCTGTAGCTAAGGTAACGAAGCTAAACCGCAAACAAATGCTGCACTACCGAAATTCACTATATAGAAAGTATATAATTAGCATATAATACCCCTGCTTCAATTAGTTTTTTTGGGGGGGCAACTGGTATATTACACCAGTAGAAATTATTTGTTCCAAAAGCGTTTGTCACTCTGTGTGGCTGCAGTATCACAGCAGAACCGCAGACAACTGCAGCACAATACAATTGCACTATAATATACTTTCTATGTTAGAAAGTATATTATAAGTATATCACACCCCTCAGTATATCACACCTATCAATAGCACACCTATACCAGTTTTTAAAAGGAATTTTGTGGCCCTATTAGCTAGCTTTTGGTGTCCCTAACAGTCTGTCGATGCTCCACAAAGCAACCTCTCCCTGCACTGGCAAAGCACAGAATGTAAAATGGCTGCCAGATCGGGTTCTGTAATAGGGTGGGGGTGTGTTCATGTGCTGAAACGTCTCAATTGGCTGTCCTGTCCCACCTTATGGATGTGTCATGGGTCAAAGTTCTTCACAATGTAAATGAATATGGAGCCGGCGGACATCGCCATATGTTCGCCAAGTTCGGCGAACCGCGAACGAGCAATGTTCACTGCGAAACGACCGCCGGACGAACCGCAATGCCATCTCTACCTACAGGCTATCAACACTGGTGTTTCTGTAACAGGCCTGTAACAACTAGTGGGATGAAGAGTTGGTAAGAGTTGATAAGGAATTGAATCTAAGGAATATTTAATACACTTTCCTCTACAGGGCCCAATCTGTATATATATTATATATATATATACACACACACACTCATCTAAAGAATTATTAGGAACACCATACTAATACGGTGTTGGACCCCCTTTTGCCTTCAGAACTGCCTTAATTCTACGTGGCATTGATTCAACAAGGTGCTGATAGCATTCTTTAGAAATGTTGGCCCATATTGATAGGATAGCATCTTGCAGTTGATGGAGATTTGAGGGATGCACATCCAGGGCACGAAGCTCCCGTTCGACCACATCCCAAAGATGCTCTATTGGGTTGAGATCTGGTGACTGTGGGGGCCATTTTAGTACAGTGAACTCATTGTCATGTTCAGGAAACCAATTTGAAATTATTCGAGCTGTGTGACATGGTGCATTATCCTGCCTGAAGTATCCATCAGAGGATGGGTACATGGTGGTCATGAAGGGATGGACATGGTCAGAAACAATGCTCAGGTAGCCCGTGGCATTTTAACGATGCCCAATTGGCACTAAGGGGCCTAAAGTGTGCCCAGAAAACATTCCCCACACCATTACACCACCAGCCTGCACAGTGGTAACAAGGCATGATGGATACATGTTCTCATTCTGTTTACGCCAAATTCGGACTCATCAGACCAGGCAACATTTTTCCAGTCTTCAACAGTCCAATTTTGGTGAGCTTGTGCAAATTGTAGCCTCTTTTTCCTATTTGTAGTGGAGATGAGTGGTACCCTGTGGGGTCTTCTGCTGTTGTAGTCCATCCGCCTCAAGGTTGTGCGTGTTGTGCCTTCACAAATGCTTTGCTGCATACCTCGGTTGTAACGAGTGGTTATTTCAGTCAACGTTGCTCTTCTATCAGCTTGAATCAGTCGGCCCATTCTCCTCTGACCTCTAGCATCCACAAGGCATTTTCGCCACAGGACTGCCGCATACTGGATGTTTTTCCCTTTTCACACCATTCTTTGTAAACCCTAGAAATGGTTGTGCGTGAAAATCCCAGTAACTGAGCAGATTGTGAAATAATCAGACCGGCCCGTCTGGCACCAACAACCATGCCACACTCAAAATTGCCTAAATTACCTTTTTTTCCCATTCTGACATTCAGTTTGGAGTTAAGGAGATTGTCTTTACCAGGACCACACCCCTAAATGCATTGAAGCAACTGCCATGTGATTGGTTGACTAAATAATTGCATTAATGAGAAATATAACAGGTGTTCCTAATAATTCTTTAGGTGAGTGTATATATACACACACAATGGGGCATATACATTTATATCTGCATATATATATATATATATAGAGAAGAAAAAATCCAGTGGGAGCACCAGCCAGCATGTGGGTGCAAGGTCCAACGTAGGGTAACGGCAATCCCCAATGGTATAGAAAACAAAGAAGTAGGACTGCACTCCAAGATAGTGATAAAATCAGCAAGTGGTTTATTCACCCATAATATGGCAAGTCTTGCGACGTTTCGGCTCACAAGAAGGCTTGAGGAAGGCTCTTGTGAGCCGAAACGTCGCAAGACTTGCCATATTATGGGTGAATAAACCACTTGCTGATTTTATCACTATCTTGGAGTGCAGTCCTACTTCTTTGTTTTCTATATATATATATATATATATATATATATATACGCCTACCAGGCACTTCCCTCTACAAATGCAATGTTTGCTGTTTAATGCACTTTACTAACTGATCGGCTTTGTAGCTACTGTTGCCCAATCTCATCAGCTCTAATGCACCATGGCAATATTTTACTTTACACATATTACAGGAGAGGCCAAGCAAGTTATAAGAGCTTCTAAAGCACAGGCAGAAGAGAAATAAGCTCAGTAAGTGAAAAAAGGTGATAAGACATTCTTCAGATACATAAATGAAAAAAGGAAATTAAAACAAGGAATTACCAAATTAAAAACAAAAGAAGGAAGGTATATGGAAGAAGATAAAGAACTAGCTGACTGCCTCAATGAATACTTCTGTTCGGTTTTTACAAAGGAAAATGAAGTAAAAGGACCTCAGTTAGGGAGGAAGACTAATGAATCTTTTGATGCATGTGTCTTTTGATAAGTCACAGGGGCCTGATGGGATGCACCCAAAGCTATTAAAAGAGCTTAGCAGTGAACTAGCAAAACCATTAACATATTTATTTAACCAATAACTGTTAACAGGAGTCGTCCCAGAAGATTGGAAATTAGCAAATGCTGTGCCCATTCGCAAGAAAGGTAGTAGGGAGGAATCGGGCAACTATAGGCGAGTAATCCTGACATCAAAGTTGGGGAAATTAATGGAAACCATACTTAAGGAGAGGATTGTGAAACATCTAAAATCCCATGGATTGAAAGATGAAAAACAGCATGGATTTACTTCAGGGAGATCATGTCAAACTAATCTTATTGATTTTTTTGTTTGGGTGACTAAAATAATAGATGGCGGAGGTGCAGTAGACATCGCTTATCTAGACTTTAGTAAGGCTTTTGATACTGTCCCATATAGAAGGCTTATCAATAAATTGCAGTCTTTGGGCTTGGACTCCCATATTGTGGAATGGATTAGGCAGTGGCTGAGGGACAGACAACAGAGGGTTGTAGTCAATGGAGTATATTCAGACCATGGTCTTGTTGCCAGTGGGGTACCTCAAGGATCTGTTCTGGGACCCATATTGTTTAATATCTTTATCAGCGAAATTGCAGAAGGCCTCAATTGTAAGGTGTGTCTTTTTGCTGATGACACAAAGATTTTCAACAGGGTTGATGTTCCTGGAGGGATACACCAAATGGAAAAGGATTTAGGAAAACTAGAGAAATGGTCAAAAATCTGGCAACTAAAATTTAATGTTGATAAGTGCAAGATAATGCACCTGGGGCGTAAAAACCCAAGAGCAGAATATAAAATCAGTGATACAGTCCTAACCTCAGTATCGGAGGAAAGGGATTTAGGGGTCATTATTTCAGAAGACTTAAAGGTAGGCAGACGATGTCATAGAGCAGCAGGAAATGCAGCAGAATGCTTGGGTGTATAGAGAGAGGCATTACCAGTAGAAAGAGGGAGGTGCTCATGCCGCTCTACAGAGCACTAGTGAGACCTCATTTGGAGTATTGTGCTCAGTACTGGAGACCATATCTCCAGAAGGATATTGATACTTTGGAGAGAGTTCAGAGAAGAGCTACTAAACTGGTACATGGATTGCAGGATAAAACCTACCAGGAAAGATTAAAGGACCTTAACATGTATAGCTTGGAAGATAGACGAGACAGAGAGGATATGATAGAAACTTTTAAATACATAAAGGGAATCAACAAGGTAAAAGAGGAGAGAATATTTTAAAAGAAGAAAAACTGCTACAAGAGGACATAGTTTTAAATTAGACGGGCAAAGGTTTAAAAGTAATATAAGGAAGTATTACTTTACTGAGAGAGTAGTGGATGCATGGAAAAGCCTTCCTGCAGAAGTGGTAGCTGCAAATACAGTGAAAGAGTTTAAGCATGCATGGGATAGGCATACGGCCATCCTTCATATAAGATAGGGCCAAGGGCTATTCATAGTATTCAGTGTATTGGGCACACTAGATGGGCAAAATGGTTCTTATCTGCCGACACATTCTATGTTTCTATGAGTTAGGGGAAGTGGAGGAACGCTCTGCCCTGCTTCTGTTGGGGACAGGATAATGTCCATGGAGGAAGACGTGGAGAAGTTGGATAAGTGCCTGGTGTGGGAACCCAAACAATTGTGGACCTGGCCTTGTTGCTGTGGTGCAGCATTACCAGTGCAGTCAAAAAAATGGACCCAGTAGGCTGAGAAATACATGTACTGTCCATGTCTGTAATAGCTTCTGCAAGTGTCCATGGTGGCATGCACCTTGCCGGACAGCGGCCCACGTTCTAAGCTATGTGACAGTACATAGCAGGGATGGCTTTTTTGGAAAAATAGTAGCTCAATGTTTGCAGAGGGATATATTGCTGTTGATTCTGTAGGTGCTAGCAATAAGCCAATAAGTCTATAAAACATTTGAACCATAGAATGTATTTAAAAGCTGACTGTACATTTGCTAAAAAAAAGTTGTTGCTGTATTTTTTTTGTTAAATTGCAGATTTTTCACTGCAAAATGAACCTTTCACTAACCAGCGGCTGTATGAAACTCACAACTGTGAGTTACCAGTCTCTCCCTAATTGCTTTTCCGTGATAAATCCCTAAATCTACCTAATTATGTCCTTTTACATTTAGTTATATTCTCCCGATTACACCTAGATTAGTAGCTTGTAGCTGTAATAGAGTTTTGTCAGAACCAGCCAATATACACTCTCTTAGGTTGCAAGCTGCACAAAGAATGGCATTGTGGCATTCTCAGTAAAAGGATCTGACAGATTCTTGGCCCCTGATTGGCTGACAGGCTATCAGCTTCTGAGCCAATGAGGGCAAGCCTTCTCCCTTTCCTCCCTTTCCAGAGTTATGAAAGACATAGAGACATATCAAAAGTTTAGATCCGTGGGTGTCTGAGCTCTGGAGGTTACTGTTAAAGGGAACCTGTCGCCTCCAAAACACCTTTTTAACCAACAACATTACCTTACAGTAGCCCCCAGGGTGTTCCTAATCATGTTTTTCATTCCTCCACAGTTTTTTGTATACTTCATAAAAACGCTGTTTTAATCAGTGTTTTTGCTATCCTCAGAGTCTGCTTGAAGTCAGGGGGGCAGCGGCAAGCTAAGCCCGCCCCTTTACAGTCCTCCCTTCACTGTAAGTGACATCCTGCTGTGAGGCTGGGACTGTGCAAGTCTCGCGCGTGCGCGGTGAGCTCCTTGTCACTGCGCGATCCCATCTCTGGCTCCAGCGTTCAGCCGGCGCTTTCCTCTCTCTGTGCATGCGCCGGGCACATGCGCGAGACTTGCACGATCCCAGCTTTACAGCAGGATGTCAATCACAATGAAGAGAGGACGGTTAAGGGGCGGGCTTAGCTTGACTTGAAGCAAGGAGGCCGCTGCCCCCTTGACTTCAAGCTGACTCTAAGTAAAGCGAAAACACAGATTAAAACAGCATTTTTATAAAGTATACAAAAACCAGTGGAGGAATGAAAAACATGATTAGGAACACCCTGGGGGCTACTGTAAGGCAACGATGTCGGTTTAAAATGTGTTTTGGAGGTGACAGGTTCCCTTTAAGGGGCAGAGCACTGTGGAGGTCGTTATTAAGGGAGTGGACCGCTGTGGAGGTGACTGTTAAGGCAGTTGGGGTAGTGTGGAAGTCACTGTTAAGTAGGTAAGCACTATGGAGGTCACTATTAAGGGGATGGGCCACTGTGGAGGTGACTGTTAAGACAGTGGGGTACTGTAGAAGTCACTGTTAAAGGGGCGGTCGCTGTAGAGGTATCTGTTAAGGGGTTGGAGTACTGTGAAGGTGACTGTTAAAGGGGTGTCACTGTAGATGTCACTGTTAAGGGGCAGGTGCTATGGAGGTCACCATTAAAGGGCCAGGGCGGTGTGAAGGGGTCACTATTAAGGGGTTAGGCTGCTGTGGAGGTCACATTTAAGAGGACAGGGTTTTGTGAAGGTCACTGTTAATGGGTAGATCGCTGTGGTGGGTCAATGTTAAGAAGGGCAGGACACTTCAGAGGTCATTGTTAGGGGGGCAGGTGGGGTGTTGTGGAGGTCACTGTTAAAGGGGGGGCTGCTATAAAGGTCAAAGTTAAGGGGGTGGGCTGCTGTGGAGGTTACATTTTAAGGAGGCGAGGCACTGTAGGGGGTCAGTGTTAAGGGGTGGGGGGCTGTCAAGGTCACTGTTAAGGGGGCAGGATGCTTTAGAGGTCACTGTTATGGGGGATACTGTTGATATCTTTAAACGACATACACAAACAGTAAATAAAATAGATTAAATATACCTGTGCAAAGTCGGGGTCCTTCTGCAGTTGTTTATAGACTGTACTTTTGATTTCAGCGATGCAACACAAAGGTGACCTTCACATGCACTCTTTAGCTGGTTTTCAACAAATTAAAGGTAAAATATGGTGTTAAAAAGGTTTCCTCATTATGGTTTAGTAAATTTACTATACAAGATGTAGTTTAGGAGGACTGAGGCTGGCTATGGATATAGTTTAGAGCTTGTACATGCAGAAGGCAATCAGTAATATGTGACCAGTAACATCTTTACCTTGGACAAAAGAAGCTGACAAGTAGTAATAATTGATTCCTTTGTTAGGGACTCCAGCTGTCTCAGGTGGCCAAGTACTGTACCTGATCTGATTATGTTGATAACCCATTCTACACAATTTTACTTTTGGATGGTGCTTAGGTATACATTTTGGAATGGCATGGCTAGCAGAATAAGCTTCTTGCTTAAAAACACAATCTACTTTGCGATGTATACCATCTCTCACTAAAGAGGGGGTTATGATATACACTATCCTTTATCTAAACTATATCTATGTGTAGACCATAGGACCCTTTGACACCAAGTGATGAAAAAAAACTGTCAAATAAATAGTACTTTCACAACTTTAGAGGCTTTTGATAACCTACAATTAAGGGTGTTGTCCTGCTATGCCTACCCGATGATGGGTCATCAATATCTGATCAGTGGGGGTCTGGTGTCCTATAGTCGTCCTCCATGTCGCACTATAGGGGCATTTCTACTTTGGCCCACAATTGGAGGAATTATAATTGCTGGAGGAACTGAAAGTGGCATTATTATTACTGGAACATTATAGAATACATTATTATTTGGGGCTCTATACAGAGCATTATTACCACTGGGGCACTGTAGGGGGCTTTAATACGTCTGGAGGCCCTACTGTTTTTGCAGTACTGTATTCGGGGACACAGAAGGCATATTATTGGGGGTGGCAGAATCGGGTTTGTGTTGAGAAGGTGGGGAAGATAATGGAAAATATTTTGGCTCCATTCGCCAAGGCTGACCAGGTGCAGAACTGCATGACAATGTCTAGCTTTGCATAGGTGATATGCTGGCGAACCACTGTGAACTGTGCCCAGAGGAGAGGGTGAGCATAAGGTGGATGAGAGGGAGGCAGAGGACAACATTGGTGCAGAAATCACAGAATTACAACTTGGAGACGTCATTGGCATCACGTGGCCATATTGCTGGTGTGCCTGGTCCAGAAACACATTTAGCCAGTGGGCTGTGACTGACATATATTGTCCATGACCATAGATGCAACTCCATACATCAGTGTTGGCGTGAACTCCAGACACCGAGGGTCCCAAGGACTGGACTACCTTCTGCTCAATGTATGAGTCCAGGGCTATTGCAGCTTTTTTGGAAAAGTAATGTAGGCTTGGGACTTTCCACCTTGGGTGGGCACAAGCCATCAGCTTTCCGAAATGTGCAACTACATGGAAAACGCACTCTAAGAGTAGTCAAACGATGGAGTGTCCTACTCAAAGAGGTAGTAATGGCAGATACTAAGTTAACATTTAAAAAGGGACGGTCCCTTAAACGGAAGTTCCTGCTGAATTAGAAAATCCATATGCAAACGGAGATCATATGTTTCCAGATCCGGATGCGGATCCATCTGACAAATGCATTGAAATACCGGATCCGTCTCTCCGGTGTCATCCGGAAAAATGGATGTTATTATATTTTTTTCACATTTTTAAAGGTCTGCGGATCAGTCAATCCGGCAATTTCCTGAACACTTGGTACCGGATCCGGCATTAATACATTTCAATGGAAATTAATGCCGGATCCAGAATTCCTGCAAGTGTTTTGGAATTTTGGCCGGAGAAAATACTGCAGCATCCTGCAGTATTTTCTCCGGCCAAATACCCTAAAAGGGACGGAACGGAAGACATCCTGATGCATACTAGACGGATTGCTTTCCATTCAGAATGCATTAGGACAAAACTGATGCATTTTCTTCTGGTATTGAGCCCCTATGACTGAACTCAATACCGGGAAACTTTAACGCTAGTGTGAAAGTAGCCTAAATTGCTTCTAAGATTGAAAGCCTTTTAATATCCTAAAAAATAAAATGACATTTGCAAAATTATGCCAACATAAAGAAGACATATGGGGAATGTTAAATAATAACTACTTTATAAGGTATCACAATCTGGCAAATTTAGAAAATAGTGATTTTTTTAAAAATCTTCCATACATTTGTGATTTTATTTTATAAATGAAGGTAAAACATATTGGGCCAGATTTATCATTACACTTACATCTTACTCCACTTTTACATATGTCCAAAGTCACTTTTGGCTAATTCAGATTAATTAATGGTCCTTTAATACTGTGATAAATGTGGTTTGACGGTAGCAGTTTATCCTTCAGTAAGCGGCTTTACAAAAGTCGCACGTCTTAACGAAAAAGTTGCATGTTCTATTAAAAAGTTGCATTAGATAAGCATGGTCCTTGCTAGAGTGCAATTTTTGCGCATTTTTTTGCGACTTTTTAGCCTGTGATCCAGCGTACTCCACTACAATCGCTCCAAGATAAGACTCCTGCCTCCCAAATCTCCAGCCTTCTATATCGGCAGCTTATTTATCTTTGCCCAATACTTTATCTGCACCTCGGTAACCCCGTTGTATTGCTTCTATAACTTCCTCCTGTAGGGCTTTTGGACCGTTATGTTATCCCTGTAACCCTTCATGGTGTCCTTTTGATCACCGGGCCTCTACAAACTGACCCCTGTATCCTTACATTACTTAATCACCTGTCCTTTCTTCCGCCCAACTCCCTTCCCCCCCTTTTTTTACATTTATTCACCCCTTGCAGTTCATTAGCTTTTTTCCCACAGATATTTAGCATAATATATTGGGAGCTATATGCATGTATGTAATTTGACAAGTGTACCTTCTGCCTCCTCTAATCATGTATATTTTGTAACCATTTTTTCCACAAAATATTTTAATTTTTATTTTATTTCCCATTTGCAATTAAGTCACTCATTATCTCTGTTACTTTAATTATAGATTGTATAGTCATTGCACTCACCGATTATGACTACCATTATGACATGGGGATTGTAACTGGATCATGTTGATGATGTAAAGTGATACTATTAAAACTTGAATAATTGCCAATCTAAGAAGTTGTGTGCCGCAATTTTCTACTATAATATTCAACATTTAGCACCAAAATTGTGCTACAATTCTGGTGTAAAATTCTGCCTCAAGCTAAGTCAACAAATAGCTGGTATAGGAGGGCTTGACTTGGGCGCAACATATCCAGTCATATGTTATGAGTGCTCTGCAGCAGCTAACTCCAGTTATCCAGACCTTATCCTGTGCCCACAAACTGGGATTTCTATCCACATCTGCCTCAGAGATGCTCAGAGGGCCTACGTCATGCCATTCTCCTCTCCTCCTATACCTGGGTGTCTCTGCTCGATAGGGTTGTAGCGAGTCACCGCTGCTATCTCCAATTTTGCAGTGATCCTCCAGCAGCCGTGTGCAGCTATTTTGCTAATAATGGCATAGGAGGTGCCCCTGGCATAGGGGGTTTTGCTAGTATCTGATGGGCTCATTCCATGGTGAAAGCCCTGGAAGACAAAGCATCAGGAAACAAGTCCTACAACCACTTCTCAACAAAGGTTCCAGGGGCATGGTTCTATTCCTATTGAAGCCACATAATTCACTCCTATATGATGTGTCTCTTATTGATGCTTTTGATAGATTATCAGGTGTGCATATTAATTGACAAAAGTCCTTTCTTGTGGGGTACTGTGTTCCTCATTTTAAATACCTGGGAATACATGTCACTAGGGATAATTCTCAGTTCTTTTTACTCAACATTGCTCCTTTGTTGATTTACCATAACTTTAAAAGTTACCTTACCTAAACTTTAAAGTTTTGAATTCCTTTACTCTCTCTGTAGCCAGGCGAATTACAGTAACCTGCTTAAGATGATCGTAATTTCTAAACTTTTATATGCCCTTTAGCACACTGACATTATAGTTCCCCAGAAGTTCTTTAACATGATAGAATCCCATATATCTCTGTTCATTTGGGGCAAAAAATATGCCTTAGCAGCCTACAGTGCCCTAAAGATATGTGGGATGCTGCCTTACCTATTTTTCCGATGTATTATATAGCTGGGCAACTACAACATATATTCGACCCTGGTTGTCAAAGACGCCATTGCCTGGACATATCCTCCAACATGTCCTGGAGGATAATCCCTATGTTTTATGTCCTTTGAACAGTTGGGGAATTTATATAATATACCACCCACAGGTTTTTATACACTGCTCAAAAAAATAAAGGGAACACAAAAATAACACATCCTAGATCTGAATGAAATATTCTTCTGAAATACTTTGTTCTTTACATAGTTGAATGTGCTGACAACAAAATCACACAAAAATAAAAAAATGGAAATCAAATTTTTTAACCCATGGAGGTCTGGATTTGGAGTCACAATCAAAATTAAAGTGGAAAAACACACTACAGGCTGATCCAACTTTGATGTAATGTCCTTAAAACAAGTCAAAATGAGTCTCAGTAGTGTGTGTGGCCTCCACGTGCCTGTATGACCTCCCTACAACGCCTGTGCATGCTCCTGATGAGGTGGCGGACGGTCTCCTGAGGGATCTCCTCCCAGACCTGGACTAAAGCATCTGCCAACTCCTGGACAGTCTGTGGTGAAACATGACGTTGGTGGATAGAGCGAGACATGATGTCCCAGATGTGCTCAATTGGAATCAGGTCTGGGGAACGGGCGGGCCAGTCTATAGCATCAATGCCTTCGTCTTGCAGGAACTGCTGACACACTCCAGCCACATGAGGTCTAGCATTGTCTTGCATTAGGAGGAACCCAGGGCCAACCGCACCAGCATATGGTCTCACAAGGGGTCTGAGGATCTCATCTCGGTACCTAATGGCAGTCTGGCTACCTCTGGCGAGCACATGGAGGGCTGTGCGGCCCTCCAAAGAAATGCCACCCCACACCATTACTGACCCAATGCCAAACCGGTCATGCTGGAAGATGTTGCAGGCAGCAGAACGTTCTCCACGGCGTCTCCAGACTCTGTCACTTCTGTCACATGTGCTCAGTGTGAACCTGCTTTCATCTGTGAAGAGCACAGGGCGCCAGTGGCAAATTTGCTAATCTTGGTGTTCTCTGGCAAATGCCAAACGTCCTGCACGGTGTTGGGCTGTAAGCACAACCCCCACCTGTGGACGTCGGGCCCTCATATCACCCTCATGGAGTCTGTTTCTGACCGTTTGAGCAGACACATGCACATTTGCGGCCTGCTGGAGGTCATTTTGCAGGGCTCTGGCAGTGCTCCTCCTGTTCCTCCTTGCACAAAGGCGGAGGTAGCGGTCCTGCTGCTGGGTTGTTGCCCTCCTACTGCCTCCTCCACATCTCCTGATGTACTGGCCTGTCTCCTGGTAGCGCCTCCATGCTCTGGACACTACGCTGACAGACACAGCAAACCTTCTTGCCACAGCTCGCATTGATGTGCCATCCTGGATAAGCTGCACTACCTGAGCCACTTGTGTGGGTTGTAGACTCCGTCTCATGCTACCACTAGAGTGAAAGCACCGCTAGCATTGAAAAGTGACCAAAACATCAGCCAGGAAGCATAGGAACTGAGAAGAGGTCTGTGGTCACCACCTGCAGAACCCTCCTTTATTGGGGGTGTCTTGCTAATTGCATATAATTTCTACCTGTTGTCTATCCCATTTGCACAACAGCATGTGAAATTGATTGTCACTCAGTGTTGCTTCCTAAGTGGACAGTTTGATTTCACAGAAGTGTGATTGACTTGGAGTTACATTGTGTTGTTTAAGTGTTCCCTTTATTTTTTTGAGCAGTGTAGTATTTTATAGATACCTTCAACTACACTATGCCCTTTCTTTATAATTTCTGTCCTCGGATTTGTTCATCCTTTCTTACCCACTGATAAGCATCCTAGGAAGCAGGACCCAAATTGCTTAATTTCAGCTGCCTATACCCACTTGATCCAGTATAAGGTGCTAATTGCATCCACGACTGCTGAGGCCAGATGGTGCAGTTAGTATGGATCTTACTCCTGAAAATTGATGTGCTGCACTGATTACTTCTCTCCAGGTGTCTCCATCAGTTGATCACCGATTTATACAGATTTGTATATTGCATCAATGTTACCTTACACTGATCCATCTGCCAATGGACAGGATTCCCACTATGTAATGCCATACGGTACTACGGTAGGTGCCTGCCTCCATATGCTGGTTTCTTGCATTTTATGTGGTCATGCCCTGAGTTGCAGTCCTTTTTGGATGGCAGTGACAGATCTCCTATCTGTTATAGGGCAAGTCATCCCTCTCACCTCCCGTTTTCTGGGGGAGGATGGTTGAACATATCACACACAGCTCTTGCTATATAAAACACCATTTCTGGCCCATAAGTCGGTGGTACTGAGATGGATGGTGAGATGCCCTTCTTCCCATATTAAATCTTGTAAACACAATTGTTCCATATGAAAGAATAGATACAAAAACAGGAACCACATGGAGATTTTTCACAACGTGTTGAATATATGGTGTAGTTTCCTCTAACTGGTTATACACAAAGAAGATTTTAACAATCCCTAGCATCTGTAAATCCCTCATAGGAAAACCACAGATTTCTGGATCCACTCTTCTTATGCCATATTGCTCCTACCGGAATTATTTCTCCTGATTTTATATTTGCTCAATACCTTAATATTACTGCTGGACTTGACAGTCTTGCAAGGACCCCTACCTTTGATATAATTATGTCATAGTCTATACTTTTTGTGTTTTATATGTGAATCATGTTGCAAAGTACTGTAGTATTTAATTCAAAGGTGTTCTGTGTGCTGCTTATGATTGCATTATATACTGCATACTTAGGGCTCATTCAGTAGACCATATGAATGATTCCGCATCTGTTCCGCAATTTTGTGGAACGGATGCTGACACGCTCATTTTAATGGGGCTGCAAAAGATGCGGACAGCACACCGTGTTCTGTCCGCATCCTTAGTTCCATTCCACGGCCTTGTAGAAAAGATAGAGCATCTCCTATTCTTGTCCACAATCTCGGACAATAATAGGCATTACTATCATAGTAATACTACTATCAAAATGCGGAATGTACACGGCCGGTATCCGTGATTTGCGGACTGCAAAACACTACGGTCGTCTCAATGAGCACTTAGTCTGTATGTCTTGACTGTTGTATTTTATTTCAATAAAACAAGTTTAAAAAAAAATGCTGTTGTAGAATTAGACAAAAGTGTCTTGCCCTGCACCACATTTCTCGCCTGTCATGAACCACTGTGATATATTTGGTGCATGTCTACATAGGCGGTCTACGTTTATGCCATCTAGAAGATTAGTAAATCTGGACCATTTTCTTCTGTCCCTGACAAATTCATTCCCAATAAAGAATGCATTTAACAGGTGTTAAATTTCCATCTGTCATACGGCACATCAAGTAGCTAACTGAAATACAATTGCAATCTTTTGGGATAAAGAAGTTTATCAAATATTTGTTATAGCATGAAATACCGATAAAGTCTGTGAGAGATTTGTAAACGGCAAAATGTTATCAATTATATCAAACATTACCAATAATTTACCTATGGGGCATGATCCAAGGTCAGGAATGAATTTATCGACCTTATTACAATTAGCCTTTTTGAAGGGTTACATAAACAAAAACAACATCCTGTTTTTCCCCAATTTTCCATTTCCTGCCCAAACTGCACAAGGGAGATTTTCTACATATTTTTGTGTCAAGCATAACATACTGTATGCGTACATGTAAACTGCAGTTCAGGGAATTCTAAGTATACAGAGACCCTTCTGTAAATGTGTGCATGAGGACACTTCCCCCTCTCTTTGTCAGTCAAATTAAAAGGATTGTCTCATCACTAGAGATGTCGCGAACATAACATTTTCTGCTCGCGAACGGCGAATGCGAATTTACGCAAATGTTTGCGAACGGGCGAACCGCCATAGACTTCAATAGGCAGGCGAATTTTAAAACCCACAGGGACTCTTTCTGGCCACAATTGATGGAAAAGTTGTTTCAAGGGGACTAACACCTGGACTGTGGCATGCCGGAGGGGGATCCATGGCAAAACTCCCATGGAAAATTACGTAGTTGACGCAGAGTCGGGTTTTAATCCATAAAGGGCATAAATCACCTAACATTCCTAAATTGTTTCGAATAACGTGCTTTAAAACATCCAAAGTGTATATGATCAGGTATGATGTTGTATCGATCAGGAAGTGTAAGGGTTACGCCCGCTTCACAGTGACAGACCAAATTCTGACAGACCAAACTCCCCGTTTAACGCACCGCAAACAACCACAAAGAGTTGTCGTCAATAGTTGACACACTCATGACATAAATTTTATTCCTCTATGCCTCAATCTTGGTGTAGTGACTACTGTGCTCGTGCGCACGTTCGGGAGATTGCAGGCGATGGCGGTTTTTCAAAGCCTATGGTCATGCTGAGGTAGTTCAGTGACAGTTAAGTGACCCAGAAAACAATAATTCTGCAGTGTGGGCCCATTGTTGGCCTAGTAGACTTTAATGATCACCTTAGATCAGTGGTGGCGAACCTATGGCACTGGTGCCAGAGGCGGCACTCAGAGCCCTGTCTGTGAGCACCCGCACCCTGGAAAAAGTCTAAGGCATACCAATATGCCTTAGACTTTACCCGCCATTCATCAGCGCAGGGCGCACTATGTACAGGACAAGCAGCGCACTAAATGTAGGCAGGTTATTATAGCCAAATGATAAAGTACATAGAAGATGTACTATATTGGACTGTAGTATTCAGGGTAAATTGCCGTGTTGGCACTTTGCGATAAATAAGTGGGTTTTTGGTTGAAGTTTGGCACTCGGTCTCTAAAAGGTTCACCATCACTGCCTTAGATGATCTCAAAGAATATTAATGTTTTTTCTATGAAAATTTATCCAGCCGATCGCTTTTGGTCTGTTCACAATTAAGCAACGACCTTATCATCTGGGGTGTGCCAACATTGCCAACACACTCAGAGGTGATCGCTTCATTGTGATACGGAAGCCCCTTCACCACAACAAGGTAACGATCACGAAGGGGCCTGAAAAATTAGGTATTGTAGCAGCGGCCGGAAAAAATGATATTTTCCAGGCAGAAAGTGCACTAAAACGTTTTGGCTTGAACCCTAGTTGGTGGCGGAGAAGTCACGCAAGTCATCCGGCATGCAGAGATAAAATACAGTAGCGTGTGGACCATTTTTAGCCTAAGGCATATCATCAGGCCTTTTTTTGTCAAATGCATCCCCCACTGTCAGTCCCTTCGGGATCCATGCCTCATTCATCTTAATAAAGGTGAGGTAATCTAGACTTTTTTTACCTAGGCGACTTCTCTTCTCAGTGACAATAACTCCTGCTGCGCTGAAGGTCCTTTCTGACAGGACACTTGAAGCGGGGCAGGCCAGAAGTTCTATCGCAAATTGGGATAGCTCAGGCCACAGGTCAAGCCTGCACACCCAGTAGTCAAGGGGTTCATTGCTTCTCAGAGTGTCAATATCTGCAGTTAAGGCGAGGTAGTCTGCTACCTGTCAGTCGAGTCGTTCTCTGAGGGTGGACCCCGAAGGGCTGTGGTGATGCGTAGGACTTAAAAAGCTCTGCATGTCCTCCATCAACAACATGTCTGTAAAGCGTCCTGTCCTTGCCGGCGTGGTCGTGGTAGAAGGAGGATTACTTTCACCTCTTTCCCTGTTAGATTCCCGTTGTGCTGTGACATCACCCTTATACGCTGTGTAAAGCATACTTTTTAATTTGTTTTGTAACTGCTGCATCCTTTCCGACTTCTGGTAATTCAGTAACATTTCAGCCACTTTCTGATTATACCGGGGGTCTAGTAGCGTGGCCACCCAGTACAGGTCATTCTCCTTCAGCCTTTTTATACGAGGGTCCCTCAACAGGCATGACAGCATGAAAGACCCCATTTGCACAAGGTTGGATGCCGAGCTACTCATGTTCCGTTCCTCGTCCTCACTGATCTCATTGAAGGTCTGTTCTTCCCCCCAGCCACGTACAACACCATGGGTACCAGATAGGTGACAACGAGCACCCTGGGATGCCTGCCGTGGTTGATCTTCCTCCTTCTCAAAGCCACATTCCTCCTCTGACTCCTCTTCCTCAGACTCCTCTTACAGCGTTGCCGCAGGTCCAGCAAGCGATGATAAGGCTGTTTATGGTGGTGATGGTGACCACAAATCTTCCTCATCCTCTTTACGCTCATCTACAGCCTGATCCAGCACTCTTTGCAGGGCACGCTCCAGGAAGAAAATAAATGGGATAATGTCGCTGATGGTGCCTTCGGTGCGACTGACTAGGTTTGTCACCTCCTCAAAAGGAGGCATGAGCCTACAGGCATTGCGCATGAGCGTCCAGTAACGTGGCAAAAAAATTCCCAGCTCCGCAGAGGCTGTCCTAGCACCCTGGTCATACAAATACTCGTTGGCGGCTTTTCTTGTTGGAGCAGGAGGTCAAATATTAGGAGTGTTGAAGTCCAACGTGTCGGGCTGTCGCAAATCAAGCGCCTCACTGGCATGTTGTTTCGCCGCTGAATATCGAAAAAGTGCGCCATGGCCGTGTAGGAATGCCTGAAATGGCCACACACCTTCCTGGCCTGCTTGTGGACGTCCTGTAAGCCTGGGTACTTATGCACAAAGCGTTGTACAATCAGATTCAACACATGTGCCATGCACGGCACATGTGTCAACTTGCCCAAATTCAATGCCGCCAACAAATTGCTTCCGTTGTCACACACCACTTTGCCGATCTCCAGTTGGTTCAGGGTCAGCCACTGATCCACCTGTGCATTCAGGGCAGACAGGAGTGCTGGTCCGGTGTGACTCTCTGCTTTCAGGCAAGTCAACTTCAAGACGGCGTGACACTGCCGTATCCGGGATGTGGAATAGCCCCTGGGGAGCTGGGGGGGGTGCAGTTGATGTGGAGCAAGACGCAGCAGCAGAAGAGGACTCAGCCGAGGAGGTTAGCGAAGAGGATGGAGTAGGAGGAGTAGAGGAGGTGGCAGCAAGCCTGCCTGCAAGTTGTGTCACCAACTCCTCTGCAGAGCCACGCATTCCATGCTTGGCAGCCATCAGCAGGTTTACCCAATGCGCTGTGTAGGTGATATACCTGCCCTGACCGTGCTTTGCAGACCAGGTATCAGTGATCAGATGGACCCTTGTCCCAACACTGTGTGCCAGAAATGCCATGACTTCCTTTTGCACAATCGAGTACAGGTTGGGGATTGCCTTTTGTGAAAAAAAAATTCAGCCAGGTACCTTCCACTGGTGTCCCAATAGCTACACATTTTTTGAAGGCCTCAGACTCCACCAGCTTGTATGGTAAAAGCTGGCGGGCTAAGAGTTCCGACAAGCCAGCTGTCAGACGCCGGGCAAGAGGGTGACTCTGTGACATTGGCTTCTTACGCTCAAACATTTCCTTGACAGACACCTGACTGTGGGCAGATGAGCAGGAACTGCTGAAAGTGAGAGGTGGAGTGGCGGGTGGTTGAGAGGGGGCAAGGAGGACAGCAGTGGTTGACGTGGCTGAAGATGCTGGACCAGGAGGAGGATGGCGGCTTTGAGTTTGTGTGCTGCTTGTACTCATGTATTGATCCCATAGGCGTTTGTGATGTAAGATCATGTGCCTTCGCAAAGCAGTTGTACCTAGGTGGGTGTTGGACTTCCCATTTGCAACCTGTTTCTTTTGGCACAGGTTGCAAATGGCATCACTGTTATCAGAGGCAGACACACAAAAAAAATGCCACACTGCTGAGCTTCGCAATGAAGGTATTCTGGTGGTGGCAACAGCATGCGTTGATTGGCGTGCTGTCTGGCTGTCCCCAGGTGCTGATACATGCTGTCTGACTGTGCCACTAGCTCCTTGCGACGACCTCCCCATGCTTCCAACTCATCTCCTCCTCCTCTCTGTCTCCCCATCTGAACTTTCTCCCTGTTCTTCTTCTCTTCTAGCGGGCACCCACGTGACATCCACGGACACATCGTCATCATCAACGTGACAACTCAGCAAAGGAAGCAGCAGCGGGTACAACATCATCATCATCACACCGTACATCCATGTGTGTAATGCTGCCTGACTGAGACATATCCCTGTTATCTACATCCTCTGGCAATAATGGTTGTGCATCACTCATTTCTTCCAACTGATGTGTAAATAACTCCTCTGACAGATCAAGTGAAGCAGCTGTGGTGCTAGTGTTGGTGGTGGCGGCGGACGGGCGAGAGGTAACTTGAGAGGTGAGCTGGAGGAGGATGGTGCGTCAAGGTTCCGAGCGGAAGCTGTAGAAGATTGGGTGTCCTGTATAAGCCAGTCAACTATGTCCTCTGAATTTTTCGAGTTCAGGGTACGTGGCCTCTGAACACTGGGCATTATTCTAGGGCCAAAGGAAATCACAGCACCACGACCACGACGGCCCCTGCGGGGTGGCCTGCCTCTGCCTGTCATTTTTTTTTAGATTAGTGGTACTATGCGTGCAAGGTACTGTGCCACCCTATATGAGTTGTAGGCAGTGGGCACAGTACAGTTCTATGGGCCTGACACTCACTGGCAGGCAACTGCAATTATATTACAGAGGAAAAATGTAATTAATTTTTTAACAGCAAGGTGCTGTGCCACCCTATATGAGTGGTGTGCACACAGTACAGTCAGTGGACCTGACACTCACAGGCAGGCAACTGCAATTATATTACAGAGGAAACATTTTATGACTTTTTTATCTGCAAGGTACTGTTCCACCCTATATGAGTGGTGTGCACACAGTACAGTTTGTGGGCCTGTGGCCTCTCACACACGGAGAAAATAATATATAGAGAGAAAATAAAATAAAAGCAGACTGATGTACCAGCCCTAAAAAGGGCTTTTTGGGGTGCTGTCAGGACGCTGTCCTTACAGCAGATGAGTCTTTGAGGACTGGAGTGGACACAGAACACTGGCCTAGCTAACGATTTCCCTATTAATTCAGCAGCAGCAGCACTCTCCCTGCTCTCACTAAGACTGCAGCTTCAGAATGAATCTAAGAGGGCTGCTGTCCTTGCTTTTTGATAGGAGGTGGGAGGGTCTGGGAGGGAGGGTATGCTGATTGGCTGGAATGTGTCTGCTGACTGTGAGGTACAGGGTCAAAGTTTGCTTAATGATGACGTATAGGGGGCGGACCGAACATCGCATATGTTCGCCCGCTGCGGCGAACGCGAACAAGCGATGTTCGCCGGCGAATAGTTTGGGATATCTCTACTCATCACCCTATTACTGGAGTGTGGAGTTGAGTAAACTGATTTGCAACTGAACTTTAGCCAATCAGAAATCTGCTTGCAGGGCATATGAGCTATCACACTATCACTAAGTTACAGCAATGCAATGTTGGTACCCGTTGCAGCATGGCGAAACAACCCCTTTCAGAATGTAGCCACTGGATTGATCCTGCCAAGCACCTCTGACAAATAACTGCCTTTGCCAGGGGAAGCCAGGCATTTACCCTGCAGCTAATAATACGGCAGATGGGTAGTTCTTGTCTTCATGATATCACCTCTTGTTCCATAGCAATGGCTCTATAAAAATAACAGTATTAGTTATTATGGAACTTTTGTCATAACAGCTGCAACTTTTTATTTTATTTTTTTTATTGCCAAGCTGTAATAAGATTCAGTTAAGCTGAACTGAGTCATTTAATGAAACTGTTTTAAAAATTCAGAATATATCTTAACCACATCGCTGCTCTCTACATTTTTGAATAAATGCTTGCCCCAAGGCCTATTTAATACATTTATGAGATTTATTTTAATATCAAATTTGTCATTATATTACAAAATTTCACATAAAAATACATTTGTGAAAAAAGTCTAATATACATGCAGGGTAGCTCTGATTAGCACAAAATGAAATAAATTTCTTTTGAACCGTATAATATATTATGTATAATGTTGTAAAATTGGTACTAGCTACCTTCTTCAAGTAAACTGTAGAAAATGCATTTACTCTTAATGTACAGCAAGGAAAAATGCAACAATTCAAAGGATTTCACATATAGTATTTTCTAATTCAACATGTTTTACAGAAACATATTTAGACACAAACGTGCAAAAAGTTACACAGAGGATACCAGAGTAAAAACATCTATCAAGTATTGTACCCAGTAAGTTTAAATATAGGTTGGATGCAGGCAGAGAATAATGTTAAAATCGTTAATAGGTGAAAACCATTGATTATCTCATAACAGTAGCACTGGTTTTCTGAACCTATTGCCCTTGAAGTTGATATATTAGAAGTAGGAAGAATGGGCTGGCATAAGGATTTGAGCAACTTGGACAAGCGCCAAATTGTGATGACTAGACAACTCAGAGGCTCTCCAAAATGAAGGATCTTCTGGGATGTTACCGGTATGCATTGGCCAGTACCCATCCAACATGTTCCATGGAAAAAATGTACTGGTGATCCAGTGACAGGGTCTTTGGCACCCAAAGCACATTGATGCACTTAGGAGCTGGTTGGTCTAGTCCAATCCCAGAGAAGAGCTATCATTGTACAAATTGATAAAAAAAAGTTAAATATGTATTACAGTTGTAACAAGTTATCCCCTTGCCACAGGATAAAGGATAACTTTTAGATTGTTGGGGTTGCAACCCATGGGATTTCCACCGATCACAAGAACACAAACTCGGTACATCACTGGGCCCCAAAATAAAAATGGAGTCAAGAATATGCACTGCCGCTATGTTCTTCTCTATAGGTACTGCTGGAGATAGCCAAGTACTAGTGATGAATGGGGAGCAACATGTTACAACTACAATACTCTTTTCATGCTGACTAGGAAAGAAAGGTGTCAGAACACAAATTGCATTGCAACGTGATATGTATGGCGCTGCATTGCCAGAGACTGGTCAGAGTCCCTACACTGATATCTGTCCACTGCTAAAAACAGCTACAGCTACTGGATAGTGGAAACATGAAAGAAGAATGGCGGATCTGATTAATCACATTTTTTATTCAGTCAGTCAGGTACATGTGCAAAGCGTACCTGGAGAAGAAATGACACCAGGAGGTACTATGTAAGCAAGCTGGAGGAGACAGTGTGATGAGCAGACCCCTGATAAATAGATTGATAACTACTATTGTTTGCGCCTTTGAATGAACAATGCACGTACAAGCCAGTAAGTTAACTTATTAAAAAAACTGGGAGGAAAAAAACATATATATATATATATATCTATATATATATATATATATATATATATATACACTGCGTGCAGAATTATTAGGCAAATGAGTATTTTGACCACATCATCCTCTTTATGCATGTTGTCTTACTCCAAGCTGTATAGGCTCGAAAGCCTACTACCAATTAAGCATATTAGGTGATGTGCATCTCTGTAATGAGAAGGGGTGTGGTCTAATGACATCAACACCCTATATTAGGTGTGCATAATTATTAGGCAACTTCCTTTCCTTTGGCAAAATGGGTCAAAAGAAGGACTTGACAGGCTCAGAAAAGTCAAAAATAGTGAGATATCTTGCAGAGGGATGCAGCACTCTTAAAATTGCAAAGCTTCTGAAGCGTGATCATCGAACAATCAAGCGTTTCATTCAAAATAGTGAACAGGGTCGCAAGAAGCGTGTGGAAAAACCAAGGAGCAAAATAACTGCCCATGAACTGAGAAAAGTCAAGCGTGCAGCTGCCAAGATGCCACTTGCCACCAGTTTGGCCATATTTCAGAGCTGCAACATCACTGGAGTGCCCAAAAGCACAAGGTGTGCAATACTCAGAGACATGGCCAAGGTAAGAAAGGCTGAAAGACGACCACCACTGAACAAGACACACAAGCTGAAACGTCAAGACTGGGCCAAGAAATATCTCAAGACTGATTTTTCTAAGGTTTTATGGACTGATGAAATGAGAGTGAGTCTTGATGGGCCAGATGGATGGGCCCGTGGCTGGATTGGTAAAGGGCAGAGAGCTCCAGTCCGACTCAGACGCCAGCAAGGTGGAGGTGGAGTACTGGTTTGGGCTGGTATCATCAAAGATGAGCTTGTGGGGCCTTTTCGGGTTGAGGATGGAGTCAAGCTCAACTCCCAGTCCTACTGCCAGTTTCTGGAAGACACCTTCTTCAAGCAGTGGTACAGGAAGAAGTCAGCATCCTTCAAGAAAAACATGATTTTCATGCAGGACAATGCTCCATCACACGCGTCCAAGTACTCCACAGTGTGGCTGGCAAGAAAGGGTATAAAAGAAGAAAATCTAATGACATGGCCTCCTTGTTCACCTGATCTGAACCCCATTGAGAACCTGTGGTCCATCATCAAATGTGAGATTTACAAGGAGGGAAAACAGTACACCTCTCTGAACAGTGTCTGGGAGGCTGTGGTTGCTGCTGCACGCAATGTTGATGGTGAACAGATCAAAACACTGACAGAATCCATGGATGACAGGCTTTTGAGTGTCCTTGCAAAGAAAGGTGGCTATATTGGTCACTGATTTGTTTTTGTTTTGTTTTTGAATGTCAGAAATGTATATTTGTGAATGTTGAGATGTTATATTGGTTTCACTGGTAAAAATAAATAATTGAAATGGGTATATATTTGTTTTTTGTTAAGTTGCCTAATAATTATGCACAGTAATAGTCGCCTGCACACACAGATATCCCCCTAAAATAGCTAAAACTAAAAACAAACTAAAAACTACTTCCAAAAATATTCAGCTTTGATATTAATGAGTTTTTTGGGTTCATTGAGAACATGGTTGTTGTTCAATAATAAAATTAATCCTCAAAAATACAACTTGCCTAATAATTCTGCACTCTCTGTATATATACACACATACATACATACACTCACCTAACGAATTAATAGGAACACCATACTAATAAGGTGTTGGACCCCCTTTTGCCATCAGAACTGCCTTAATTCTACGTGGCATTGATTCAACAAGATGCTGATAGCATTCTTTAGAAATGTTGGCCCATATTGATAGGATAGCATCTTGCAGTTGATGGAGATTTGAGGGATGCACATCCAGGGCACGAAGCTCCCGTTCCACCACATCCCAAATATGCTCTATTGGGTTGAGATCTGGTGACTGTGTGGGGGCCATTTTAGTACAGTGAACTCATTGTCATGTTCAAGAAACCAATTTGAAATGATTCGAGCTTTGTGACATGGTGCATTATCCTGCTGGAAGTAGCCATCAGAGGATGGATACATGTTCTCATTCTGTTTACGCCAAATTTGGACTCTACCATTTGAATGTCTCAACAGAAATCGAGACTCATCAGACCAGGCAACATTTTTCCAGTCTTCAACAGTCCAATTTTGGTGAGCTTGTGCAAATTGTAGCCTCTTTTTCCTATTTGTAGTGGAGATGAGTGGTACCCGGTGGGGTCTTCTGCTGTTGTAGCCCATCCGCCTCAAGGTTGTGCGTGTTGTGGCTTCACAAATGCTTTGCTGCATACCTCGGTTGTAACGAGTGGTTATTTCAGTCAACGTTGCTCTTCTATCAGCTTGAATCAGTCGGCCCATTCTCCTCTGACCGCTAGCATCCACAAGGCATTTTTGCCCACAGGACTGCCGCATACTGGATGTTTTTCCCTTTTCACACCATTCTTTGTAAACCCTAGAAATGGTTGTGCGTGAAAATCCCAGTAACTGAGCAGATTGTGAAATACTCAGACCGGCCCGTCTGGCACCAACAACCATGCCACACTCAAAATTGCTTAAATCACCTTTCTTTCCCATTCTGACATTCAGTTTGGAGTTCAGGAGATTGTCTTGACCAGGATCACACCCCTAAATGCATTGAAGCAACTGCCATGTGATTGGTTGACTAGATAATTGCATTAATGAGAAATAGAACAGGTGCTCCTAATAATTCTTTAGGTGAGTGTATATATATATAATATACAGTACAGACCAAATGTTTGGACACACCTTCTCATTCAAAGCGTTTTCTTTATTTTCATGACTATGAAGGCATCAAAACTATGAATTAACACATGTGGAATTATATACATAACAAACAAGTGTGAAACAACTCAAAATATGTCATATTCTAGGTTCTTCAAAGTAGCCTCCTTTTGCTTTGATTACTGCTTTGCACACTCTTGGCATTCTCTTGATGAGCTTCAAGAGGTAGTCCCCTGGTCTTCCAACAGTCTTGAAGGAGTTCCCAGAGATGCTTAGCACTTGTTGGCCCTTTTGCCTTCACTCTGCGGTCCAGCTCACCCCAAACCATCTCAATTGGGTTCAGGTCCGGTGACTGTGGAGGCCAGGTCATCTGGCGCAGCACCCCATCACTCTCCTTCATGGTCAAATAGCCCTTACTTTCAACGTTTTCCCAATTTTTCGGCTGACTGACTGATCTTCATTTCTTAAAGTAATGATGGCCACTCGTTTTTCTTTACTTAGCTGCTTTTTTCTTGCCAGAATACAATTTCTAACAGTCTATTCAGTAGGACTATCAGCTGTGTATCCACCTGACTTCTCCTCAACGCCACTGATGGTCCCAACCTCATTTATAAGGCAAGAAATCCCACTTATTAAACCTGACAGGGCACACCTGTGAAGTGAAAACCATTTCAGGGGACTACCTCTTGAAGCTCATCAAGAGAATGCCAAGAGTGTGCAAATTAGTAATCAAAGCAAAAGGTGGCTACTTTAAAGAACCTAGAATATGACATATTTTCAGTTGTTTCACACTTGTTTGTTATGTATATAATTCCACATGTGTTAATTCATAGTTTTGATGCCTTCATAGTCATGAAAATAAGAAAACGCTTTGAATGAGAAGGTGTGTCCAAACATTTATATATTATAACATTGATTTATATTATACTTAAAGGGGTTATCCCATAATTAATATAAAAAAATGAAAATCAGACATCATATAGTACATGACAATCTCTTTCTAACAAAGCTAGAACCAGCCCTGTACCTCACATAGATCCAGACATCTCAACATTCATTGCTCTGCTAGATTTATATCACGCTGAAAGCTCAAAGGAGCGTCTTTTCTGCTGCAGCTAAGGGGGCGTGTCTAAGCTCTCACTATCACAGCTCAGGAGGCAGTAGAATGATGAAACTGAGCATGTGCGGCCATCTCAGTTTCAGTTATCTAGTTATTGGAAATGCAGTGGCAAGAATGTGTCATTAATAAGGTAACCAATGCATACTAACAACCTAACATTAGCAAAGAGAAATAGTCATTTTGTTTTAATGATGTTAATGAATCCCTAAGGTCTAGATGTTATCCAGAATAGAAGGTAAAGAGAAAAATAATCAACATGTCTTAATGACTTGGTGGACTGCTTTCTTTCTATTATTGTGCATAGGGAGACAAATTTCAAACACAGGCTGGAGGGCAACATGAATACTAAAAACTGAATACTCATGTAACATTGAGAGGACTATTGACTGCAGCATCTGAGGGGGGTTAAACTACCAGGATCAGAGCAATCTCCAATCACAGTCATTGCTGGCAGGTGTCAGCTGTATTAAACAGTCTCAGACTTACAGCTATGTCAAGATGCAATTAATGTGTACCCAACCTTTCCTAAAACTTGCTTTTAAACTGCTCCAAATGCCCTAGAATTAAAGGTTATTCCATGAAAAATGTAAAAATTGAAAATCGGATATTGTTCTGTATGGGGTCAGAAGGTTGCAGTGGGTGGCTACGCGCTCAGTTTCTCAAGGGATCGCTCCATGACCTAATGGTGAGAATGGATTCCAGTCCAGGTTTTCCTGCTTAGGTTTGCAATCCTTTTTGTCCCATTTAGGAATTTGTAGCTTTTCCTTTCCTGTCAGCCATTCCCAGCTACTATATATATTTTCCCTTTCGGCTTCCCTTGTTGCCAGATATGGACTCCCTTCCAGATCTTCTATTCTAACCTCAGGTGGACAACTGTTGCTGTGGAGCCATTGGAACTGGAGCTGTTGGATCTACGGTTTACTCCTGTTGTTGTCTCCTGTTGTTGTTGTCTCCCTTCGGGGATTGTTGATTGTGTTTCTTGGTAAGCCAGGGATGAGGCACGTGATCCGCATACGGGTTAGCAGCCCATCTAGGGATGTCAGGGCAGCCAGTTCCCAGTGCCAGGTGAGCTAGGGGTCACCACTCCTCCCTCTCCCTAGTGGAAGAGTACTCCTCTTACCTCCCCTCTGCACCGCACATCTGTTACCTGCCATCTCAGATGTGATACATATAGTACACAGCAGTATATTTCTAATATGCTTAGAACCATACCTGTACCTCACATGGATACAGATATCTCCCTACTCTTTTCTCTAGAGATGAGAAAAGTTTTGAAAAATTTATTTCGGCAGCTTCGCCGAAGTACGTCAAAAATCTTGATTCATTACAAATTAATTAGTCCCGAATCACTATATATAAATCAATTATACCCAGGCCACTCTGCCTTAGGTTATGGCCACATGAATTGGTCATACTGCTGGCAGGTTGCAGCCATGTTGTGGTGAAAAACTGTGTGGTCAATTAGCCCGCAGCTTCCTTTCATTTAACACTCACTGTATAGTTGGCCTTCATTGTTAATGCCCGCACCATTAATGCACCTTTAAACAGAGTGTACCCACTTCTCCAACTCCAGTGATCTACTGCCCTACAGGTGGGACCCCTTCTTCTGCCATCTGCTTTTCCTCCATTTCCACATCATCTAATATAGATGATAATATGTCATCAGGAATACCCAGCTCCTCCTCTCTCTGCATCTTGCTGACTTTTGTAGGACATGGAAACTTTAAATGATGATTTGAAAGAAGTAAAGCCAGCAAAACATGAGGATGGTCATCAATAAGACCTGGCCCCACTAAGTAGAGCAGACTGGATGGTATAGGTTGGCACACTGGCAGTGGAATAATAAAGTCTTCCATCCTATTGGTAAATAATTAAATATCTTAGTTTATGGCTGATGTAGGAATAAGTAAATTAAATTAAACTAACGCTAAATATCTCCCTGAAGTCTCCCTGGACTCTCCCTTTCCAGTATTCTTCTAATAATTGTTTTCAGCAACACTGTCCCTAGCACATGAGCGCTTGCCAGATCTCTCCCTATGCTCAGCTCACAGGACAATAGCGGAGATAGCGCAGGATGAGGGTTTTATAGGGATGTGACATCAGAGGGGGTGGCTATCTGCAGATTGGCTGGCTGCATGGCATTATGGGTGATATTGCATTCCTGGGCTCGTCTCCTCTACACTTACAGTAGTTTCACTTATTAACACGTGCAGCCGCCATTTTAGGAAAACCTAATTCATGAAGCATGAGAAAATTCTGATTTGTTGCGAATACAAGTTTTCTTAAACTTCAGACCGAATTCTACTTTACCCAACACTACTTTTGCTACAATTGCTCTGCTAGATTTATTTCAAGCTGCATGCTCAGAGGTTGTGTCCTTTCTCAGGGAGTGTGTCTTTTCTGCTGCAACTGATGACAGTTGAAGGATGAAAGTGAACACGTATATCAACCTCAGTGAGCTGAACAGAGAATTTAGAACAAGGTGCACACACGAGGTGGCGCTATACAGATGGATTTTAGTGAATGACTCAGTGGCTATGATTAATTTTTTAAATACATGCAATAATAAAGGTATTCAGATCCAGGTGCTGGTTAGAAAATTTTTACATTTTAATTTTTTTATTTTTTTTTGTAAAGTTTTTTTATTAATTTGTTTTACTGTCTCCGTATCAGGTCTCCAAAGGTTGGTCCTGCCTATAGCGCACTTCACTGTTGTGCATACAAAATCTTCCCTGTGCCCGCTCTGCTCAAAGCTCTGCATGGTACATCATAGTAGGAGACCCTTTAGGGACCTGTTTTGGTGTAAAGGCAAAATTAATTGATAAAATGAAAAATCAATTAATAAAATATATAGCAAATATGACTTTTACAGCATTTGTCAAAGTTTAAAAGTAACTTGCATAAAAGTTTTGGTACACTTTAAAAGGACTGTCATTTTAACACATCCTCACACAACACAAATACAGTAATGGATGCATAGTATACAGGACCCTTAGTTTAACTCAGCAATCCATATCTTTAAACTCACTCACTCTCATATCCCCACTGTGCATCCATTACCTGGCCATGCAGTGCATAGAGAGGACTAGTCCTGCAGTCCACTCTAATATATGGACATGCTCAGGCGTCCTCTCTATGCATCATACGGCCAGTTCCCAGGCCCCAGCGGGAAATCAAAAATGAGCATAAAGATAATAATTACTTATTTGACCTCCCTGTCCTGTATACTATGCATCATCAGTATAGTATAATAGCAGGCATGGCCAACCTGCGGCTCTCCAGCTGTAGGCAGTCTGGGCATGCTGGGAGTTGTAGTTTTGGAACAGCTGGAGAGTCTCAAGTTGGCCATTCCTGGTATATAGAGTTGGTCAAAGGTGACAAAGTCCATTTAATGGGTTAAAAATGAGAATTATTTATAAATTACGTACAGTTCAGTATTCATTTACATACATGTATTTTATGTTAAATGTATTGTACTCTTTGTATGCAAAACTTAAAACCCCTCAGGATAACTAATTCCACTCCAGTAAAATAAGGATTGTGACTCATGCCGAAACTCAGAAAAGTATTTACTTCTGTTTCGCTGCACACAATGATTAATGTTTACTTAGGGAAATGTTTACCCAGGCAGTTTTAACATGTAGGGTCAATAAATCTTAATGTACACCTTAACAGAAGTGGAACTTGTGAAATGTTATAAACCCTACTAATGAAAAGGTATAAATCTTTAAAATTAGGATCATTAGTCAGCGTTATATGCTACACTAGTGACTGAATTGAGATTCAAAGTGGTGCTTCATGCTTCCAGTAGCTGTGTTGCTTGGGCGACTATTTTAAAGTTTAAAATGTCAGTTTTGATAACAACATCACACGAGTGTAGAAAAAATAACATGTCGGCGTATAATGGTTTCCATTACATTCTTTCACATTTCAAGTATGTGATAGGGATTTGCATATATATAATATTTTGATATTATAACAGGAATTACCCCCTTTAGGTCTAGCAGTGTTCTGATTATAACTTGGTCAATGGCAGTCTATTATTATCTAAATGGCAGTAAATACATAAGAAAATATAGTTTGTAATCTCTCATGGAACTAGTTGTTGTTTAGTAGTAATTTAGTTTTGATTGGAAATTTACAGTTGATAGCAAAAATTAGTGTTACGGAATTGAAAACATTTTTCTAGTTATACTGGTTATTACAGAATGGTGTCTACTAGAGACGAGTGAAGTTTTAAAAAATTTGATTCGGACCCTTCCGCAAAATTTCCCCCAAAATTCAATTCCATCTGAATTAATTTGTGACAAAGCACGTTAAAAATCAGCTATTTCCTGGCTGCACAGAGCCTGTATAGTAGTGTAGAATACTTTGCATTGCAGAAACATGCATAGCTAGTCCACTGGGGTAGTGAAACAATTACTGTGTGTCAGTATGACAGGCAGGTGACAGGCGTCACTCTAAGAATCGGTTCACACTTTACTTATTTGGTCAGTTATGAGTCCAAAACTGACCAAATAACTTAAAGGGGTTGTCTCATCATAGACAATGGGGGCATATCGCTAGGATATGCCCCCATTGTCTTATAGGAACAGAGCCCTGCAAGGTGGTGGCCAGAAGACTCCGGTCCAGTCACCACCAAGCCGGCTCCCCATAAAAGTGAACGGGAGCATACTGCGCATGTGCGATCCCTGCTCCCATTAATTTCTAAGGGGCATGTTTCCCGAGTCCTTAAGGACACATGACGTACCGGTACGTCATGTGTTGTTCCGATCACCGCCGCCCGGCAGGCGGTGATCGGAACAAGGTGCCTGCTCAAATCATTGAGCAAGCACCTCGGCTAAATGCGCGGGGGGGTCCCGTGACCCCCCCGTGTCGGCGATCGCAGCAAACCGCAGGTGAATTCAGACCTGCGGTTTGCGGCTTTTACCTTATGCGGCGGCGGTGATCGGAGGTGCCATCGGTGATCGGAGGGGCTGTGGGCGTGGAAGGCAGCCCGATGGCATGGAAAGCAGCACGATGCATTCCTGAGGCATCTGCGCTGCCTTCCGGTGAAGAGCCTGTGAGATCCAGCCCCCTGGATCTCACAGGCCCCGGAAGCTGTATGAGTAATACACACAGTATTACTCATACAGCAAATGCATACCAATACAGAAGTATTGGAATGCATTGTAAAGGAATATACCCCCAAAAGTTCAAGTCCCAAAGTGGGACAAAAAACAAAGTGAAAACAAAAGTTAAAAAAATAAAGTTTTCCTCAAAAAAAAAAAAAAAGTTTCAAGTGAAAATAAACAAAAACGTAATTTTCCGCAAACAAAGTCCGTATCGACCGGCTCTATAAACATATCACATGAGCTAACCCCTCAGATGAACACCGTAAAAAATAAAAACTGTGCTAAATAAACAATTTTTTTGTCACCTTACATCACAAAAAGTACAACAGCAAGCGATTAAAAAGGCATTTGCCCACCAATATAGTACCAATCTAACCGTAACCTCATCCCGCAAAAAATGAGCCCCTACCTGAGACAATCGCCCAAAAAAAACTAAAACTATGGCTCAGAAAATTGAGACACTAAAACATCATTTTTTTTTTTAAATAGCGGAGGATGAATAGACAGCGGCACTCACCAGTGTGATGAAATTCAAGTGGGTACTTTATTCCGACAGGCAGAGGGCAGACAATTCTATACACGCATGTAAAGAGCAGCGACGGCCGTTTCACGCTAACAAGCGCTTCCTCAGGCTCAGGCCTCAGACGCAGAGCCTGAGGAAGCGCTTGTTAGCGTGAAACGGCCGTTGCTGCTCTTTACATGCGTGTATAGAATTGTCTGCCCTCTGCCTGTCGGAATAAAGTACCCACTTGAATTTCATCACACTGGTGAGTGCTGCTGTCTATTCATCCTCCGCTATTTCATTTGTGACAGTCTCCCTGCTATCTCAGCTGAGCACCGCCGCGAGTGTGTAGTTTCCGAAGTAGCCCATTACCTCCTCCACACTGTGTGATTAGGACTGTTTGCGTCATTGTGCCGCACCTGCTTCTCTTCTCGTGATATCATTTTTTTTTGTTTGAAAAAAGCTGTTATTTTGTAAAACTTACATAAATAAAAAAAAGCATACATATTTGGTATCGCCGCGTTCGTATCGACTGGCTCTATAAACATATCACATGACCTAACCTCTCAGATAAACACGTAAAAAATTTAAAATAAAAACTGTGCTAAATAAACAATTTTTTGTCACCTTACATCACAAAAAGTGTAATACCAAGCGATCAAAATGTCACACGCACCCCAAAATAGTGCCAATAAAACCGTCATCTCATCCCGCAAAAATCATACCCTTCCCAAGGTAATCGCCCAAAAACTGAAAAAATTATGTCTCTCAGACTATGGAAACATTAAAACATGATTTTTTTTTTGCTTCAAAAATGAAATCATTGTGTAAAACTTACATAAATAATAAAAAAAAGTATACATATTAGATATCGCCGCATCCGTGACAACCTGGTCTATAAAAATATCACATGATCTAACCTGTCAGATGAATGTTGTAAATAACAAAAAATAAAAACGGTGCCAAAACAGCTATTTCTTGTTATCTTGCCTCACAAAAAGTGTAATATAGAGCAACCAAAAATCATATGTACCCTAAACTAGTACCAACAATACTGCCACCCTATCCCGTAGTTTCTAAAATGGGGCCACTTTTTTGAGTTTCTACTCTAGGGGTGCATCAGGGGGGCTTCAAATGGGACATGGTGTCAAAAAAACCTGTCCAGCAAAATCTGCCTTCCAAAAACCGTATTGCATTCCTTTCCTTCTGCGCCCTGCCGTGTGCCCGTACAGCTGTTTACAACCACATATGGGGTGTTTCTGTAAACTACAGAATCAGGGCCATAAATATTGAGTTTTGTTTGGCTGTTAACCCTTGCTTTGTTACTGGGGAAAATGGATTAAAATGGAAAATTTGCCAAAACATTTAAATTCTGAAATTTCATCTCCATTTGCCAATAACTCTTGTGGAACACCTAAAGGGTTAACAACGTTTGTAAAATCTGTTTTGAATACCTTGAGGGGGTATTTTTCTAGATGGGGTCACTTTTTTGGAGTTTCTACTCTAGGGGTGCATCAGGGGGGCTTCAAATGGGACATGGTGTCAAAAAAAACAGTCCAGCAAAACCTGCCTTCCAAAAACCGTATGGCATTCCTTTCCTTCTGCGCCCTGCCGTGTGCCCGTACAGCGGTTTACGACCACATATGAGGTGTTTCTGTAAACTACAGAATCAGGGCCATAAATATTGAGTTTGGTTTGGCTGTTAACCCTTGCTTTGTAACCGGAAAAAAAAATGATTAAAATTGAAAATCTGCCAAAAAAAGTGAAATTTTGAAATTGGATCTTTATTTTCCATGAATTCTTGTGGAACACCTAAAGGGTTAACAAAGTTTGTAAAATCTGTTTTGAATACCTTGAGGGGTGTAGTTTATAGAATGGGGTCATTTTGGGGTGGTTTCTATTATGTAAGCCTCACAAAGTGACTTCAGACCTGAACTGGTCCCTAAAAATTGGGTTTTTGAAAATTTCAGAAAAATTTCAAGATTTGCTTCTAAACTTCTAAGCCTTGTAACATCCCCAAAAAATAAAATCATTCCCAAAATGATCCAAACATGAAGTAGACATATGGGGAATGTAAAGTAATAACTATTTTTGGAGGTATTACTATGTATTATAGAAGTAGAGAAATAGAAACTTGGAAATTTGCAATTTTTTTAAATTTTTTGGTAAATTTGGTATTTGTTTATAAATAAAAATGATTATTTTTTTTACTTCATTTTACCAGTGTCATGAAGTACAATATGTGACGAAAAAACAATCTCAGAATAGCCTGGATAAGTCAAAACGTTTTAAAGTTATCAGCACTTAAAGTGACACTGGTCAGACTTGCAAAAAATGGCCTGGTCCTTAAGGTGAAATAGGGCTGAGTCCTTAAGGGGTTAAAGAGGTTCTACACTTTGTTTAACCACCTCAGCCCCCAGTGCTTAAACACCCTGAAAGACCAGGCCACTTTTTACACTTCTGACCTACACTACTTTCACCATTTATTGCTCGGTCATGCAACTTACCACCCAAATGAATTTTACCTCCTTTTCTTCTCACTAATAGAGCTTTCATTTGGTGGTATTTCATTGCTGCTGACATTTTTACTTTTTTTGTTATTAATCGAAATTTAACGATTTTTTTGCAAAAAAATGACATTTTTCAATTTCAGTTGTAAAATTTTGCAAAAAAAACGACATCCATATATAAATTTTGCTCTAAATTTATTGTTCTACATGTCTTTGATAAAAAAAAAATGTTTGGGTAAAAAAAAATGGTTTGGGTAAAAGTAATAGCGTTTACAAACTATGGTACAAAAATGTGAATTTCCGCTTTTTGAAGCAGCTCTGACTTTCTGAGCACCTGTCATGTTTCCTGAGGTTCTACAATGCCCAGACAGTACAAACACCCCACAAATGACCCCATTTCGGAAAGTACACACCCTAAGGTATTCGCTGATGGGCATAGTGAGTTCATAGAACTTTTTATTTTTTGTCGCAAGTTAGCGGAAAATGATGATTTTTTTTTTTTTTTTCTTACAAAGTCTCATATTCCACTAACTTGTGACAAAAAATAAAAACTTCTATGAACTCACTATGCCCATCACGAAATACCTTGGGGTCTCTTCTTTCCAAAATGGGGTCACTTGTGGGGTGGTTATACTGCCCTGGCATTCTAGGGGCCCAAATGTGTGGTAAGGAGTTTGAAATCAAATTCTGTAAAAAATGACCTATGAAATCCGAAAGGTGCTCTTTGGAATATGGGCCCCTTTGCCCACCTAGGCTGCAAAAAAGTGTCACACATCTGGTATCTCCGTACTCAGAAGAAGGTGGGGAATGTGTTTTGGGGTGTCATTTTATATATACCCATGCTGGGTGAGAGAAATATCTTGGTCAAATGCCAACTTTGTATAAAAAAATGGGAAAAGTTGTCTTTTGCCAAGATATTTCTCTCACCCAGCATGGGTATATGTAAAATGACACCCCAAAACACATTCCCCAACTTCTCCTGAGTACGGAGATACCAGATGTGTGACACTTTTTTGCAGCCTAGGTGGGCAAAGGGGCCCATATTCCAAAGAGCACCTTTCGGATTTCACAGGTCATTTTCTACAGAATTTGATTTCAAACTCCTTACCACACATTTGGGCCCCTAGAATGCCAGGGCAGTATAACTACCCCACAAGTGACCCCATTTTGGAAAGAAGACACCCCAAGGTATTCCGTGAGGGGCATGGCAAGTTCCTAGAATTTTTTATTTTTTGTCACAAGTTAGTGGAAAATAATGATTTTTTTTATTTTATTTTTTTTCATACAAAGTCTCATATTCCACTAACTTGTGACAAAAAATAAAAACTTCCATGAACTCACTATGCCCATCAGCGAATACCTTGGGGTCTCTTCTTTCCAAAATGGGGTCACTTGTGGGGTAGTTATACTGCTCTGGCATTCTAGGGGCCCAAATGTGTGGTAAGGAGTTTGAAATCAAATTCTGTAAAAAATGACCTGTGAAATCCAAAAGGTGCTCTTTGGAATATGGGCCCCTTTGCCCACCTAGGCTGCAAAAAAGTGTCACACATCTGGTATCTCTGTATTCAGGAGAAGTTGAGGAATGTGTTTTGGGGTGTCTTTTTACATATACCCATGCTGGGTGAGATAAATATCTTGGTCAAATGCCAACTTTGTATAAAAAAATGGGAAAAGTTGTCTTTTGCCAAGATATTTCTCTCACCCAGCATGGGTATATGTAAAATGACACCCCAAAACACATTCCCAAACTTCTCCTGAGTACGGAGATACCAGATGTGTGACACTTTTTTGCAGCCTAGGTGGGCAAAGGGGCCCATATTCCAAAGAGCACCTTTTGGATTTCACAGGTCATTTTTTACAGAATTTGATTTCAAACTCCTTACCACACATTTGGGCCCCTAGAATGCCAGGGCAGTATAACTACCCCACAAGTGACCCCATTTTGGAAAGAAGAGACCCCAAGGTATTCGCTGATGGGCATAGTGAGTTCATGGAAGTTTTTATTTTTTGTCACAAGTTAGTGGAATATGAGACTTTGTATGAAAAAAAAAAAAAAATCAGCATTTTCCACTAACTTGTGACAAAAAATAAAAAATTCTAGGAACTTGCCATGCCCCTCACGGAATACCTTGGGGTGTCTTCTTTCCAAAATGGGGTCACTTGTGGGGTAGTTATACTGCCCTGGCATTTTCCAGGGGCCCTAATGTGTGGTAAGTAGGTAAATGACCTGTGAAATCCTAAAGGTGCTCTTTGGAATATGGGCCCCTTTGCCCACCTAGGCTGCAAAAAAGTGTCACACATGTGGTATCGCCGTATTCAGGAGAAGTTGGGGAATGTGTTTTGGGGTGTCATTTTACATATACCCTTGCTGGGTGAGAGAAATATCTTGACAAAAGACAACTTTTCCCATTTTTTTATACAAAGTTGGCATTTGACCAAGATATTTCTCTCACCCAGCATGGGTATATGTAAAATGACACCCCAAAACACATTCCCCAACTTCTCCTGAGTACGGCGATACCAGATGTGTGACACTTTTTTGCAGCCTAGATGCGCAAAGGTGCCCAAATTCCTTTTAGGAGGGCATTTTTAGACATTTGGATACTAGACTTCTTCTCACGCTTTGGGGCCCCTAGAATGCCAGGGCAGTATAAATACCCCACATGTGACCCCATTTTGGAAAGAAGACACCCCAAGGTATTCAATGAGGGGCATGGCGAGTTCATAGAAATTTTTTTTTTTTGGCACAAGTTAGCGGAAATTGATATTTTTAATTTTTTTCTCACAAAGTCTCCCGTTCCGCTAACTTGGGACAAAAATTTCAATCTTTCATTGACTCAATATGCCCCTCACGGAATACCTGGGGGTGTCTTCTTTCCGAAATGGGGTCACATGTGGGGTATTTATACTGCCCTGACATTCTAGGGGCCCTAAAGCGTGAGAAGTCGTCTGGAATATAAATGTCTAAAAAATTTTACGCATTTGGATTCCGTGAGGGGTATGGTGAGTTCATGTGAGATTTTATTTTTTGACACAAGTTAGTGGAATATGAGACTTTGTAAGAAAAAAAAAAAAATAATTCTGCTAACTTGGGCCAAAAAAATGTCTGGAGCCTTACAGAGGGGTGATCAATGACAGGGGAGGTGATCAATGACAGGGGGGTGATCAATGACAGGGGGGTGATCAATGACAGGGGGGGTGATCAATGACAGGGGGGTGATCAGAGAGTCTATATGGGGTGATCACCACAGTCATTGATCACGCCCGTGTAAGGCTTCATTCAGACGTCCGGATGCGTTTTGCGGATCCGATCCATCTATCAGTGCATCCGTAAAAATCATGCGGACGTCTGAATGGAGCTTTACAGGGGGGTAATCAATGACAGGGGGGTGATCAGGGAGTCTATATGGGGTGATCACCACAGTCATTGATCATGCCCCTGTAAGGCTTCATTCAGACGTCCGGATGCAGTTTGCGGATCCGATCCATCTATCAGTGGATCCGTAAAAATCATGCGGACGTCTGAATGGAGCTTTACAGGGGGGTAATCAATGACAGGGGGGGTAATCAATGACAGGGGGGGTGATCAGGGAGTCTATATGGGGTGATCACCACAGTCATTGATCACGCCCCTTTAAGGCTTCATTCAGACGTCCGGATGCGTTTTGCGGATCCGATCCATCTATCAGTGCATCCGTAAAAATCATGCAGACATCTGAATGGAGCTTTACAGGGGGGTGATCAATGACAGGGGTGTAATCAATGACAGGGGGGTGATCAGGGAGTCTATATGGGGTGATGACCACAGTCATTGATCACGCCCCTGTAAGGCTTCATTCAGACGTCCGTATGCGTTTTGCGGATCCGATCCATCTATCAGTGGATCCGTAAAAATCATGCGGACGTCTGAATGGAGCTTTACAGGGGGGTAATCAATGACAGGGGGGGTAATCAATGACAGGGGGGTGATCAGGGAGTCTATATGGGGTGATCACCACAGTCATTGATCACGCCTCTGTAAGGCTTCATTCAGACGTCCGGATGCGTTTTGAGGATCCGATCCATCTATCAGTGCATCCGTAAAAATCATGCAGACATCTGAATGGAGCTTTACAGGGGGGTAATCAATGACAGGGGTGTAATCAATGACAGGGGGGTGATCAGGGAGTCTATATGGGGTGATAACCACAGTCATTGATCATGCCCCTGTAAGGCTTCATTCAGACGTCCGGATGCGTTTTGCGGATCCGATCCATCTATCAGTGCATCCGTAAAAATCATGCGGACATCTGAATGGAGCTTTACAGGGGGTGATCAGGGAGTCTATATGGGGTGATCACCACAGTCATTGATCATGCCCCTGTAAGGCTTCATTCAGACGTCCGGATGCGTTTTGCGGATCCGATCCATCTATCAGTGCATCCGTAAAAATCATGCGGACATCTGAATGGAGCTTTACAGGGGGGTGATCAGGGAGTCTATATGGGGTGATCACCACAGTCATTGATCACGCCCCTGTAAGGCTTCATTCAGACGTCCGGATGCGTTTTGCGGATCCGATCCATCTATCAGTGGATCCGTAAAAATCATGCGGACGTCTGAATGGAGCTTTACAGGGGGTTGATCAATGACAGGGGGGTAATCAATGACAGGGGGGTGATCAGGGAGTCTATATGGGGTGATCACCACAGTCATTGATCACGCCCCTGTAAGGCTTCATTCAGACGTCCGGATGCGTTTTGCGGATCCGATCCATCTATCAGTGGATCCGTAAAAATCATGCGGACGTCTGAATGGAGCTTTACAGGGGGGTGATCAATGACAGGGGGGTGATCAATGACAGGGGGGAAATCAATGACAGGGGGGTGATCAGGGAGTCTATATGGGGTGATCAGGGGTGATCAGGGGCTAATAAGGGGTTAATAAGTGACGGGGGGGGGGGGGGGTGTAGTGTAGTGTAGTGGTGCTTGGTGCTACTTTACTGAGCTGCCTGTGTCCTCTGGTGGTCGATCCAAACAAAGGGGACCACCAGAGTACCAGGTAGCAGGTATATTAGACGCTGTTATCAAAACAGCGTCTAATATACCTGTTAGGGGTTAAAAAAAACACATCTCCAGCCTGCCAGCGAACGATCGCCGCTGGCAGGCTGGAGATCAACTCTCTTACCTTCCGTTCCTGTGAGCGCGCGCGCCTGTGTGCGCGCGTTCACAGGAAATCTCGCGTCTCGCGAGATGACGCGTATATGCGTCCAGGCGGAATGAATCAACCACCTCCAGGACGCGTCTGTGCGTACAGCGGTCCGGAGGTGGTTAAACTGATGATCTATCCTCTGGATACTTTCTACTATAGAGTGAAAGAGCACTCTTCTTTTAGGCCTCTTTCACACGAGCGTGACGGATGAGTTCTGGATGCGTTCAGGGTGCGTTCAGTGAAACTCGCCCTATTTTGCAAGCAAGTTCACTCAGTTTTGTCTGCGATTGCGTTCAGTTGTTAAGTTTTTTCCGCGCGGGTGCAATGCGTTTTGATGCGTTTTTCATGCGCGTTATAAAAAACTGAAGGTTTACAAACAACATCTCTTAGCAACCATCAGTGAAAAACACATCGCACCCGCACTTGCTTGCTGATGCAATGCATTTTTCACGCAGCCCCATTCACTTCTATGGGGCCAGGGCTGCGTGAAAAACGCAGAATATAGAACATGCTGAGATTTTTACGCAACGTAGAACTGATGCGTGAAAAACAACGTTGTTTTTCACGCATCAGTTCTGCGTTGCGTGAAAATCGCAGCATGTTCTATATTCTGCGTTTTTCGCGCAGCCCTGGCCCCATAGAAGTGAATGGGGCTGCGTGAAAAACGCATTGCATCTGCAAACAACTGCGGGTGCGATTCGTTTTTCACTGATGGTTGCAAAGAGATGTTGTTTGTAAACCTTCAGTTTTTTATCACGCGCGTGAAAAACGCATCAAAACGCATTGCACCTGAGCGGGAACAACTGAACGCAAATCGCAGACAAAACTGACTGAACTTGCTTGCAAAATAGTGCGAGTTTCACTGAACGCACCCTGAACGCATCCGGCCCAAAAACATGACGCCTGTGTGAAAGAGGCCTTATAGGTAATGGGCTCATTACAGAGTGGAGAGGGTGTAAGCAGTAAGTTTATGTTGATATCACTCTTTATTTTTCCCTTCTTCTGATCTGTCACAACTTACAGTAGAACAACTCCAAAAAAACAATATGAACACCCTGAAATCAGTAATATCAGGTAACAATTTCACCCCAGAATCAAGAATCAATGGAATTTATTATGCGAAAAACAAGGTGAACACACCAAAATCAGTAGTATCAGGCCACAATTTCACCCCAGAATGAAGGTTTAATGGAAATTTTTATGTGAAAAACATAAACACCCCAAAATCAATAGTATTAGTGGATAGGCTGTTCACCCAGATCGAGGCTATCATGGGGATATGTGGTGTTTTGGGGTGTTTTCTGTGGTTGGGAAAAATGTGTGTTTTCTGCCTGTGAGTGATTAAGTCCATTGTGTTTGCTAAATATATCACAGGCAGAGTCCATTGTGTTTGTTAAATATATCACAGGCAATACCCATTGTGCTTGTTCATTGCGTCGCAGACAATTCCTATTGTGTTATTGATTATGTCACAGGCAATGCCATGGTGTTTGTTGAATGTATAGTTTTTGTGTTTAAACTGTAAAACTGTAAAGGATTGGCTGCTATGTTATGTCCTCAGTTCCCAACCAGGTCCACGTGGGTGGTATCCTTGTTGGAAAATGTGTATAAAAGGCAATGCTTGTGTGGTCATTAAAGAGTTCCTGTTTTACCTTCAACATAGAGCCTCGTCTAATGTGTGTGGGGATTGCTATACGCTGTATACTCCTCTGGCTATAACCCTTGGCTCTTTTAAGAGCTGTTCCTGTTCCTTGTTCCTGCATCGCTCTCTGAAGGAAGAGAGGTTCACCCACTGGAGCCTTGTCATAGGTCCAGGGTGGGTAGAAGACGGCGAGACCCCAACAAAGCTGCGGCTGTTTGTGCTGCAGTGCTTACGGTATCAAGTGGAGTGCTTGGAGCCCTCGGGAAGCACTAGGAGCATCCATTAACCAAGGTACCCAGCCGGGGTGCCAGGAGATCTGTTACAGAAACACCACTGAAATGGTTCTGGAACAGCATGGAGAGTATGTCTGTATGCATCTTGTACTCGCAGGTCGCTGCAGGGAACAATGTTGTCTGAATAGTACGCCACTTTTACAGACTGACAAAAATATGCACAAAATCGAAGAAAAAAAACGATTTTAGAGGAAAAATTTATAGGAAACATTCTTTCCTGTATATTTACTTGTATATAAAGTGCAAGTGCTGCAAGGAAGAGGCACTCCGATACAACCTGTATATCACATAAAGGAGGGCCTCATTCACATTGTGGTACAATTGTTCATGTAGTGGGACTCCTACACTCATAAAGCCTATGAACTAAGTAAAAGGGCTGCCAGAAATTACAAGGAAACGACACTCCAATACACCCTTTGTTACACATAAAGGAGGGCATCATACACAGCCTTAAAAAATTATGATTGATGGTCTGCTGGTGACCCACAAAAACATTTGGAGCAAGAGCCTGCTGATCTGATCATCTAAAACATTATGGGTGAGGGCCTGCTGCCGCTTTGGTGACTCTAGATAACCTGGGGACGATCACACGTCCCTGTGACGGTGACGCTCCATTCGGATTTCTGCCCTATCAACTTTCGATGTTGTTTTCAGCCCAAACTATGTAGTCCATGAGTAACGGGGGAATCAGGGTTCGATTCCGGAGAGGGAGCCTGAGAAACAGCTACGGCTACCACATCAAAGCAAGGCAGCATGCGCGCAAATTACCTATTAGGTATAATTAGGTGAGAGCCTGCATTTGAGCTGACCCTGTAAAAGATTTTATGTGCGGGCCTGCAGGTGAGCTAACCCTGTAAAAGATTTTAGCTGCGGGCCTGCTGGTGATCTGACCCTGCAAAACATTTTTGATGCGGGCCTGCTGGTGAGCTGAACATTTAAAAGATTTTAGCTGCGGGCCTATTGGTGAGCTGACCCTGTAAAATATTCGAGGTGCGGGCCTGCTGGTAAGCTTACCCTGCAAAAAAATTTTGCTGCGGGCCTGCTGGTGAGCTGACCATTTAAAAGATTTTAGCTGCGGGCCTATTGGTGAGCTGACCCTGTAAAGATTTGAGGTGCGGGCCTCCTGGTGAGCTGACCAAGTTAAAGGTTGTAGGTGAAGGCCTGCTGGTGAGCTGACCCTCTAAAAAATTATATGCGAGGGCCTGCTGGTGAGCTGACCCTGTAAAACATTGTAGGTGCGGGCCTGCGGGTGAACTTACCCTCAAAAATTATATATGAGGGCCTGTAGCTGAGCTGACTCTGTAAAACATTATATGCAAAGGGCATATATGCAAGGGCATTATATGCGACTAATAAGCATGTTGATATGATGGAAGAGGAGAAGGAAGATGAGAAAAGGAAGAGTCAACAATATACCCTTGTTTGTTGTGGAAGGGATCCATGGGAATACAGTGTATTCAGTACATTGTAAACAACACATTTAAAGTGCCTTTATGTTCATCAGCTTTCCTCTGGTGGAGTCGAGAAGTCATGGTCAATCCAGGCCTTGTTCATTTTTATAAGAGTCAACCTGTCAGCATTTTGAGTTGACATGTGTTAGCTTATCTGTTATAATGCCACCAGCAGCACTAAATACCCGCTCAGACAAAACGTTGGCGGCAGGGCAGGCCAGCACCTTCAAGGCGTAGAGCGCCAGTTCATGCCACGTGTCCAGCTTGGACACCCAGTATTTGTAAGGCACTGAGGGATCATTGAGCACTCTGAGACAGTCTGCTATGTACTCCTTCACCATCTTCCAAAATTTTTCCCTCCTTGTGACACTAGGCCGCTCATCAGGGTGAGGGTGCTGGCGGGGTGTCATGAAACTGTCTCAGGCTTTTGGAGAGTGTTGCCTTGTCTCTGTTGAAACTGCTGTGTGTTCCCCTTCTCCTCTCTTCTGTTGGACAAGGAACTACGGACTCTGCCACCAGCGTTTTCAGATGTAAAAATTTGGAGCAATTTTTTAACAAGGATCTTCTGGTATTGCACCATTTTGCTCGTCCTCTCCACCAGTGGAATGAGAAATGAGAAGTTCTCTTTGTAGCGGGGGTCGAGAAGGGTGAACAACCAGTAATCCGTGTTGTCTAAAATGCGTATAACGCACGGTTCGCTAGAAAGGCAGCCTAACATGAAGTCAGCTATGTGTGCCAGAGTCCCAACAGGCAAGACTTTGTTGTCGTCATCAGGAGGATCTCTCTCAATCTCCTCATCCTCTTACTCCACTTCTGCCCACCCACGCTGAACAGATGGAATTAAACTTCCATGGGTACTACCCTCTGTAGCGGAGGCAACCATCTCCTGCTCCTCCTCTTCATCGTCCAATTTGCACTGAGAAGATGAACTAAGGGTGGTCTGGCTATCACCCTGTGTAATGTCTTCCCCCATTTCCACATGCAAAGCGTCGTCCTTTATTGTGAGCAGCGAGTGTTTGAGTAGACACAGAAGTAGGATAGTTACGCTGATAATAGCTTTATCGCCGCTCACCATCTGTGTTGATTCCTCAAAATTTCTTAAAACCTCACAGAGGTCAGACATCCATGCCCACTGCTCGCTTGTGAATAACGGTAGCTGACTGGAAAGGTGACAACCATGTTGCAGCTTGTATTTCACTACTGCACTCTGCTGCTCACAAAGTCTTCTCAGCATGTGGAACTTCCAGCTCGTGCTCACGTCGCACAACAGCCATTGAGCCGGCAATTTCAAGCGCTGCTGCAGCATTGACAGACCGGCTGAAGCTGTCGGTGACTTGCGGAAATGTGCACACACACAGCACACCTTCACCAGTAGCTCAGGCAAATTGGGGTAGGTTTTGAGAAACCGCTGAACCACAAGGTTGAACACGTAGGCTAGGCATGAGAAGTGTGTGAGCTTGCCAAGCTCCAAAGCTGCCACCAAGTTACGGCCATTATCAGACACAACCATGCCTGGCTCTAGGTTGAGTGACGAGAGCCACAGCTCAGTCTGGTCTCTTATCCCCTGCCACAGCTCTGCGGCAGTGTGCTGTTTGTTCCCTAAGCATATCAACTTCAGCACGGCCTGTTCTTCACTGCTTCCAACTTCCAACTGATGACTGACTGGTGCTGCACGCGGAGAATTCGGAGGTGGAAGTGGAGGAGGAGGCGTAGGAGGAGAAGTGGGGGTTGGAGCCACTAACGTAGGTGCTGGCGGAAAACCTGGCCCGCAATACTTGGTGTCGGTAGCACCTGTGCCATCCCAGGGTGACTCATTCCCGGCCTGCAAACCATTAACCCAGTGTGCCGTCAGGGAAATTTAGCGTCCCTGGCCGAATGCACTTGTCCATGTGTCCGTGGTTAAGTGGATCTTCCCAGTAACTGCGTTCGTCAGGGCACGTGTAATGTTACGGGACACATGTTGGTGTAAGGTGGGCACAGCACATCATGAAAATGGTGGCAGCTGGGGACTGCATAATGAGGGACGGCCGCCGACATCAGGCTGTGGAAGGCCTCAGTGTCCACAAGCCTAAATGGCAGCATTTCCAGGGCCAGTAATTTGGAAAGTTGCGCATTTAGTGCTATGGCCTGTGGGTGGGGGGCTGGGTATTTGTGCTTGCGTTTAAATGCCTGGGGCAGGGACATTTTTATGCTGCGCTGGGAAACGGAAGTGGATGTGGTCGCTGATGGTGCTTGCGAAGGTCCAGGTGCAGGGCGAGATGCATCTGGGACTGAGCCTTCAACAAGGGATTGGCCAGCATGTAACACAGGGGAAGAGGAGGCAGTGGTGTCACCCGCAGACACAGATCGTGGACCCAGGTGTTTGTCTCACTTATTAAGGTGCTTGGATGCCATGTGGCGGATCATGCTGGTGGTGGTAAGTTTGCTAGTGTTCACACCCCGGCTCATTTTCCTATGGCACAGGTTGAAAATTGCTATTCTTTTGTCGTCCGCACTTTCCTCAAAAAATATCTACCCCTTGGCAAAGGAGATTTCCGCAAGGGGTTGCTCCGTGGAACAGTTACGGGCCTGTGTGGTGTGGCCCGCCTTCTTCCTTTTGCCACCCCACTGCCTCTTCCAGCCTGTTGTGGTGCTTCCGATTCCTCCCCCTCTGTACTGCTGTCCTCTCTCAGCTTTCCATCTTTCCAGTTTGGGTCCTTTGGGTACTTCCTCACTATGATCAGCCTCCTGATTTGTTGACCTAACCTCTGTGATTGACAACTGTGTCTCATCCTCTTCATCAACCTCTTGAGACAGTAATTGTGGTTGACTCATTGGTAATAGTGAGCATGCTCGGCCAAACTACTGTTCGGCTTGAGCATCACTATGCTAGGCAGGTCCAAGTGCTCGGCCGAATAATTTGGGTGCTCAAATATAATGGAAGTCAATGGGAGAACCCCAGGTACCCCCTGCTCGGAAGAAAAGAGGGCGTCTGGTTCATAAAAAAAGGTTAGAAATTGATGGAAACCCCATCAAAATGGTTTGTTAACAGTATTAAGAGAATAGCTTGATGTGTTTTAGACTCCTATTATGTACGACATACAATCGACAACCACACAAAGGATATATGCCAAAAGGCAGGTATGTTCAAGCCATCCATCTATCCATGAGACAGATAACAGCCAGCATACCTTACAATGGCAGCCTTGTGCACTATGAGATATTCCAAACAAGCTCTCATCTGACAGAGCCAGTAAACCTCAAAGTTATTTTGCATCTGTTGGATGGCTTGGGTGGACCTGCACACCTAGATCAATATTATTGGGGTGACAAAAAGTTTTCCGATTGTCCTAAAATAATATTCAATAACCTTTCTATACAGTTTTATCATGTAAAAACTCATTTGCATAAACATGAGCATATGGAAAAGACATGCAAATGAGCAGAATCTCTAATGAACAGCACCTTCTATTAGTTGCATACTGTTATGACAAGACTATTCACTCACAACAGCGAATAGTCTTGTCATAACACTATGCAACTAATAGAGGGCGCTGTTCATGATTTATGATTCATTAATCATGACTCATGAACAGCGCCCTCTTTTAGTTTAATAGTGTTATGACAAGACTATTTGCTGAGATCATATTAGCTATATTGCTCTATATATTTTTTTTTTATATTTGTAATATTCTAAAAAAAGAATATATAGCAATATAGCGAATATTATGTAATAATTATGTAGTAAGTCAGTGATAATATCTGACACAGGAAAAGCTGGGTAATCCTTTTTGAATCCAGAGGGAAAACAAACCAGGCTGGTGTAGTGAGCTTCATTTATATTTATATAAGCAGATATATAAATCAAGTTTGACCGCGACGCGTGGTTCATTAAGTGTGTGTTTTTGTAAGGCTCCATTCACACGTCCGCAAATGGGTCCGCATCAGTTTCTGCAATTTTGCGGAATGGGTGCGGACCTATTCATTCTCTATGGGGACGGAATGGATGCGGACAGCACACAGTGTGCTGTCTGCATCCGCATTTGCGGAGCGCGGCCCCGATCTTCGGGTCCCGCAGCTCTGAAAAAGATAGAACATGTCCTATTCTTGTCCACAGCTGCGGACAAGAATAGGCATTTCTATAGGGGTGCCGGGCTGGTGTGTTGCAGATCTGCAATTTGCGGGTCCGCAACATACCACGGACATGTGAATGGAGCCTAAGTGTGAGACTTAAGATTAAGTGACTTTAGATTCAGGGACTTCAGAGGGGGACTGCAATTAGACAGTTTCTTATTACTACATTATATTGTATTTTTCGATTTGTGGTGTAATCCCCATTTAGTATGTGTTGCACAATTGACAACTCAGTCCAGTACACATCTTGCATGATGTATGCAGTCCTGGAACAGCCGTTCAAGGGTGTATATCTTTGTTCAAGATGTGAGCAAATTACCCGTTTGGAATTTAAAATCGAGTCTCTAAACGGGCAAGTTGCAATGCAGAGAGGCATTTAGTTTGCTTCTCACCGAGCACTCTTTGGGATAGATGAGGCTGAGGAAAGTGAGGTAGCTAGCTGGGTAACAGTTAGAAAGCATGGTAGAGGGAAAAGTGCCAGAGAGGCTAGCCCTGATCTGACACACCCCAACAAGTTTGGACGTTTGGCAGATGAGGGGGATGTCAGCCCAGGGACGGCACTGCTGCAGCCGGACACTTCCTCTGCCAGTCAGGGGAATGTCAGCTCCAGTGAGCAGGGAACCAGGAGAGCAGGGCAGGCCAGACAGGTGCTGGTAGTGGGAGACTCCATTATTAGGGGAACAGACAGGGCAATCTGTCACAAAGACCGTGATCGCCGAACAGTGTGCTGTCTTCGTGGTGCTAGAGTTCGACACATCGCGGATCGGGTTGACAGATTACTGGGAGGGGCTGGAGAAGATCCAGCAGTAATGGTCCATATCGGAACCAATGACAAAGTTAGAGGTAGGTGGAGAGTCCTTAAAAATGATTTCAGGGATTTAGGTCAAAAGCTTAGGGCAAGGACCTCAAAGGTAGTATTTTCCGAAATACTGCCTGTACTACGGGCCACACAAGAAAGGCAGCAGGAGATTAACAAGGGGCTCAAGAATTGGTGTAGGAAGGAGGGGTTTGGGTTCCTGGAGAACTGTGCTGACAGCTCTATCGGCTACAGGCTCTATCGTAGGGACGGGCTGCACCTCAATGGGGAAGGGGCAACTGTGTCGAGGAGAAAGATGGCTAGAAGGTTGGAGGAGTGTTTAAACTAGGGACTGGGGGGAGGGAAATTACATTATTGGAGGGGAAGATAATACAGATAGAGACCGGGGGGCAAGGTAGTGGGACTGGGAGAGGAATGGAAGGAGGGACTAGAACAGTTCAGAAGGAAAGGTGTAGGATAAAAAATATACATAAACCTCTCAAATGTATGTATACTAATGCCAGAAGCCTGACTAATAAAACTGGGAAACTGGAATTAGTGATGTGTGAGGAGGACTATGACATAATGGGAATAACAGAAACATGGCTGGATGATAGCTATAACTGGGCAGTTAATGTACAAGGTTACAGTCTGTTTAGAAAGGATCGTCAAAACCGGAGGGGAGGGGTCTGCCTTCATGTAAAGTCCTGTCTAAAGCACACACTCTGGGAATATATAAGTGAGGGACATGAACATGTGGAGACACTGTGGGTAGAGATACATTAAGCTGAAAACAATAATAAATTACTAATAGGAGTTTACTATAAACCACCTAATATACCAGAGTCCACAGAAAATCTACTAATAAACGAGATAGACAAGGCGGCAAATTATAATGGTGGTTATTATGGGGGACTTCAACTACCCAGATATAGACTGGGAAACTGTAACTTGTATATCTCATAAAGGAAACAGGTTCTTGGCAATAACCAAAGACAATTACCTCTCCCAACTTTTTCAGGACCCGTCTAGAGAGACGACCATACTGGACTTAGTATTAAACAATAGGCCTGACAGAACAACAGACGTGCAGGTTGGGGGACACCTGGGAAATAGTGACCATAAAGTAATAACCTTCCAAATATCATTCAAAAGAGCATTTCTACGGGGAGGAACAAAAATACCAAACTTCAAAAAAGATAAATTTTGCCAACTAAGAGAGGCCATAGGCCTAATGAACTGGGACAAAATCCTCAAAAATAAAAATACAGCCACAAAATGGGATATCTTTAAAAGCATCCTAAAATCTCATTGTGAGAGGTACATACCGTATGAGAATAAAAGGTTAAGGAACAAAAAGAAACCAATGTGGATAAATAGAACTGTAGAGAAAGCAATAAATCACAAAAAGAAAGCATATAAATTACTAAAACAGGAGGGTAGCACGGAAGCACTGAAAAACTATAAGGAAAAAAATAGAACATGTTAAAGACAAATAAAAGTGGCCAAACTAGAGACTGAGAGATTAATTGCCAAAGAGAGTAAAACTAACCCTAAAATGTTCCTCGATTATATAAATGTTAAAAAGTATAAATCTGTTTCGGCCCTTTAAAGAGTAAAGAGGGGGGAGTCGCAGAGAGCGACGAGGAGAAAGCAAAGCTGTTAAATATTTTTTTTCTCCAATGTATTCACTGAGGAAAATAAACTGTCAGATGAAATGCTGAATGTAAAAATAAATTCCCTATTGAAAGTGTCCTGTCTGACCCAGGAAGAGTACAACAGCGACTTAAAAATAGACAAATCGCCAGGACCGGATGGCATACACCCCCATATCCTATGGAAATAAAGTAATGTCATAGCCAGTCCCTTCTGGATGTCACTGATATTTTAGGGATGCGCACACTTTAACCAGGACATGTGGCGCGGATAATCTAGGTGTCTGCAGGGGACATCGTCTACGGAAAAAGTGCAATGGATGTTACTGATATTTTAGGGATGCTCACACTTTAAACTGGAGATGTGGCGCAGATCATTTTACTATCCGCAGGTGACACCGTCTATGGAAAAAGTGTACTGGATGTTACTGATATTTTAGGGATGTGCACACTTTGAGCAGGAGATGTGGCGCGGATAATTTAACTGTCCGCAGCGGACACCATCTACAGAAAAAGTGTACTGGATGTCACTGATATTTTAGGGATGTGCACACTATAAACAGGAGATGTGGCACGGATAATGTCTGCAGGGGACATCGTCTACGGAAAAAGTGCACTGGATGTCATTGATATTTTAGGGATGCGCAAACTTTAACCAGGAGATGTGGCACAGATCATTTAACTGTCTGCAGCGGATACCGTCTACGGAAAAAGTTTACTGGATGTCACTGATACTTTAGGGATGCACATACTTAAACAGGAGATGTGGCGCAGATAATTTTACTGTTTGCAGTGCACACCTTCTACGGAAAAAGTGCTCTGGATGTCACTGATATTTTAGGGATGAGCACACTTTAAGAAGGAGATGTGGCGCGGATAATTTAACTGTCCACAGCGGACACCGTCTACGGAAATAGTGGACTGGATGTCACTGATATATTAGGGATGCGCACACATGTGATGTGGCGCGGATAATTTAACTGTCCGCAGCGGACACCATCTACGGAAAAAGTGCACTGGATGTGACTGGTATTATAGGGATGTGCACAATTTACACAGGAGATGTGGCGTGAATAATTTAACTGTCCGCAGCGGCCTATTACACGGTATTTTGCGCAGGATGTGCTAAAAATATATATTGCTGCTGTCACACAAAATAGTCCTTAAAGGGGTATTCCCATCTCAGACAATGGGGGCATATCGCTAGGATATGCCCCCATTGTCTGATAGGTGCGGGTCTCATCGCTGGGACCTGGACCTACAACGAGAACGAATCGGGGAGCGCTGTGGCTGAAGGACCCCGGATTTCCCGGAGTCCATCCACCACCAAGCGCTGCTCCCATAGAAGTGAACATGTGAGCACATGCTCACATTAATTTCTACACTGCGTGCAGAATTATTAGGCAAATGAGTATTTTGACCACATCATCCTCTTTATGCATGTTGTCTTACTCCAAGCTGTATAGGCTCGAAAGCCTACTACCAATTAAGCATATTAGGTGATGTGCATCTCTGTAATGAGAAGGGGTGTGGTCTAATGACATCAACACCCTATATTAGGTGTGCATAATTATTAGGCAACTTCCTTTCCTTTGGCAAAATGGGTCAAAAGAAGGACTTGACAGGCTCAGAAAAGTCAAAAATAGTGAGATATTTTGCAGAGGGATGCAGCACTCTTAAAATTGCAAAGCTTCTGAAGCGTGATCATCGAACAATCAAGCGTTTCATTCAAAACAGTCAACAGGGTCGCAAGAAGCGTGTGGAAAAACCAAGGAGCAAAATAACTGCCCATGAACTGATAAAAGTCAAGCGTGCAGCTGCCAAGATGCCACTTGCCACCAGTTTGGCCATATTTCAGAGCTGCAACATCACTGGAGTGCCCAAAAGCACAAGGTGTGCAATACTCACAGACATGGCCAAGGTAAGAAAGGCTGAAAGACGACCACCACTGAACAAGACACACAAGCTGAAACGTCAAGACTGGGCCAAGAAATATCTCAAGACTGATTTTTCTAAGGTTTTATGGACTGATGAAATGAGAGTGAGTCTTAATGGGCCAGATGGATGGGCCCGTGGCTGGATTGGTAAAGGGCAGAGAGCTCCAGTCCGACTCAGACGCCAGCAAGGTGGAGGTGGAGTACTGGTTTGGGCTGGTATCATCAAAGATGAGCTTGTGGGGCCTTTTCGGGTTGAGGATGGAGTCAAGCTCAACTCCCAGTCCTACTGCCAGTTTCTGGAAGACACCTTCTTCAAGCAGTGGTACAGGAAGAAGTCTGCATCCTTCAAGAAAAACATGATTTTCATGCAGGACAATGCTCCATCACACGCGTCCAAGTACTCCACAGCGTGGCTGGCAAGAAAGGGTATAAAATAAGAAAATCTAATGACATGGCCTCCTTGTTCACCTGATCTGAACCCCATTGAGAACCTGTGGTCCATCATCAAATGTGAGATTTACAAGGAGGGAAAACAGTACACCTCTCTGAACAGTGTCTGGGAGGCTGTGGTTGCTGCTGCACGCAATGTTAAGGGTGAACAGATCAAAACACTGACAGAATCCATGGATGGCAGGCTTTTGAGTATCCTTGCAAAGAAAGGTGGCTATATTGGTCACTGATTTGTTTTTGTTTTGTTTTTGAATGTCAGAAATGTATATTTGTGAATGTTGAGATGTTATATTGGTTTCACTGGTAAAAATAAAGAATTGAAATGGGTATATATTAGTTTTTTGTTAAGTTGCCTAATAATTATGCACATTAATAGTCACCTGCACACACAGATATCCCCCTAAAATAGCTAAAACTAAAAACAAACTAAAAACTACTTCCAAAAATATTCAGCTTTGATATTAATGAGTTTTTTGGGTTCATTGAGAACATGGTTGTTGTTCAATAATAAAATTAATCCTCAAAAATACAACTTGCCTAATAATTCTGCACTCCCTGTATGGGGCAGACGTTAATAGCCGAGCCAGCGCTCGGCTATTTTCGGCGGCCCCATAGAAATTAATGGAGGACGGATGTGCATGCGCAGTGTGCCCTCCATTCATTTCTTGGCTCTGTTCTCATTGTAGGTGCGGGTCCCAGCGGTGGTAGCGCACCTATAAGACAATGGGGGCATATCCTAGCAATTTTCCCCCATTGTCTGAGATGGGAAAACCCTTTTAAAAGAACTTTTGAAACATTTTTTGTATAAAAATCTTCCTATTACTCTCCCTACATTGTTTTTCCCTTCCTATGCACAGATCTCCCTAACACTGAGCAATTTAGTGCAGGTTGCGCTACAAACATATATTGTTGCTGTCATACACACTAGTCATTACAAGGACTTTTGGGTCTATGAAACGTTTTTGTAGAAAAATGTAATTCAATTTACACTCCCTACTCTCTCTGTCCCTTCCTATGCTCAGCTATCACTGACTTAGAATGAGCCCTGTCAACCCTTTAGGTGTTCCACAAGAATTGAAGGAAAATGGAGACGAAATTTTAAAACTTCATATTTTATACAGATTTTTCATGTTAATCATTTTTTTCTTGCAACATAGCAAGGCTCAACAGCAAATTAAACCTCAATATGAATTACTCTGATTCTGCAGTTTACAGAAATACCCCATATGTAGTGGTAAACTGCTCTATGGGCACATGTTAGTGGTCAGAAGGAAAGGAGCGCCATATGGATTTTGGAGCCATATTTTGCTACAATGATTTTTGGGTACCATTTTGTATTTGAAGAGACCCTGACGTACCCCTACAGTGAAAACCCTCAAAAAGTAACCCCATTTTGGAAACTACACCCTTCAAAAAATATATTGAGGGGGGGGTACTGATCACTTTGACCCCCTAATCGTTTTACTGTTTTTTAAAACACTTGGCTATGAAAATGAAAAGTTTCATTTCTTCCAATAAAATGTTTCTTTAGCCCCAAATTTTTCATTTTCACAAGAGGCAACAGGAGAAAAAGCACCCCATAATTTGTTACCCATTTTCTCCTGAATGTGGGGCTTGTGGCAGGACTCAGAACGGAAGGAACGCCATATGGCTTTTGCAGCGCAGATTTTGAAGGATTGGTTTATGGGCGCCATTGTTTTTTTGAGTGATTGTCTTATGTGGGGGCTCATTGTTTGCTGGATGAGGTGCCCTTTTCATTGGTACCATTTTAGGGTACATAAGACTTTTTGATCACTTGGAATTACACTTTTTGTAAGGCAAGGTGAAAAAAAGGCTGTTTCGGTGTAGTTTTTTTATTTTATTTTTATAGTAATCACCTTAGGGGCATATAATGGGATATTTTTTTAATATGTCTATTAATTTTTGTCACGTTTTACAAAGTAAATGCATTTTTGAACATAATTAAATCTTGTTTTTGTGTTGCCATTTTCTGAGAGCCATATTTTTTTTTTACTTTTCTGGCAATTGTCTTAGGTAAGTTCTCATTTTTTGAGGGATGAGATGACGGTTTGATTGGTACCATTTTCGGCTAAATATGCCTTTTTTATCGCTTGGTATTACACTTTTTGTGAGGAAAACCAAAATGGTTTTAGCACAGTTTTTTTTTTTTACTACATTCACCTGACAGGGTGCATCATGTGATATTTTTATAGAGCCGGTCGATACAGAAGCGGAAATACCTAATATGTATACTTTTATTTTTTTTTCCTATTTCATACAATTTTTTTATTACTTACGGTAATTATGGAAAAAGAAAGCTTTTTTTAATTGAAACTTTTATTTATTTATTTTTGCAAAACTTTATTTTAACTTTTTTTTATTTTTTTCCCCCACAACTTTTTGGAATCTTTTTTGGAATCTTTTTTCCCCCACAACTTCTGTATTGTAATGCATTGGCTGTAAGTGTATTACAGTCTGTAAGATCCAGGGGTCTTGATCTTATAGGCTTACATGGAGGGCAGCCCTGATGCCAGGGCATACAGCAGGGGTCTGGCTAACAGGAACAGCTGGTCCTCTGCAGCTAATTGGGCGGGAGCAGCTCCTGCACCCGCCCGATCAGCGCACCGTAGTACTATTATGTTGCTGGTCGGGAAGGGGTTAAAATGGAAAATGTTCAAAATAAATAAATAAAAAAAAAATTTCATTTAATCTCAGTTTTTCTTTAATTCCTGTTGAAGACATAAATGGGTATCATGTTTCTTGCACCAGTTTTGAATAATTTGAGGGGTGCAGTTTTTAAGATTTTAGGGGTGGGTTATAATATGTAAGCATCTTAAAGTCATTGAATTGGTCCTTAAACTGAATTGGTCCTTAAAAAAAATATCTGTTTCCTTGAATAAATTGCTTCAAAAATTCTAAGTCTTCTAACATCCTAAAAAATAAGGATATTTTTGCATGCTAATGTATAGTAGATATATGGTGTAATGTATGTTAATTACCGTATATACTCGAGTATAAGCCGACCCGAGTATAAGCCGAGCCCCTAATTTTACCCCAAAAAAATGGGAAAAATTATTGACTCGAGTATAAGACTAGGGTAGGAAATGCAGCTATAATGCAGAGTGTATGTGTATATAATGCACACACTCTACATTATATACACACATCTGCAAGAGGGTGACTCCCTGTATTTAATGCAGAGTGTGTGCATTATATACACACACACTCTGCATTAAATACAGGGAGCCATCCACAGATCTCCCCCCTAAACAGTGCCATCCACAGATCCCCCCTAAACAGTGCCATCCACAGATCCCCCCTCCCCTAAACAGTGCCATGATGGCACTGTTTAGGGGAGGGGGTATCTGTGGATGGCACTGTAGGGGGATCTGTGGATGGCACTGCCATCCACAGATCCCCCTACAGTGCCATCCACAGATCCCCCTACAGTGCCATCCACAGATCCCCCTACAGTGCCATCCACAGATCCCCCTACAGTGCCATCCACAGATCCCCCTACAGTGCCATCCACAGATCTCCCTACAGTGCCATCCACAGATCCCCCTACAGTGCCATCCACAGATCCCCCTACAGTGCCATGCACAGATCTCCCTACAGTGCCATCCACAGATCCCCCTACAGTGCCATCCACAGATCCCCCTACAGTGCCATCCACAGATCCCCCTCCCCGACGCTCACAGCAGTATTCTTACTTTGTCTTTGCTCCGGTAATACAGGCAGTGCGGGGAGCGGCGCTCACTCACTGACGTCACGCGCCTTCTCCCACTAGGCGGCGCAGGCGCGTGACGTCAGTGATTGAGCGCCGCCCCCCGCACTGCCTGTATTACCGGAGCTAGACTAGACTCGAGTATAAAACGAGGAGGCTTTTTGAGCACAAAAATATGTGCCAAAAAACTCGTCTTTAACTCGAGTATATACGGTAATAATTATTTTGTGAGTTATCACTATCTGTCTTAAAATCAGAGAAATTCAAGTTTAGAAAATTGCTAATTTTGCCAAATTTTCTATAATAATAATTTTCTATTTCTATAATATATTATTTCTTTTTTTTTTTATAACGGTAAAACATTCTGACCCTAATTTAACACTAACATGAGAGTATGAAGTGTCATGAAAAAACAATCTATCCATAAATTGACACGTGTTAAATTTACAAAATTAGGCTTGATCAGGACGGTGAAAATTGGTATGGCCTGGAAATGGTTGAAAGGGTTTCCAAGATATTATTTTTATTTCACTATTCCATATACCAGTGCAGCCAATTACTGGACTCTTTGTTGAATGGCACATGACTTCTAAGGCCAGTGGTATACTTTAGAGTAGCATTGACATCACTGCTAAAGCCACAACTATACTGTACTTCACTGGCTACAGACCGAAGAGAAATGAGCAGCTGTGCTGGGGCGAATAGGGCTGGTTGTTTATTTTTTACATCCTTCTGGCAATTCAGTGAAATAAAAAATTATCTTGGACAAATCCTTAAATGGGGTGCACTGTACTGAACTATGCTAGAACAAAAAGCCTTTGTACAGGGGCTCTTTTCTGACTGTGTTTGCCCCCACCATATTTGTGAATATTAAATAACTATTCCTGTAGAGAAGTCGATAACTATGTTTGAGCTCTTCATAAAGTGGCTTCATGAAATGGACTTTACAGTATATTATGTACTAAAATAAATAGCTGTGCCTTTTCTTACCTTTATAATGTATATACAAATTTACTGTACTTTACGTCAATTTTCAATTGCTCAGATCTGCAGATCTGAGCTACAAGCATAAAAGCCAACAGGGCATTTATTTTAATGGTCTCAAACCTCAGTATTAGCTGAATCGGATATGTTGCTATGGTTTCGATGCAAAATTTCATTTTGGAGTAGTGTAAATTGAGAAAACAACCCCTTTAGACTGTAATTCTCTGCACAGCCAAATTCCAGTACCTTCATTAAATTAAACCAAAGCCCTCAGTTCTAAGAGCATAAAATAAAGCAAAGAAGGAAATAAGCAAACAGAATTGATGCTACACATTAAATGTTCTATCATTCAGTCACGCAGCAATATATATTTTATTATTGAAATGTATTTTTTATATACAAATTAGATTAAGTTTGAATTTTATGTAAAAACATCTTCATTTATGCAAGTAAGTTTTGGTACATTTTCGTTTAGCTGTTTTATCCCTTGCACAAAATATTGTGGAGATATATAGAACTAGATATTATTATGTTTTCCGTGTATCTCTAAATATGTTCTGACTTCAAAACTGCTTTTTTTTATTGTTATGCCAGTGTTCCACATAAAATGACCAGATGTCTCAGTTTGCTGATCCAACTGCAATTTTCACTGCAATAGCCATAAAAAACATTTTTGTGACATGTTAAGATCAGATTGATGTACCTGTGACATATTTTTAAAATATGTATCAATAGCAAACCCAGTACAAGGCTGGATTTCAGTGATACATGCATAGAGTACATAATTTAATAATTAAACTTATTTCTAAATAATTTGACAAGTACTGTATTATAACAGGATGTAGATTTTATTTTTCTGATTTAAAGATAACCTGTCATAAAATAACAATTTTGGAACATCTATTCTATGATGATTTTCTTAGTTGTACTTCCTCTGTTATTCTTCCTAAATATTTACAAATAAATTAACAACTAGGTGCTGCATTAGCCCTTGTCAAAGTTGTCTGTCCCTTAAAAGCCTGACATTGTCTACACTGATTGGAAAGTGTCAGGACTTAGTTATGAAGAAAGATTAACAGAATTACATTTATTTAGTCTTGAGAAGAGACGTCTAAGGGGGGACATGATTAATCTATACAAATATATAAATGAGCCATAAAAAAATACAGTGAATAACTGTTCTATGTAAAATGCCCTCAAAAGACAAGGGGACACTGCCTCTGACTGGAGAAGAAAAAGTTCAGTCTCCAGAAGCATCAAAGCTTCTTTACTGTAAGAACTGTAAATCTGGGGAATACACTACCTCCGGACGTGGTCACAACACGGACAATGGATAGTTTTAAAAACTAATAGACATTAATGCTTATGAAAATGTGTAGAAATCTGAGACTCCCTTCCTTTCTGGGATCCGAATCCCCACCTATCCCTTGGTTAAACTTGATGGACTTATGTCTTTTTCAACCGTATTAAATATGTAACTATAGATTGTGAAATAAAAGGTGAACAGAACTATGTAGAGGTATGAGATATTTCAGAATTGTTAATTCATGACAAATATACTGTATATTTTTAATGAATTAACAATTCAGAAATATCTCATACCTCTACATAAAAATTGGTCCTTATAAAAGGGCCCTACAGTCTATGAACACCTTTGGGGCAATTTTTCTATGATTGCAATCTACTAATTTTAAAAAGAGTCAAATGGGTTGCAAGCAGGTGTGGAGCCTGACCGCTGAGCGAGATGGAGGTCTGAGACAGAGATCCTGCTCCACATACCCATGCCAAGCTACAAAAAGACACCCCAAACTGACCAAAAATGGTAAAGATAGGGAGAGACAGGTTGAGAGAACACCCTACAACCCCTAAACACAAGAAGGGGCAGACAGAGATGGATCGATATGTGAGAAAAAGCTTGCGATTTCACCAGTGCGCACAAACAAAATGCACCGCTACCTGACTCAGAGGAGCAGGAAGACAGGAAGGATGCTGTAGCCAGTGGCGGACAAGAAGAGAAGGAGGACTCTCAAGCAGAAGAAAATGCCATATTAACAAGGTCCTTCCTGAGAGAGTCCCTTTCCCAAGCATTAGCCCCCCTGCTGCAGGAGGTGAGAGATATGCGCCATGACATGCGGTCGCTGGTTCAGAGGGTGGAAACCTTAGAGGCTAATCAGGAGCAGCTCACAGAACACAGTGCTGCAATATCTAAACAACTGGGGATCCAAATAGACTCCCTTTAATAGCACTTTCCTCCTGATAGAAGATCAAAAAAACAGGAGTAGAAGGAAAAATTTAAGAATAAAGAGACTGCAAGAAAATATTGAGCCCAACGCCTTACATGCAGTGGCAGAAAAAAATGTCACTGACCTACTTGGAGGAGAAAGAGCACAGCATATCATCATAGAAAGGATCTATAGGTCCCTGCGCCCAGTTCCAGGAAAGGGAGACCCGCTGCGTGATGTGGTTTGCGGCCTACTTAGTTTCTGGGACACTGCAGCCTTACTCCTAGCAGCAAAAGAGAGGAAATAACTTCTTCATGATGGGGCGGCAATTCATATGTACCAGGATATAGCCCCCACAATGCTAAATAAAAGACGCATTCCTCAAGCCCCTTACAGAAGAATACCTACGGGGGGCACAAAATGTGCTGCTGGCTTTACCCTTTTGGACTTACCTTCAGCAAAGAAGAAAAAAGGTACACAGTTCGCACACCATCGGACCTATCGGAAATATAAATCACAGAAAAAAATGCACCAAACAGATATGTCACTGACTATACTAGCTAGTCATACAAGCAGATATTAAAAGCTGAGACTTTTTCCAATATATTCATGTCAGGAACACATTGGAGCCCATCATGCACCACGTTACAGTCTCTCAGCATGGCAAGGGTCCTACCACTACGCTAACTATGGTGTGAACACGGTCTGAAGGTGATGAAATCCAGCTCACAGCCAAGCTTCCACACAACCACATAGCAGGACAACTAGTGCAATGTGAACAAAGCAAGACTGTAAGCCACACCCACATCAGACCAAGTGATGGAGGCTACCAGGTGCAAAGGAGTGTTTAAATGCCAGGTAAAGGCACATTCAATACATATAAAACAAAATCACAGAAATATAGTGGCAAATATGGGGGAACTGCTCAAACCCCAAACACTGTAGAGTGTTTCTCATTGGGGGAGCAGTCCCACCGCATGTGGACCACAGCAAACGACCATCCCCAGCAAAAAATGCGCACAATGGAGGATGCCGTCGTGGTCCACATGCACCACAAAGGCATCCTACACAAACCAAAGCATTGTGCGGATGAAAATAGAATTATATAAATCACAGAAAAAAATGGACCAAACGGATATGCCACTGACTATACTAGCTGGTCATACAAGCAGATATTAAAAGCTGAGACTTTTGCCAATATATTCCTGTCAGGAACATATCGGAGCCCATCATGCACCATGTCACGGTCTCTCAGCATGGCAAGGCTCCTACCACTACGCTAACTATGGTGTGAAAACGGTCTGAAAGTGATGAAATCCAGCTCACAGCCAGGCTTCCACACAACCGCCTAGCAGGACAACTAATGCAATGTGAATAAAGCAAGACTGTAAGCCACACCCATATCAGACCGTGTGATAGAGGTTACCAGGTGCAAAAGAATGTTTAAATGCCAGGTAAAGAGACATTCAATACATATACAACAAGCTGGATTTCATCACCTTTAGACCGTGTTCACACCATAGTTAGCATAGTGGTAGTACCCCGTGCCATGCTGAGTGACCGTGACGTGGTGCATGATGGGCTCCGATGTGTTCCTGGCAGGAATATATTGGCAAAAGTCTCGGCTTTTAATATCTGCTTGTATGACTACATCTGCTTGTATGGCTTGTATACCTTCCCATTCTACTAACAGGTACATCACACATATCAGAGATTGGATTATATATTCATCTCTGACAATCAACTACACCTGCTCCAATACTCCATTATAGGCTCATTAACAATAACAGACCATGCTTCAGTTTCAACATCCATATCCTTCCTATCTCTTCCCCCCAGGGATTGGACCTGGCGCCTAAATGGAACCCTGTTAGCTTCAGAAGAAGCTTTGAAAAACATTAGTCACAAACCTACCTTATACTTTCATACTTTGAAGATAACATTCCAACAGATACTTCCCAGGCCATAGTCTGGGAGGCACACAAAACGTACATCAGAGGAGTATTTGTGGCGTTGGGCGCTAAGATAAAAAGAGACAGGTAAAAAATGCTGAACTCGCTGCTATCCCAAATTGCTTCAATAGAAGCCATCCAGAAACAATCTAAAGCCAGAAATATGCAAACAGATTTGGCCGCCATATGTTATTATTACTATGGAGACCCTGGTACAAACAATCAGAGACAATCCATCTATTAGAGGATTGAGGGTTAAAGAGACTGAACATAAATGTGCAGCTTTTGTAGATGACCTCCTGTTAATGCTTACGAACCCTACTCAGGCATTCCCTTTGCTAATGAAGATATTTGAGGAATTTGGTTCTATGACCAATTTTTTAATTAATTATACTAAATCTGAAGCACTTAACATTACTCTCTCACACCCACAAATTCAAAAACTACGTAACTCCTTTTCCTTCAAATGGCAGCAAGACAAAATCAAATATCTAGGGATTTATCTAACTGCCGAGCTCTCTAAATTATACTCTGCAAACTACTCCACCCTTCTAAAACAAGTCAAAGATCAGTTAAAGTCTCTATCAATTCCATATATCTCATGGCTAGGAAGTAAAAAACTTGCTACAGACCTATATCATGCCAAAATTCTTATACCTGCTAAAAATGGTAGCCATATACCTCCCTCAAATCTTCTTTACGTCAGTACGCTCCATATTCACAACTTTCCTTTGGAAAGGTAGAAAGCCGAAAAAAATTGCATATGATAGCCTAACTAAAGAACGCTCTAATGGAGAATTCGGCCTTCCAGACGCAAAAATGTATACTGGGCAATACAACTAAAGAGATGGCTTCAGATATGCATCCCCAAATTCAGGATACTAGGGTCAGATATAGAACTGGCAAGCCTCTCTGATAGACAATTAGCGGGAATGTGGGGCATTGGGGGGACCTACCCACTGCCAAATGGTCTAACGAAGGGTGTTCACACTACCATTAAACTTCTGCAAACAGATAGAATTCCATTCTCTGACCACCCAAGATATATGCCCTCTTCCCTACTCCCATACCTACTATTCCCTGAATTGGCTGCCCACCCCTCTGTTTTGGGTCATCTCAAAAATGTAAACATTGAAGAGTTAGTATTTAACACTAAAACCCCTGCAGACATGGATGGTGTTTGTTCTCACTATATAAATAAAGACAACATCCTAGCTCAAAGGGTGTTTAAGAAAGTTTGTATGCAATTACAATCCAAATACATTATAGCTGCGGAAATGACCTGGTTCGAGAAGCTGATGGCTAGCCAGGCAATTCCCAAACATGCTATTTCTTTCCTATACAAGAACCTGCAATCCATGAGCAGTAGGGGTACCTTGGCCTACATCACACAATGGTAGAGAGACTTGGAGCTCTCTTTTACCCCAGCTGAAATTGATCAAATACATATACGATCACATGGATTCTCCAGATGTGTTAAAATCCAGGAACACTCATACAAGACTATGACTAGATGGTATAATGATCCAAACAAATTATACAGAATGGGACTAAGGGAGACTAATGCTTGCTGGAGATGCTTAAAGTACATAAGAAGGTTGGAGTGGTGATCTTAGTTAAAACGTAACTTTTAATTGGTATAAGGATAGAAAAAAGTCCCTAAATTTACACAAAAAATATATAGTGCACACTTACACATTTAGTAATTGGTACACGGTGGCACCTGAAAATATAACGGTTGCCCTACCGTAAACCAGGTGTCTTCCGGTCTTTGTAGATATTCAGGAGTTGTTGATCTTTGGCAGGAACCAGACGTGGATGATGGTGGGCTATAAGTCCCTGTTTCACCCTAGGATAGAGATACTACCTTATCCCTGGCGTCCTAACCACGGAGCACTCTTAAAAAGGATGAACCCGTCTGGAACCTTACCCTTACGCTACTTGGCCCTGTTGTGCCCTAGTGCAGCTTATCCCAACATGCATGTTTCATGTAACAATCATCAGGGGAAATGTTGTGCAGTCTAGCAGGGGATAAATCACATAGAGTGTTTAATCCAGATGATTCTATATAGTTAACACTAAGGATATTCAGGTGTAACAAAGTAGAGAACACTTACAATATATACAAATGGTAGGCCCATGGTGTGGGTCCCATTGAGTATCGCGGCTAAGGCAGGCCTAAAAGATATGAGGCCAAATATCTTACAGGGAGATCTGTTGATGTGCAGCTCCTTGCTATACAGCGTGCCGCGATATGTCCTGAGGCTGTGATGTATCCTACCTAAGGACGCTCGCCCACGCTGTTTTTAATCTATCTAAGCCTCAGAGCGAGGCTTGGAGTGCAGCGTGGTGACGTGAGGGGGGGGCGGTTTATGCACTTGCGCATGCGCAGTCCGCGCTGGAGATCGGCAGCGCTTCCAGGACTATGTCTTGTAGTCAGGCGCAGCCAAACGGGCATACGTCATTTGCAAGTGGCCATGGAGTGGGTCATTAGCGCCAGACACATTTACTCCAATGGCTATGGTGAAATCTGTTGCCATGCAACCCGGACTGTTTACGGCAACCATCACCAGGACAGCGCTATCATAACCTTAATATAGCACTCCAAATATCAGGCATTTTATGGCAATTAAAAAAAAATAGGGTTCACTGATCTCAGAGGCCCACACACCAGGCCATGATTGAACAGAGGTGTCAAGGACCTGTCCCATCTCAGAAATATTCCGGTGGGACACTAAACCAGGCATTGTGGAGGAAAGCTAATGCCTGTGGGGTTTATTATATAAAGGAAGATGTATTCATGGTCTCGCAATGTAATTAAATGAAACAGCAATAGCAAAGCTGTTCATTTAAGCCTAGGGGGGCTACAGTGCACAAAGTATGGATCCATAGGGCCTCGTGTTGGAGCAGCATGCGGTCCCAGTCGCCCTTTCCCCCCCTGTGTCGGAGGGGAAACAACCTCGATGCCCATGGCCCTAATGCTCTGGGTGTCCCCATGATGATACTCCTGTATATGGCGAGATACAGCTGTGTTTCACATGTTAATTTATAGATGACGCCTCGCGTCCTGCAATTCACAAAGTCCTTAATTCTAAAGGATCTCTGTAGATTGATGCTAGTGAATGTTTTGCCTGTCTGGATAGTGCTGCAGGCAACACACCCACTACATCTAAAAAAAAACAGGGGCCTTCGATCTAACCATGAACTCCCTCTGGGAGGTGGATTGTAGTGGCTGTGTACCAGCAGGTCCCTGAGGCTGTTACCTTTCCTGAAAGTTATCTGTGGGTAGTCATGAATCCTATCTTTGATGTCTGTATCCATTAATAGTATCGACCAATGTTTCTGTAAATTGTTTCTAACTTGATTGGCTGCCTCATCAAATGTACCTAAAAGTCTAATTTTTTGCTCGGTTTGGTGTTTAATTCTAGGTATCAATAATTCTGTACGTGTTGATGAGAGCGCTGCCTGATAGGCTGGTCTTAAAACTGAGTCAGGATACTCCCTCGAGAGAAATCTACTCCTGAGGATAGCATCCTGTTCCACAAATTTGGGTTTATCTGAACAGTTGCGTCTCAGGCGCAGATATTGGCCTCGCGGTATTCCTCTCTTCAAAGGTAGAGGGTGGCTACTGTTCCAGTGTAATAACGAGTTTGTGGAAGTAGGTTTCCGATAGATGCTGGTAGTTAGATCATCTGAACCCTTTTTTGAGATGAACTAACTACCAGCATCTATCGGAAACCTACTTCCGCAAACTCGGTATTAAGGGGATTGATATACCTGCTTCCACCAAATATTGATTAAGGGCTGCAATACACCTGCTTCCACCAAATACTGATTAAGGGGATTGATATACCTGCTTCCACAAAACACTGATTGAGTGGTGCGATATACCTACTTCCACAAAATACTGAATAAGAGGTTTGATATACCTGGTTCCACAAAATATGGATTGAGAGGTGTGATATACCCGCTTCCACCAAATATTGATTAAGTGGTTCTATATACCTGCTTCCACAAAATACTGATTAAGGGGTGCTATATAGAGATGGCCTTGCGGTTCGCCCGGCGGTCGGTTCGCGGCGAACTTTGCGCGTTCGCCGAACATGTGAACAATTGGCGATATTCACGCCCGCCATATTCTTTTACATTGTGAAGAACTTTGACATGACACATCCATCAGGTGGTACAGGACAGCCAATTGAGACGTTTCAGCACATGGACATACCACCTACCTTATAAATAAACGTGATCTAGGCGCCATTTTACATTCAGTCTTTTGCCAGTGTAGGGAGAGGTTCCTGTGTGGAGCAGGGACAGGCTGTTAGGGACACAAATCGCTAGCTAATAGGGCCACAAAAGTATTTCTTAGGACTGGTATAGGTGTGCTATCGATAGGTGTGAAGTATTGAGGGGTGTAATATACTTATAATATACTTTCTAACACAGAAAGTATATTATAGTGCAATTGTATTGTGCAGCAGTTGTGTGCGGTTCTGCTGTGATACTGAAGCACACAAAATGTGGCAACACTATTTGAAGAAATCATTTCTACTGGTGTGATTTACCAGTTGCCCCCCCAAAAAACTGATTGAAGCAGGGATTTTAGATACCAATAATATACGTTCTATATAGTGCATTTAGGTAGCGCAGCATTTGTCTGCGGTTTTGCTGTATCACCACATCTACACAAAGTAAAAAACACTATTTGAAGAAATAATTTCTACTGGTGTGATTTACCAGTTGCCCCCCCAAAAAAAACAGATTGAAGCAGGGATTTTATATACCAATAATATATGTTCTATATAGTGCATTTAGGTAGTGCAGCAATTTGTCTGCGTTTTTGCTGCGTTTTACCACATCTACACAGAGTGAAAACACTATTTGAAGAAATAATTTCTACTGGTGTGATTTACCAGTTGCCCCTCAAAAAAAATGATTGAAGCAGGGATTTTATATACCAATAATATATGTTCCATATAGTGCATTTAGGTAATGCAGCATTTCTCTGCGGTTTTGCTGTATCACCACATCTACACAAAGTAAAAAACACTATTTGAAGAAATAATTTCTACTGGTGTGATTTACCAGTTGCCCCCCCAAAAAAACTGATTGAAGCAGGGATTTTATATACCAATAATATATGTTCTATATAGTGCATTTAGGTAGTGCAGCAATTTGTCTGCGTTTTTGCTGCGTTTTACCGCATCTACACAGAGTGAAAACACTATTTGAAGAAATAATTTCTACTGGTGTGATTTACCAGTTGCCCCTCAAAAAAAATGATTGAAGCAGGGATTTTATATACCAATAATATATGTTCCATGTAGTGCATTTAGGTAATGCAGCATTTCTCTGCGGTTTTGCTGTATCACCACATCTACACAAAGTAAAAAACACTATTTGAAGAAATAATTTCTACTGGTGTGATTTACCAGTTGCCCCCCCAAAAAAACTGATTGAAGCAGGGATTTTATATACCAATAATATATGTTCTATATAGTGCATTTAGGTAGTGCAGCATTTGTCTGCGTTTTTGCTGCGTTTTACCACATCTACACAGAGTGAAAAACATTATTTGAAGAAATAATTTCTACTGGTGCGATTTACCAGTTGCCCCCCCAAAAAACAGATTGAAGCAGGGATTTTATATACCAATAATATATGTTCTATATAGTGCATTTAGGTAGTGCAGCATTTGTCTGCGGTTTTGCTGCATTACCGCATCTACACAGAGTGAAAAACACTATTGGATCCAATAATTTCTACTGGTGTGATTTACCAGTTTCCCCCCAAAAAAACTGATTGAGGCAGGAGTGTGATATACCTATCTATAGGGACTTTTGTCACAGGATCATTTTGAAAATGACAGGCAGAGGAAGAGGCATGCCATTCCACAGGGCTGGTAGGGGTCGGGTAGGCGCATCATGCCGGAGCCTAAGTGGAAAGTTGCAGATGGTGTGTGCGATTATGTCAAAGGACGCACCAGAGTTGGTTGAGTGGCTCACTCAGCCTTCCGCTTCTGCACCCTCCTCATCCTCTCTATCTGCACCCTCTTTACTCTCTGCTGTGTACACCCCAAAAGACACCACCACCATATCCCCTCTGCTTGAGTCAGGGGAATTATTTTCCCATACTTTCCAAGACCTTACCGATGCGCAGCCATTATTGGCATCGGATCAGGAAGAGGAGGTATCAACGGTCGCCACCCAGCATTCTGACAACAGTACCCAGATCAGCCTAAAGAGGGTGGTCCCCACTGTTGCTGCCTACTCCGAGATCTCTAATGTCAGTGGTGGTGAAGGTGTAGATGATGACATGTCGATGGATGTCACGTGGGTGCCCACAAGAGAGGAAGCGGAGGGGAGTTCAGAGGGAGGGATGGAGCAAAATATAGGCAGGAGAAGCAGGCAGAACTTACAGTGCACAGGAGGCAAAAAGCAGACTGCTAATGTATCTTGAACGAGCCATACACCATGCACGGTCACATCTGGCGCTCCTAGGATACCGGCACATGGCTCCGCACTATGGGCTTTTTTTAACGTGTCCACTGCTGACAATAGTGTTGCCATCTGCAGCCTGTGCTGTCAACGCATAAGTCGCGGTAAGCCCAACACTAACCTAGGGATGACCGCCTTAAGAAGGCACCTGGCCTCCCATCACCAAGCCCAGTGGGAGCAACACCGTCAGAACCCACAAAGCCACACTCCCGGCGCTCCCCGTCCTGCCTCTTCTCCTTCTCCTCTCTCCTCTTATTTGTCCTCGACTCCACCTCCCACCGTGCTGTCGTCGCATTCATCTGGCAAAAAGCAAGCTTCCGTGGCCCAAATAATCAAGCAAAAAAAGATGATGATGCCGGACAACCCTCTTGCACCATGGCTGACCGCTGGCTTGTTGGAACTGCTAGCCCGCCAACTACTTCTATATAAACTGGTGGACTTGGAGGCCTTTTGAAAATTTGTGGCCATTGGCACACCGCAATGGAAGGTCCCCGGAAGGAAATATTTCTCCCAGAATGGAATCCCGGAGCTATATGGCCATTTTCAGCAACAAGTGAATGTATCTCTGACACACAGTGTCTGTGCCCAGATACATCTGACCACAGACACGTGGTCTAGTAAAGACGGGCAGGGAAGGTTCATATCTTTTACTGTCCACTTGGTGAACCTTCTGACGTCCATCAAGCATGCAACCCGTGGCACCCGTGTTGATTTGGTGTTACCGCCACGGATTGCATGCAGGCCTGCCTCTTCTCCTCCTCTTACTTCATCCTTGTCTCCTCCTCGGCTGACTCCTCCTTTTCCATTGCTACCGCCTCTTCCGCTGTGCCCCCCAAGCTCCCCAGAACCTACTTGATGTGCCAAATAAGACGTTGCCATGCTGTGCTGCGGCTGTTGTTCCTGGAAGCCAAGAGCCACACCGGTCCTGCACTCCTTACAGCTTTGCGGTCAGAGGCTGGTCAGTGGCTAACCCCGCTCAATTTGACAGTTGGTAAGGTGGTGTGCGACAACGGTGCTAATCTGCTGAGCGCGCTGAAACAGGGAAAAATGACACACGTGCTGTGCATGGCACACGTCCTGAACTTAGTCATGCAGCGATTCATTGAAAAATACCTCGGGGTCCAGGAAGTCTTGCGGCAGGCCAGGAAAAACTCTGGCCATTTTAGAAGAACTTACACGGCCATGGCTTGCTTTGCTGACGTTCAGCGGTGACACCACCTTCCCTTCAGACATCTGATTTGTAACAGCCCGATGCGATGGAACTCCATCTTGTATATGCTTGATAGGCTGCTCCAGCAGCAACGTGTCGTTAACAACTACCTGTACAAGCTCTGCAGCAGGACAAGTCCTGGGGAGCTTGGTTCCTTTTCACTGCGCCAGTGGCTGCTCATGAGCGACGCATGCAGACTTCTGCTGCCATTTGATGAGATCATCAAACTGGTCAGTCGCAGCCAGGGCACCATCAGTGACATCGTACTTTACGCCTTCTTTCTGGGGCGTGCATTGCATCGTGTCATTCATCAAGCCATCGAGGAGCAGGAGCTGGAAGATGAGGAAGTCGCAATGCTGAATGAATTCCCAAGGGGGACTACTCCATCTGAAAAAAGTCAGCAGGAGTCTGAAGAGAAGTCAGAGGAGGATTGTGGCTGGGGGGAGGAGGAGGAGCAAGAAGAGAAGGCTTTGAGGGGGACTTTAAACTTTTTGGGGATCCCTGGTGTTGTCCGTTGCTGGGGGGAGGAAACCGAGGAAGACATTCTCCTGGGTGACGAGCAGGAGCCAGGACGCTCCCCCGCTTCCAATTTAGTGCAAATGGGGGGCCTTCATGCTCCAGTGTTTGAAGAGGGACCCCGTATAAAAAGCATAAATGCAAGGATCAGTAATGGATGGCAACGTACTTAGACCCCGGTACAAACCCAAAATGGCGGACATGTTACCAGCTTCACAGAGGGCTGTCAGAATGCAGCATTATGTGGCCTTGCTGTGAAAGATGCTGCATTCTGATGTCGTGGGCGCTGGCAGAGGAATCTCCACCCACAGCAAAACAGGTGCAGGTACCAATCCTACCGTGCCTGCAAGAAGAGGGCGGTTTGAGGATGTGTTGGTCAATTTGAATATGAGATCATTCTTGTAGCCAACCAATTAACAGCCGCCCTCCGGATCCAGACTCAGGGACTCCTAGACCGACAGGTGTCAAACTACATCAAGTTAACGGCCGATGTGGACGCTCTGAGAAGCGAGGAACCCCTGGACTACTGAGTGTGCAGGATTGAACTGTGGCCAGAGCTGGCACAATTTGCCGTGGCACTCTTGGCTTGCCCCTCGTCGACTGTCCTGTCTGAAATGACGTTTAGCGCAGCAGGGGGGATCGTGACTGATAAGCGAACTCGCCTAGCTCACGACAGTGTAGACTACCTCACATTTCTAAAAATGAATGAGGCATGGCTCTCGGAGGAATTCAACACCTGTGAAAAACACGTGTAATTGAATTTCCTCATGCCAGCCCACACATATCCGCCACCACCCAGAACAAAGAATGGTCCTTGTCTTATGTATATACAGAGGCATAAAAGGCCTTTTCTGTGAGGCGAATGCCTAATTTTTGGGGCCTGTACTGGCCTGCAGTAAAATTGCTATCCACTGACTGTCTAATATACCTTCAGCCACATAATCACAAGTTCTTTTCTGTCAGGTGAATGCCTCATTTTTGAGGCCTATACTGGCCTACAGAAAAATTTCTATCCAGTGACCGCCTAATGTACCTCCAGCCACATAATTACAAGTTATTTTCTGTCAGGTGAATGCCTAATGTTTGGGGCCTCTATTCCTATAAGACGCACCGCCCCATAAGACGCACCTAGGTTTCTTAGGAGGAAAATAAGAAAAAAAATATTTTTAACCAAAAGGTGTGCTTTTGGTGGGTTTTATCTAATGGCGGTCTGTGCATGACACTATTATAGGGGATCTGTGGATGATGCACTGTTATGGGATGGGGGGATTTGTGGATGGCACTGTTATGTGCGGGATCTGTGGATGGCACTGTTATGGGGTAGCTGTGGATGGCATTATGATGGGGGGTCTGTTGATGGCATTATGATGGTGGGGGGGATCTGTGGATGGCATTATGATGGTGGGGGTGATCTGTGGATGGCATTATGATGGGGAGGATCTGTGGATGGCACTGTTATGGGGTGGTGGATCTGTGGATGACACTGCTATATGTGTCATCCACAGATCCCCCCATAACAGTCCCATCTACAGATCCCCCCCATCATAATGCCATCCACAGACCCCCCCATCAATATCCCATCCACAGATTCCTAGGGAGGGACTGTAGTAGGCGGGGAGAGCGTGTACTGTATTATACATAGTGTTAATCATCATAACTAAACTGAATAATAATGCTGTCACGACTGTGACTGATCCAGACAGGTCTGGGAGGAGAAGGTCGCAGCGACTTGCTACTCGCGATAGCTTGTGAGTTTTCTCCGTGGTTCAGGGTATGTCATCTGGGTTTTGCCTTGTGAACCTTTTTGTCCTGACTGGGAGTTTGTAGGCATCCTTCTCAGGTGAGTCCTGTCTGCCACTCCCAGCTACTATATTAGTTTCAGTTTCACTTGCAGTCATTGCCAGATATAGTCCTTACTTCCAGTGCTACTCTGACCTTGGAAGGAGATCGTTTGATGGTGTTGCTGTGGAGCTCTTGTCCGGCGTGGACTGTCGTGTTTGGGATCGCCTTCTCTGCTCGTGACTGGATAAGTCTATCTCTGCTGTTGTTTGTTTGTTGCTGTCTTCCCCTGTTGTTTTCCTAGACGTGAGTGATGGTGACTAGCGCTCCCATCGGCCGTTCCCCAGTCCAGTCTTGTTAGGGCGACTGAGGGTTTAGGCATCCTGCTCGCCGCACAGGTTCACACCCCGTCTAGAGTATCAGGGCAGACAAGTGCCAGCTTAGGGTTAGTCAGGGGTGGCCATTCTATTTCCCATCCTTAGATAAGGGTCCCCCTTCCCCTCCGTCTGGTGCGACACGACTGCTGCTGGGCTAGCGGTCGTGACAGATGCGCTCCCCCTGCTCCCCATGTGTACCATACTTACCGGTACACATGTCACGCTCCTGTAGTAAGCACTAGCAGGCAGGCCGGGCGGCCGTAACTCACTGATGTCACGTGCCTGCTCTGCCTGCTTCATTCATAAAGTAGGCGGAGCAGGCACGTGACCCCCCGTGAGTTACGGCCGCCCGGCCTGCCTGCTAGCTGCTAGTGCTTACTACAGGAGCGTGACATGTGTACCGGTAAGTACGATACACATGGGGAGCAGGGTGAGTGCATCATTATTCAGTTTATATATGATGATTAACACTACGCATAATACAGTACATACTGAGTGGCGGGGCCAGAGTACAGTGCCTGCACTACCCCGCCGCTCTCCCCGCCTACTTCAGTCCCAGCTCCCTCCTCACTAATACATCACAGTCTGCGATGCTGCAGAACAAGGGACTCCTGTCCTGGAAGGGTTAAATCCTCAGCAATAAGGTCCCTTTGCAAAAGAAAAACAGTATCATGGCCTTGCAGGCCTACTCACCAGTGTGTATCAGTTCGACTTGGTACATCAGTGGCACATCCCGGTTCTGCTGGCAAACTGGGCCTGACACGACGGTCAACATAAGTATTGGGCGGCAATTGGAGCATAAATGGACCCTTTACTGGTATAGGCCCCATAGGCCTAGGGGTAAATATTGTTGGTGGCTCCATGGGCCTAGGCATAATCACTGCAGGAGGCTCCGCTGGTCTGGGTGGCACTGGCTGCAAGCCACGGACCCGGCTTCTTACATAACAGAGTCTCTCCGGTACAGCAATGATAGTCGCCGAGCTGGTGGCGACGGGATCTTCTACTCCAAGTTTGGGGACATCAGAGTTAAAGGATGCATCTGTATTTTCAAGGGGCATCGGTGCCACTCTGGAAGCAGCGATGTGGCGCAGGCCTTCAAGATGGATCTCTAACCTGGCAATCTGGACCTCTAGCGTCTCATGCGATGCTCCGCTGCAGGGATCCGGTACAGTCGCAGCAGGTTCAGGCGCTGGGTCCGAATTCTTTCCGGCTTTCCGACCACGGTGGGAAGCAAGGTGGCCTCTCCGGTCCCGGAGTATAAGCACGCGGTGCTTCTCTCTCGTCGATCATCGTAGGCTCTGGGGTCTCGCTTACAGGTAAGGCCATTCCGGCTGGAGACTCTCCCCTCTACAACATGCTCGATCCCTTCCTGGGAGAGCGACAGGGCGGCACTCAGTATTTCGCCTGCGACCTCCCACTGCTCCGGGAGGCCGCCCCCCCGGGTACTCCAACATGGGGAGGTGGAGTCCAGCATAGCAGACATGCAGATTTGTAGACAGGGCGGTGGCGCTGACATATAGTCTTTCCCGCACTCTTTAGCAGAAGGCGCCAATTTTTCCCGCCAAACAAGTACAAAGATGACGCAGCAATTAATTTCAGTCAGTTCAAGCGGCCATCTTTAAGCAAACGCTGTCTATTCACTGACAGCAAGCGGTGACTTTAAAACAGCAAAACAGTCCATAAAAAAACTGTTTCACACCGCAATCTTTACAGTTCTTTGGTCCAGCAATTTTTCTTCAATAAACAAGTAGGGCTAGTCACTTTTTGGGCATACAATGGCACACAGTTTTAAATTCTGCAATGGCGCAGGAATAATCCGTAAATCCTGTTCGTGACGCCAATTTATGCAGCACGCCAGACCTGCAGGGTATTGCGATTGTGAGGTCACAGTTTATGGGCAAGCGAGGGTTACTCACAGTTCTGTAGGAGAACCCTGGGCAGGCATGCGGCAGTGAAGGCGAGGCTGGCACAGGAGTCCTCTGGGGCACACTCTCTATTTAGGGACCAGGCCTGATGGTGGATGAGGTGCCCTGGATGTTGCAGGGGTTTTATGTGCCTGGGGAAAGGTCCCTTTAAGAATCGTGACGCCAGTGCCTGTAACAGTGGCACACTGATTTATAGTTGCAATAAGTGAGGTACACAGGTGGTATAGTGAACCAAACTTTGCTTGACTTGAAACAGTTCAACTTTGTACAGTTGGGTATCAATTCAGTTCCACATGTCATAGATACTTCACAAGCAGGCTTTACACAATTAATGGCAGGTATACTGTTCCTTGCAAGATACTCAGAGGGTAATCAACAACACACTCAGAATCAGGCTGTACATTCTCCTCAGAAATAGTGTACACTGTTCCTTAGAACTCCTGTCTGGTTTTTATCCCAAGGCCCGGATACCTCAATGCTGGCTTTTATCCTTAGTAAACAATCTTCCTCTCGTATTTATCCTTGCTTTACATAACTACTTCTTCTGCCCTTCAGCTTACTTGTCTTAGCTGGATACACTGGCTCTGCTTGGCTTGAGGGTACTGCAGGTTTCTCCCAGGAGGAACATCTCTTCTACTGGGGTAGACTCTTCTTGTGCTATCATGGGCTCAATAATACTTCAGGCAGGCTATAATCCTTCACTAGCCTCCTGGTGGCAACTAGAAGCCTGGAATATCTAGCTGCATGTCAGGAGGAGGCCCTCAGCATATCTCTGGCTAAGATGCCCTCTCACTTCTGTGTCCACAGACTCCTGACTACAGACTAACTCCTCCCTGTCTGGGCCTGAACATTTATACTAGGGGCTCCCTATCTCCCTCTAGTGTCTAGGATGCCTAACTACACCCTAATAGGCCTGCTGTACATATCACAGGGGAACAATACACATAAAAGCACATAGAAAATACATGGTTAAATATAATATTACTGTCCCTTAAAAGTAGAAGTAACACGTGACCCAATAGACCCTTGTGTAGTGCCCACCCCTACCTAGTGGGACACTACACATGGGATAGGCATAAGGCCATCCTTCATATAAGATAGGGCCAGGGGCTATCCATAGTATTCAGTATATTGGGCAGACTAGATAGGCCAAATTGTTCTTATCTGCCGACACATTCTATGTTTCTATGTTTCTATTATAGGACACCTGACGTGACTGAACCAGAACAAATGATAATAGAAGTCCCCAAATACTTGTGTGACCGTTAGATATGAGTAGTGTTGAGCGCGAATATTCGAATCGTGAATTTTAATCGCAAATATCGCCACTTTGAGAATTCGAGAATATTTAGAATATAGTGCTATACATTCGTATTTGCAAAGTGTTGATCGCGAATATTCGAATCGCAAATTTATTGCGAATATCAACACTTAGCAACATCCCTAGCAACAAATAGAAAAGTTGCCTACCCCTTAGTGTTGATCGCGAATATTCTAATCGCAAATTTTTATCGCGAATATATTACATTGCCGCTATAGGGACAATGGTGTAAGAATGCCATCAGGTAAAGGCCGGGCCTCTCTGAGTTCCTAGTAGACACAATGGTGGTGGTCTGTGACTACACTATACTCTTTACCACTATTTTTTCATTATGGCCCTCTGACAGGTGAATAGTCAGAACTGTGATTGTGTAATATCAGATAGGTGAGGGTCTGACACCCTGTACCCCCTCTGATCAGCTGCTCCCTGGAGCCTGCACTGGAACTAGCTCTTGAACAGAAAAAAAAAAGCACAGATCCATTCAAAATGTAGTGGCCATGCTGGGTTTCTGTAGCTCATTTTTAAAGTGTGAAGATTAAGTTTCTGATCATTTTAATTCCATTTTGTATATGTTGATTTTAATTTCATTTTAAGACCTGTGAATGCAGGTTCAAAGGAGTAAGGCTTTGTCTACATATTTTCTCAAGACTGTTTTGGGATTCTGACTCGCTGTGGTCCTGGGAACTGGCCTCTACAAAGTTTGGGGTGAGAGCAGATGAACAACATGTACACAGTGACAATTATGGAGCACATGCGCTGGCTTCGTTTCACTAGGGAATGGAGCTTTTTGTTTAATCTGTATAAAGCTGTAGCCCTTCAGGAAAGTTCATCCTACAGGGGATGCCTCCTGTAGGGATCTAATATGTGTTTTCCTAATCGAGACTATGACTGTTATTGCTGAAAGGACTTCCCAGCTGATGTCACTGTCAGATGATGATAACTCCATCTGTGATGTACAGTGAGGAACAGAAATTATTGAACACCATGAACTTCCACTTAGAAATAATGAAGGGGCCTGAAATTCACATTGTAGGTGCATTCCCACTCTGAGAGACAGAATTAAAAAAAAAAATAATAATTCACAAAATTACATTGTATGATTTTTAAAGAATGTATTTGTCTTGCACTGATGAACATAAGTATTTGAACACCTGATACAATCTGTGTTAATATTTGGTGCAGAAGCCTTTGTTTGCAATTACAGAGGTCAAATGTTTCCAGTAGTTCTTAACCAGGTTTCACACACTGCAACAGGGATTTTGGCCCACTCCTCCACACAGATCTCCTCTAGATATGTCAGGTTTCGGGGCTGTCGCTGAGCAACATGGAGTTTCAGCTCCCTCCAAAGATGTTCTATTGGATTTAGGTCTGGAGACTGGCTGGGCCAATCCAGAACCTTGATATGCTTCTTACAGAGCCACTCTTTGGCTATCCTGGCTGTGTGCTTCGGGTCATCATCATGTTGGAAGACCCAGCCACGACCCATCTTCAATGCTCTGACTGAGGGAAGGAGGTTGTTGATCAAAATCTCACAATAAATGGCCACATTCATCCTCTCCTTTATACAGTGCAGTCATCCTGTCCCCTTCGCAGAAAAGCACTGCCAAAGCATGATGTTACCACCACCATGCTTCACAGTAGGGATGGTGTTCTTGGGATGCAACTCATCCTTCTTTTTACTCCAAACACACGTGAAATTTTGACCAAAAAGTTCTACTTTGGTCTCAAACTTCCGACGGGCCTGGACATGTGATGACTTGAGCAGGGGATCCTTCCGTGCAATGCATGATTTGAAACCATGACGGACTAGTGTTCTACCGACAGTAACTTTTAAAATTGTGGTCCCGGGGCGTGGCTTGGCTGCCGCTGGTGATGGACGCCTGAAGCTGAAGCTCCTGCACCTCAGCGACGATTACACTGCCTACTGCCGCTGCAGCTGCGAAACCTGGTGGCTATCATACCCCCAAGCATACCTGACATCATGGGGAAGAGCAAATCCATAATTCCTAGACTCCCAGCTAAAAACTTGGACATTTACTTCAATAGAGGTCGGAGCAAAGATGGCGCTTCCCGCCACGAGGACGCGCCGGCACCCGACACAGAATACATGGACTCGCAAGCGCAGAGTCCCTGCTCCCTCCTACTACACCCCGATCAGTTTCCACCTCTGTCAAGGGAGCCCTCCATGCCTCCGACTCCTGAAGATGTGAAATTGCGGGAAGACAACTCCCCTCCAGAGGTTCGGACGCCATTGAGCACCGCATCTCCCTCCTGCAGCCCTCAGAAGCACAGACAGAGGAGCGACACGTCAGACACACAGGTCAGTCTGCTTCTGGAGCCTGATCGGCTTGTTAATGCCTCCCTTGCCTCACTCTCTAACCTGCCCTCGTCTGATAACCTCCCTACAGAGGCTACACTAAAGCAAATGTTGTTAGCCCTGCAGGCGTCCATACAACATGGCATGATGGAGGCAATTCAACCCATCTCTAACAGGGTGAAAGAAACGGAGGACAGGGTTCTGCATATAGAAAAGAAAATGGGAGAGTTCGCTACCTCTCAGAATACTGTAATAGATGCACATAATGGTCTAGCTGAGGAGTTGGAGGTTATGAAGAGAAAGATGGCAGACTTTGAGGACCGATCCCGCAGAAATAATATTAAAATACGGGGAATCCCAGAAAATATCCCTTCCACTGAGCTACCAGCCTACTTAAAACGCCTTTTTAGCAAGCTCCTGCCCAAATTGTCAGAACAAGACCTGCTTATTGATAGGGCTCATCGGGTTCCGAAACCCAAACACCTAGGCCCAGATGTCCCTAGAGACACACTTGCCAGAATCCACTTCTTTCATGTCAAGGAGGCTATCATGACGGTGGTCAGAAAAGCTGGATCCCTTCCTTCCCCGTTTCAAGAGATAAAATTGTTCACTGACCTCTCGGCGGCGACTTTACAGCAACGGAGAGAACTCCTGCCTGTCACTATTGCCTTGCGTCAAGCGAACATACAGTATAGATGGGGGTTCCCTCAAAAGCTGCTGATCCCCAAAGAAGGCCACATGCATGTCATTTACTCTATTGAAGAAGGAAAATCTCTACTGCAGGAATGGAACATCCCGCTAGCTAACCCTGATAAAAGGTCCCATTCAGTACCCCACGCACCATCACAAGAGTGGAAAAGGGTAACCGGCGGGAGACAAAGAAACTCTTGACATCACCTATGGGGATTCTCGTTGGAGTTTGCTGGTCCTAGAGGGCTCTAGTCGGTTATTACTGGGCCTCATCCTGTATCCTGCGTTCACCATATTATTGACTGTCTAAATGCGGCGGTTATATATGTTTTATTTTATGTTCTCTTACAGAAAAGGTGCAGTCCCTCACGTGACTGCTTGAATCTCCTTAAACATTCCAGTATCCACACTACTGGCTTTAGAGATGGACACCTCCACCCCGAATTGCATAATCTGGTTACAAAGGTTATGGTTTTTGTTTTTTCTTATGTCTGGTATGTTATACCTTTACATCTTCTGGTTATTGTATGTTTTGATCTACATGCTGTCACACCACTTTGGTTCCTTTGGGGGAGACCCTACCATTAACGCATACCTGGGTTCTTCCCAATGGGTATCAAAATAGTGTCACTCAATGCCAAGGGGCTTAATTGCCCACAGAAGCGATTTTTTATATGGAAAGAAGCGTTATCACTAAAGGCTGATCTGTTGTGCTTACAAGAATCACACCTTCTGAACGCTGATGCTTATCGTTTAAAACACCGACTCTTTCCCAACATTATCCACTCACATTACCATAAGAAAGCTAGAGGAGTGTGCATAGCAATCAGAAACTCTGTAACATACTCACACATTGCGCACAAGGTTGATACGGGCGGGCGCTTTATTATATTGGTGTGTTCCATTAATCATGTTACATACACTATAGTCAATGTTTACGCTCCCAATCGTCGTCAGTCGGCGTTCTTGCATAAGGTGACAAGACAGGTACAAGCTATGAAACAGGGTAAATTATTGGTATGTGGAGACTTTAATTCAATCATTGACCCTGCCATGGACACTACAAACCTAACTAGACGTGCACTTGGAGGCCTATCTCCTTTTATTCAGTCAACAGACCTCATTGATGTATGGAGGGCTCAACATAGTATGGAGAAGGACTTCACCTTCTTCTCGCCTGTCCATGGCACATATTCCAGAATTGACTTATTTTTAGTCGACCGTAACACTCTCCTTAGCACCACTAACTCAGACATAGGGCTGATTAGCATATCCGATCATGCGCCTGTGTCTATTGAGGTGGATGATCAATTTCAGTCTCACATTAACCCAATCTGGAGAAACAACCCGTTTCTATATCATATTCCTACATATAACACAGAAATTACTCAAGCATTACAAGAATTTTTCGCTTTTAATGTAGACTCAGTGTCGGATCCTTTTATATTGTGGCAAGCGCACAAAGCTTTTATACGTGGCCTGCTTATTAAACTAAATTACAAGGAAAGAAAGAAAAAGGAACACGCTGTACGAATGCTGATGGATAGAATAGCTAAACTGGAATCGGTAAGCAAACAACACCCCTCTGCAGAATTAACACAACAGATTAGATCCGAACGAGATAAACTTCGTTTAACTCTGCTCCATGAATACGAGAGGGGGCTGCTTAGGTGTAGATCTAAATTTTACGCTCAAGGCAATAAAGCTGGTCGACTATTAGCTAACCAGCTCAAAGCTCAACGAACCAAATCAAAAATCCCCCACATTCTCCACCCTATTACTAAGGCCAAACTTATCGACCCTAGAGAAATAGCGGAACAATTTAGGCTATTCTATGCTGATCTCTATAATCTTAAACTTACCATACCTCAACCTCCTGATTATGACTCCCTAGTGTCAGCTTTTCTCCAGTCAGCTAACCTACCTCGTCTCACCCCAGCCCAACTAGATGCCATAAACGCAGATCTATCGGAAACCGAGATTCAGAAGTTGATCTTAGCTTCACCGCAGGGAAAATCTCCAGGCCCGGACGGCTTGTCTAATGAATATTACAGGAAATTTCATCAAATCCTGGCCCCCCATCTCCTGAAAATTTTTAATTCTTGCCTAAATGGTGCTCCCTTCCCACAAGATATGTTGCAGGCATTAATAGTCACCCTACCCAAACCAGGAAAGCCTAATGATGTACCACAAAATTTTAGACCGATTTCGCTTTTAAATTCGGACATTAAGCTATTTGCGAAAATTATTGCCCACAGACTATCCCCTATCCTCCCTTCCTTAATTAACGAAGACCAATCAGGATTCGTCCAGGGTAGACTAGCCTCAGATAATACACGAAGAGTGTTGAACATTATAAATGGCGCAGAGTTACAGCAAACTCCCCTACTGGTGGTAGCGCTGGACGCCGAGAAGGCGTTTGACCGCCTACATTGGTCATACGCCTTCTCAGTCCTGAGGTTTATGGGTTTCAGGGGCCCCATACTACACGCAATTGAAAGTCTATACTCAAATCCAACAGCGAAGGTTTTAGCCAACGGCCTACTTTCAGATAGCTTCCCTATCAGCAATGGATCCAGACAGGGATGTCCCCTTTCGCCCCTTCTTTTCATTATCGCCTTGGAACCGCTTGCACAACACATAAGACAGCATACAGAGATCAAGGGCATACAATTGGGTTCCTCTACACATACAATATCATTATATGCAGATGATATTATTCTCACCCTGACTGAGCCCTCCTCATCCCTGGAGGCTGCCCTGCAATGTATTTCTCATTTTGGATCATTATCATACTATAAGATAAATGTACTTAAAACGCAAGTTTTACCAGTTAATATCCCATTGGAGGAAGTAAGGCACCTAAAATCCCTTTTTCCGCTAGACTGGCAGGAATCGGGCCTAACCTATTTAGGTATTAAGCTGACTACTCCTTGCTCCCTTCTATACAAATACAATTATGAACCCCTTCTTTCCACACTACAGACTGACTTAACCAGCTTTGCCTCCCGTGCGCCCTCGTGGGTAGGCAGAATTGCATCTTTCCAGATGATGACCCTCCCAAAATTAATATATGTTTTTAGAGCCATTCCCATTGCGGTACCTAATAATTTTTTCCTGAGAGCACAATCCATTCTCAATAGATACGTTTGGGGGGCGGGCAAACCCCGCATAGCCCAATCACTAATGGTACGTAGGAAGAAAGCAGGAGGCTTAGGACTCCCCGCTATTAAAGATTACCATACAGCGATATGTCTATCATTCACGACTGAATGGTGGTTAGACACACCTTCAAAATCTTGGTCTAAAATTGAAACGGTGTTTGCTGGGACACACTCATTGAAGGAGCTCCTTCTCAAATCGCTTTGGAGCCCTGGTGCCTCACCTGACACATTACTCACAATCAAATCTGTATGTACCCTATGGCGTAAGTTTCATACGGAAAATGGGAGTGAAAACCCAATCTCGCTCACTCATGTATCCACCCATTTGCTGGAAAAATATATGGAAGGGCTCAGCCTTTCCTCCTGGCGGGAGGCTGGAATCTCAAATTTGAGTCAACTTTTCTCAGGGGGTACATTGCTTTCATTTGAACAACTGAGGGGAAGGTACCCCATATCTAATAGTGATTTTTATAAATACCTAAGGGTGAGACATTGCTATGAGATGAGATTGCGTGCCCCAGTTCTAATCCATAATAATCTTATCACAATTCTTGATAACCCATTGAGATATAAAAAACGCCTCACCAGAATGATATATGATTTCATTCGTGATAAAGCCAGTTTTATTAAATCAGCCCCGATCACGTACTGGGAGACAGCTCTGAAACACTCCTACCCTGAGGGAAAGTGGTCACAAGCACTCACCTTTTTGACATCCACATTCAGATGCGTCACGCATTACGAGGCGGGAGTAAAAACACTTTTATGCTGGTATTTTACTCCTGAAAGGATAAATCGCATGTACCCTAATGCCCCGGCCTGTTGCTGGAGGGAATGTGGTGGCACCGGGTCCCTATACCATATATTGTGGAGTTGCACGAAATTAACTACATTTTGGTCCCGAGTGTTTGATTTGATTTCACAAATTGTTCAATATAGCATCCCTCCCGCCCCTGAGCTTGCTCTTTTGTTCTTAGGAATGGATGGCATTGATCAGTCATACAGAGGCCTCGTAGGTCATATTCTTTTGAGTGCCAAAATTGTCATCACACACCACTGGAAATCTGCGACACCTCCTTTAATGCAAGAAGTAGTTCATTCTATTAATACCACCTGCAGATATGAGCATCGCCTCCCTTTTTCCATGGTCACACCTAAAAAACGGGATGCTCTTTGGGCTCCTTGGCTTCGCCATTCTTCTTATCTTCCATAACCATCCACACTGCTCGTAGGTTTTTCTCCCCTAACCACCTTAAAAGCATAGTAGATCGGATTTTGTTTTGTTCACTTATTTGTTTGATTTGTTTGATTGTTTTGCACTACATTCTGCACTATGAGGTACGGTGTAGTATCCCCCGAACCATCAGTAGTGGGGAACTCACCATTAGCTTGATATGTTACACGCAACGGTGTTGGGTTGGCAGTATCCGAGCGGATACCCCGACACTCTGAGACTTTAATCTGCTATTATTTTAGTCTTGTCCATATATGACTCATCTAACATATCATATTGTTTAATAGTGGCTGCGTCCACTGTCTAATTGTTTGTGATTTATATATTCTGAAAAACTCAATAAAAATTTATTGACTCTAAAATTGTGGTCCCAGCTCTCTTCATGTCATTGACCAGCTCCTCCCTTGTAGTTCTGGGCTGATTCCTCACCTTTCTTATCATCAGTGATACCCCACGAGGTGAGATCTTGCATGGAGCCCCAGTTCAAGGCAGACTGACAGTTGTCCTTAGCCTCTTCCATTTTCTAACAATTGCTCCAACAGCTAATCTATTGTTGCCAAGCTGCTTGGCAATTGCCTCGTAGCCCTTTCCAGCCTTGTGGAGGTCCACAATTTTGGTCTTGCCCATAGTAGTAGTTGGCGTCTGACTGACTGTGGGTTGGACAGGTGTCTTTAAAGAGCTCAGACAGGTGCTACTGAGCTAGATTAATGAGTAGAGTAGAGGTGGACTTTTTAAGGGCACATTAACAGGTCTTTGAGAGCCAGAATTCTTGCTGTTTCTCAGGTGTTCAAATACTTATGTTCAGCAGTGCAAGACAAATAAATTCTTTAAAAATCATACAATGTGATTTCCTGATTTTTATGTCTCTCAGAGTGGGAATGCACCTACAATGTGAATTTCAGACCCCTCCATTATTTCTAAGTGGGAGAACTTGCAAAATTGCAAGTTGTTCAAATACTTCTGTTCCTCACTGTAGATCAGCAACCTCTGGGTAAATCAGAGTCTTTTGTGCATTCTACCGTAAAGATTTAGGCACAAGAGGGAAGCCCCACTCAAATGTGATTATGGTAGAAGTGTTTAAACCATTGAACCCAGGGTTTATGTAACAGTTTAGATTTATGAGGAGTTAAGTGTGTTTCCTGGAGACATATGATGTTTGGATTGAACTTGCATGTATGGGTAAAGACTAATATTATTTTCCTAGAAGAGCCTAGACTTCAGAACAGAAGCCTTATATCGGCCATTATAAAAAGTTGGTTGATACAAGTAAACAAACATAAAATAACACAGTGACTGTCATGTATGGAGAATCACACATATCTTGAAAAAAGAAAAAGGTAGCACCACATATAATTAATTAACATATTCAACTACAAGCAAAAATTTGGATTGTATGCTAATAAAAGTAGCCTAAACACACAGGGGTAGGGCCCATGAAAGTACCATGAATTGTTAATTCATACAGTGAAGACGTCAACAATGCCACCACTAAGGGAGTTAGTGTCCAAGAATCCTAAATAATGTAGAAGTATTTATGCTCATGTGGGGTGGTGCATTACCAGATTTGAGTTGTTCAGATGAAAGCATGAGTTTGAAAAACAAATTTAGGCTAGTTTCACACTAGCAGCAGGGGAGTCCAGCAGGCTGTTCAGGCGGGTGAACAGCCTGTCGGATCTGTCCTGCCGCTAGTTTACATGTTCCCCCGGACTTCCACTCCATCCCCATTGACTATAAAGGGGGCGGGGGTTGAGCTCCAGTGGCAGCACGGCACAGCTGCCATGCTGCTGCCGTAATTCCACCCCGCCCCCATTATAGTGAATGGGGACGGAGCGGCAGTCCGGGGGCACACCTGAACTAGCGGCAGGACGGATCCGACAGGCTTTTTACCCGCCGGAACAGCCTGCTGGACTCCCCTGCTGCTAGTGTGAAAGTACCCTTACTCAGTAATAGTAAATAACAGGACATGTCTTATCCAAAAGGCTTTGGCTTACCACCTTAATACCCTTAGCAAGCATTCCTCTATTTCCTATGGGCTGTTAAAGAAGGTAGCCTTCTCGCAGTTCACTTCCAAAGCCTGTCTGCATAGGTCAGAGAATATTGTATATCCAGCTGATTAAGATGCCTTTTAATGATGGTGAAGGTAGCCTGATGTTTCTAAAAGTCCACTGAAAAGTCAGGGAAGAGAGAGACTTTAGCTTTATTATAAGTGATATCAAGATATCTACGAGCTAGATGCAGGATGTGGTCCTCACTTTATGTACCTTCATCCTAGATATAGTCAGGACTCCAGATATAGTGTTGATATAATTGTGTATCATGTCCTTTATCCTTTGTATATAGACAAGTGCAAAATATGGACATTATATCTCTATATGTATACACTACTTATTATTTTTAATAAAATCATTTTATAAAGCTTCCTTTGAAGAGTAGCTATAGCTCAGTTAAGAGTCTGTCTTTAAAGAGTCTCCGAACCTGAAGTCTTGCTCTCATCAGCAAAACAATTTTTCATTGAAGTGAGCGGGAGCTGAGCTGCAGTAGCCCAGCATGAACACTACACTTTGAATGGAGCTGTGCTTCCTAATCCATTCCAGAAGCTGCAGTGAACAGATGAAAAGTGGAGGTTGTCTGGACCCCACAGATCGAATATTGATTGTCTATCCTGAGGCTTGGTCATCAATATAAGGAGAAACCCTTTAAGCCATGTTGGATGTTTTTGACAGCCACATAGCTGAGGCAATGGCCTACAACAGAGGATGCAAAACGCTGATTTTCTTTATGGAAACCCCTTCAAGAATTGGAACACCTTCTACTCCTGAAAATCATTGAATTTTATTGATTAATAAAGAGATTACCTTTATCTTGCTGCTTTGCTGCCTGATGTAGTGAACAGTGAAAAAAAATTATATATAGCTTTACAGACTTCCTGCATTTGGGAGTTTTGTGAAGAATGTGTCCACTTCTATTCCCCAACATTTGGTGTCATTTAAAATTTATTTATTTATTTAAACAATATTTGGCATCTTCTTCCCTTATATTCTCTACAATTATACAAAACATCAAGATTTGGTACAGATAAGTTTTTTTCTGCTGTGACCATGGTACATACTTACAAAAGAACATAGTTGTGTGGCTGCATGACTTTAGATGATGTTTTAAACCATTGAGGAGGTGACCCAAAAATGTATAAGGATATTACATTTCATAATATCTAAGTTGTGCAACTAGGAAGATCATTTAAGAAAATGTTGTGCTCCATGGATGATTCTACTGCTATAGTCTCAATTCCCTCTCCGTTTGAAGTTGAAGTTCTTATACAGTGAGGTCATAATCTCAACATCATTAAAAAAGAAATCAGTAAAACACTTAAATAAGTAAATCTCGGCATAGCAGTCAACAATTATATTCATATACCGAGAGTTCTTTGCATTTTCTAGCAGCTTTTGACAAATTATCAGCAAATGAGAAGACTTCAAACACATAGGAGGCTATAAATTTAAGTTTATTGCTGCTTTGTGGAACATAATCATTCAAAAGCAAATGGCTAGTGTTACTGTAATGGTATTCATATAAACTATTGTTTTCTAAGGTAATGTTCTTACATTTTTATAGACTCTACTAAAAAAATACATGTTGCAGTAGAGCATGAATATATGTCAAATACAAAGTACATACACAAATATTAATTGGATGATAAAAATTACTAGAAAAAAATATTTTGGTTTGCTTCTTAATGGGTCAATCTACAATTGAATATACCATGTATGTAGCACATTCTTGAATATAAATTGAGAGCATTGTAAGTTGATTTAGCAATAGAACTTGGATAATATAAATGGTTGTCAAGGGACGTTGGTATTTACTTAATGCATCTTTCTCTTTCTTTCTTTAAAAGTCTGCCATTGGAAAACAAATTCTGCTGTATGAGCTAAAGCTGGAAACACTGAATGAATGTGTTGCACATTTTACGTAAAGTTGTATTTTTGCTTTCTTTAGTTGTCTGCATATAATTGTTTTCTGATGATTGCTGGAAAATAAAGCCCATCTACCATGACATTACAGCTAAGCTCATAGGTATTACAAATTATCTGTAATCTGTATTTGCAAAATATGCATTCTAATATATGTAAATTGTCACTAGTCAAAACATTTGATAGCATAAATATTTGATCTTGTAATAAGCAGGAGGTTTTACCCCCTCAACTCAACATGCCTTAAATTTCATGTCTTACTATGACCATCTGATAATCCACAGTACTTGATAATCCTGTGTACAAAGAAATTATGGGGCTCCATGGCAAAACTCATAATGTTCCCTCCCTCCAAAATTAAAAGTACAATTATTGCACCTACCTAATCACAGTATCTAAAGGGTAAAATGGCAGAACTGCAGCTAACTCCAATCCTGCTAGCTTCAGCTACATGTTATAGCTCACACCAACAGCTGACAGTGCAGTCTCAACTTCTGAGCTTGCACCATCGTTGTGTTGTACATTTACAGTGAATCTGTAAGGTCTTCAGAGCCTTTCACTTTTTTCACATTCTGTTATATTGTAGGTCTTGTGCTAAAATAAAATAAAAATACAAGTTGTTGAAGTTTTTGCTCTCAGTACCTTGTAATGACAAAATAAAAACTGAATATTAGAAATCTTTATTAATTCATTGAATAGGAAAACTAAAATCTTGTACTGAAATAAATATTCAGAACTCTTACTCAGCTCTTAGCTGAAGTACCTTTGGTGTCAATTACAGCCTCCAGTCTTCTTGGGTATGGTGTCACAAGGTTTGTACATCTGAATTTGGCCATTTTCTTCCATTTTTCTCTGCCAATCCTCTCAAGCTTTATGGGGAGGGTGCTGATTGTGTTTATGAGGGTTGCTGCATGACTTGACCAAATAGTAAGTTATAATATATATCGGTGGTGGTGCCTAGATTGCAGCTTGTGAATTAACAGCACAGGGAGCACAGTATCTGCCTACTGTGGTAAGGGGTATGGTAAAGTGCTAGAAAAAGAGAGAACCGATGCCATTGACTAAAATGTGCGCTTTGGGGGATTAAGTATGTAGACCCATGTAATGAAATTCTCTCAAAAACCCAAATCTGACCATCATCTACAGTAAACATGGCCATTCAACTAAGTCGGATGCTGTGGCTGCATTAAGTGAATCCAAGTCCTAGTGCTTTGTCAGTGCCTTGTCCATCTGCACAGCTACTTGCACTTTTCAGATGTTGTCTGACGTGGGTCTATCAATCATGATGCCCAATTAATCATGTCAGGCAAATGACCAGAGGCAAATGCCCCAGTATACATGTTATGAAGGAGAGACACCATATTCTCTAGATAGTTGTTTGCAGTAAACCTCTAGAGGAATGCCATCTGATCCTTGTGATTTACCTTTTGTGATTTACCTTTTGCTAATGCGTGGCTAGTATCAGTAATTTCATCTACAGTTATATCAGCTTCTAATATAGACAAAGATTCTTATGTTAATTGAGGAAAATGAATAGAGTCCAGCTCCTACATGTTACAGGTTATTTGAAAACTATAAAGCTGTTGATAAAATGGGCTGAAACGTTGGGCTATAGCAATATATTCAATAAGCTATAGACCACAGCAGACTGCCCCAGAGATGAGCTTTCAGTATGTCTCATTATAATTGTCATTTTCCTCTAGAAAAACCTTCAGCTGATCTAATATTCAATCACTAGAACCAATTATATCTAACCAGTGAAGGAATTTGCTACCTTTCTCCACAATATTCTCACAATAATCAGGGTGTGATCAGATTGTGTCCGAGAGGTGCATTGGATGTCTTTAATTAGGCATAGAGATTGGGATTACTACATACATAATCAATTCTGAAGACAGCTTTACTGCCCGCAATATGATTTGAGTATGTTTGGAACATAGGATAACATTATCTATAAACATGTAATCAGCCAACCTCTGCTAGCAAGAGCGTGTTTGTGATAAGTTTCTAGTAGCGTTGGACTGTGCATTTGTGGTACATCTATCCAACTATACAGTGAGGAACAGAAGTATTTGAACACCCTGCGATTTTGCAAGTTCTCCCACTTAGAAATCATGGAGGGGTCTGAAATTCACATTGTAGGTTCATTCCCACTCTAAGAGACAGAATAAAAAAATTTATAAAAAAAATCACGAAATCACATTGTATGATTTTTAAAGAATTTATTTGTCTTGCACTGCTGAACATAAGTATTTGAACACCCAAGAAAATCAGTGTTAATATTTGGTACAGAAGCCTTTGTTTGCAATTACAGAGGTCAAACGTTTTCTGTAGTTCTTGACCATGTTTGCACATACTGCAACAGGGATTTTATCCCACTCCTCCACACAGATCTCCTCTAGATCTGTCAGGTTTCGGGGCTGTCGCTGAGCAGCACAGAGTTTCAATTTCCTCCAAAGATGTTATATTGAATTTAGGTCTGGAGACTGGCTAGGCCACTCCAGAACCTTGATATGCTTCTTACGGTGCCACTCATTGGTTATCCTGGCTGTGTGCTTCGGGTCTTTGTCATGTTGGAAGACCCAGCCACGACCCATCTTCAATGCTCTGACTGAGGGAAGGAGGTTGTTGCTCAAAATCTCACAATAAATGGCCCATTCATCCTTTCCTTAATACAGTGCAGTTGTCCTGTCCCCATCGCAGAAAAGCACTGCCAAAGCATGATGTTACCACCCCCATGCTTCACAGTAGGGATGGTGTTCTTAAGATGCAGCTCATCCTTCTTTTTCCTCCAAACACGACGAGTGAAGTTTAGACCAAAAAGTTCTACTTTAGTCTCATCTGACCCCATGACTTTCTCACATGACTCCTCTGGATCATCCAGATGGTCATTGGCAAACTTCAGATGGGCCTGGACATGTGATGACTTGAGCAGGGGAACCTTCTGTGCAATGAATGATTTGAAACCATGACGGCGTAGTGTTCTACCAAGAGTGACCTTTGAAACTGTGGTCCCAGCTCTCTTCATGTCATTGACCAGCTCCTCCCTTGTAGTTCTGGGCTGATTCCTCACCTTATTTATCGTCGGTGATACCCCACGAGGTGAGATCTTGCATGGAGCCCCAGTCCGAGGGAGACTGATAGTCGTCTTTAGCCTCTTCCATTTTCTAACAATTGCTCCAACAGTTGATCTATTTTCACCAAGCTGCTTGGCAATTTCCCCGTAGCCCTTTCCAACCTTGTGGAGGGCCACAATTTTGTCTCTGGTGTCTTTTGACAGCTCTTTGGTCTTGCCCATGGTAGTAGTTGGTGTCTGACTGACTGTGGGGTGCACAGGTGTCTTTAAAGAGCTCAGACAGGTGCTAAGTTAGATTAATGAGTTGAGTAGAGGTGGACTTTTTAAGGGCACAGTAACAGGTTTATGAGAGCCAAAATTCTTGCTGTTTCTCAGGTGTTCAAATACTTATGTTCAGCAAGACAAGTAAATTCTTTAAAAATCATACAATGTGATTTCCTGATAATTTTTTTCCCCAATTCTGTCTCTCAGAGTGGGAATGCACCTATAATGTGAATTTCAGACCCCTTCATGATTTCTAAGTGGGAGAACTTGCAAAATCACAGGGTGTTCAAATACTTCTGCTCCTCACTGTAGATCAGCAACTATATTAAAGTCGCCAAAGCATACCACTTAAGCACCTGGATAGTTTGCAGTGAATGCAATGGCGTGATGATGTACTCCTAGAGAGGCCAGAGGTGGATTATTCATGCACAGACTAACATAGGTAACATTATTTATATATGCGTTTTCAAGGGACCCCGCATTCCCTATCCAGAAGGTTGCATCTCTTCAATCTCGGAACATCCAATACTTAAGACACAAGCAAGTTATCAGGTCCCACTGTCACCAACCAGGGCTCCTATGGGATGTCAGAAAATATGCAAATAGTGAAGCACTGCAGATCACCAGAGATTTCTTTGCGTGATTGTACTCACAAGCGCAGCTTGGTATATAGGCACATCATATACACTCCACGGTTCTCCTCCTTTTCGTCCTCCTTCACCACCACTAAAACATATATACGCTCCAATAGTGAAGCACTGCTAGCAAGGTCGGCATATAAAAAGGTTTATTATACTCACAAACATGAGATAAAACAAGCAGTCAGAGCTGTCTTTTCAATTCTGCCCGACCCGGGTTTCACTCCACGCTTCGTCCTCTTATTTACACATATTTTATACCCCCCCATAAAAATTATCTTATAAAATAAAAACGTCATATAACACTTATAACCAGCTGAATGACAATCCCCTTAAGTACCTAACATAAAATGACCTCTTCAGCATTCTTTTTTCTGCTTTACACGTTCTTACAGCTTCAAATTCATTCATTCATAAGTCCGCTCATAATCACTCCCTCTTTCCTGATTGGTAGACGACCGATCCTAGTCACTGCCACAGTACACACCTCCCTATTCTGAATGGTAAGTGGTGCCTTTCGTCCTTCCCACAACACACACCTCCCTGTCCTAATTGGCTAACAATGAGCATCCACATACCACTCTTGCATTCAAATGACTCTATTCCACCAGGCAAGATTTTAAATCTAATTCAACATTTAGTCCAATGATTCAGATATTGTCCCAGCCGAGTTGGTTTTCAATATCATCAGCTATTTGTTTCCTAAGCTCCAATTTAGTCACTAGATCCCCCACAGCCAAAGGCAGGGGACATAGGAAATCCTCTATTGTAGAGATCTGATCCTCTGCATGGGTAATGAGGTCCCATAAAGCCTGCCTGTCCACATTGAAAAGTTCTATGTCAGCTTTTACCTCCTTCAACTTTCCAGAAAGTGCAGTTTTACTGGCAGTAATAGCATTAAGTAATTTGTTTGAGACTTGAGAATTGACTGTGGGTCTTCTGTCTGAGTTTCCCCAGTTGCAGCTGAGTCATCGGCATATGGTGCGGGGAGGACGTAGAGGTGCCATCTTGACTCTCTTTCTGGGCAAATTCTTTGAGCTTTTCCACAGATGTTATTAGTTTGTTTCTGCTTATTCTGCTTCTCGGACATCATGCTGTCTTCCTCGACCTAGTATGGGAATGGTAAATGATTTATCCAGGTAGAACTATAGAAAACATTGGCCCTAAGTGGGAACCACAGTCTCTAGAGTCTAAGGCTACTTTCACACTTGCGTTTGGTGTGGATCCGTCATGGATCTGCACAGACAGATCCGCACCGATAATACAACCGCATGCATCCGTTCAGAACGAGTCCGTTTGTATTATCTTTAACATTGCCAAAACGGATCCGTCTTGAGCACCATTGTAAAGTCAATGGGGGACGGATCCGTTTTCTATTGTTCCATATTGTGACTTGCATTGTGTGTCAAGACGGATCCGTTTGCCTCCGCATCGTCAGGCAAACACCAAAACGCTGCAAGCAGCGTTTTGGTGCTCGTCTCCAAAGCGGAATGGAGGCAGACCGGAGGCAGACTGATGCATTCTGAACGGATGCTTATCCATTCAGAATGCATTATGGCAAAACTGATCTGTTTTGGACCACTTGTGAGAGCCCTGAAACAGATCTCACAAATGAAAACCAAAACGCCAGTGTGAAAGTAGACCAGCGGCATAGCTATCAGGGAAGCAGGGGAAGCAACTTCTTCGGGGCCCGAGCTTAGAAGGGGCCCCGAGGCAGTACTGAATGTTTTTATTAGATCTATAGGCTTCCCCTACCTACTGCTGTACTTTACAGAAGCAGGTACTACATACAGCATCAGCGCTGGAGCTCATCTCATTGAAGGTCCTTGCTCAGTGAGGAGGAAAGAGTACAATTGTTGTCTCCTCCTCCTATGGCCGTTCTCACTCTGGGATCTGCAGTACTGGCACAGCACTTGCCAGTACTGCTTTTTGTTTTCTATTGGCTTGCAGCTTACTATGACACTTGCTGCCAGCCAATAGCAGAGCATCATGGGATCAAGCCCCACCCCAGCACAAAGCTAGTGTAGAGCAGGCTGGCTGCTTCTGCACACAGAGCTCTATAATGCCTGCCCCCCCCCCCCCTCCTGTGTGTCCTGTTCTCTGACCCACCCATAGTAGGTTACTGATTAACCCTTCCACTGCTGTCCCTGGATTGCACAGAGGGGTGATGGCACCTACTTCTCCAGGCTGCCTGTGAGCACCAGACATCAGCTTTCTACAGGAAAGGTAAGTGTCTGTGTTTAGAAATGTGTGTAACACTATATATATATATATATAATGAGCTCATGTATAAGTGTGTCTACGTATATGGTGACTGTGTATGAGTGCATCTACAGTATGTATATGGTGACCGCGTGTATGAGTGTGTCTATGTATGTGGTGACTGTGTATGAGTGTGTCCATGTATGTGGTGACTGTGTATGAGTGCGTCCATGTAAGTGTTGAATGCATCTATGTATGTGGTGAGTGCATGTATCAGTGTGTCCATGTATGTGGTGAGTGCATGTATGAGTGTGTCCATGTATGTGGTGAGTGTGTTTACGAGTGCGTCCATGTATGTGGTGAGCGCATGTATGAGTGCATCCATGTATGTGGTGACAGCGTGTATGAGTGCGTCCATGTATGTGGTGAGCGTATGTATGAGTGTGTCCATGTATGTGGTGAGTGTGTATGAGTGTGTCCATCTATGTGGTGAGTGTGTATGAGTGCGTCCATGTAAGTGGTGAGTGCATCTATGTATGTGGTGAGTGCATGTATCAGTGCGTCCATGTATGTGGTGAGTGTGTGTATGAGTGCGTCCATGTATGTGGTGAGTGCATGTATGAATGTGTCCATGTATGTGGTGAGCACGTGTATGAGTGGGTCCAGGTATGTGGTGAACGCATGTATGCGTGTGTCCATGTATGTGGTGAGTGTGTTTACGAGTGTGTCCATGTATGTGGTGAGTGCATGTATGAATGTGTCCATGTATGTGGTGAGTATGTGTATAAGTGTGTCCAGGTATGTGGTGAACGCATGTATGAGTGTGTCCATGTATGTGGTGAGTGTGTTTACGAGTGCGTCCATGTATGTGGTGACCGCATGTATAAGTGCATCCATGTATGTGGTGACCGCGTGTATGAGTGCGTCTATGTATGTGGTGAGCGTATGTATGAGTGCGTCCATATATGTGGTGAGTACGTGTATAAGTGTGTACATTAAGTTGGGGTGGGCCCATACAAAAATTTGCTGTGGGGCCTAGTCAGTTCTAGCTACGCCCCTGAAGTAGACTAAACATGCTGTGTGTCAAGCCACATCCCCTTGTGTCATGTCTACTGACTCTCTGATTATCCACTAGACCATGCATTCTCAAACTGCGGCCCTCCAGCTGTTGTAAAACTACAACTCCCACAATGCCCTGCATTAGGCTGATACCTGTAGGCTGTTCGGGCATGCTGGGAGTTGTAGTTTTGCAACAGCTGGGGGGCCGCAGTTTGAAGATGCCTGCACTAGACTGACATGTTGCTGGTAGGATCATCCATACAAAAAAAAATCACATGAACATATTAGTAAGCGACAATCTAGTGGATCAAAATGTGTCATCAGAAAATTAATTATTGTTTAAATCATGTTTTTATGTTTAGCATTTTTAAAGAATTTTTAATGATTAATTTTCCATGTCAATATCTATATTTCAAGAAAAACCATAAAATCATACTGTTTTCAAACTGCCCACTAAATTTAATAATAGGAAAAGGTCACAGAGCATGCCTAGAAAACTGTCCCATATAAGTCAATAGTGTCACCTTCAGACCAGTGTGTCAATGGCCCATGTGGCTGCCATAAAGAAATGTTCTTAATGCTTTAAAAATGCTGTTAAGAACAGCTCGGGCAAGATGGCAGTCCCCATAATCCTGCTCAGGAAACAGAATAAAAAAATAATAATCTGAAATCAGAAAACAAAAACAGATTTTTTAAAAAAAGTATATGTGATATCTAGTTTTATCTTGCAGATATAATTTTTGCACATTTCCTTTATTATATGAACATGCTAGGTCCTTTGGAAACAGCGAAGTAATGGCCAAAGGTTGAGAGAGGCGCTCATAGGGTAAGTAAATTGAGGTACAACAGCTTCCTTCAAAGAGCTGGTGGATACGATAGACTCACCTGTTTTGGTTGCACCGGAGTTGAGTGCAACCGTATTGCAGGTGGGCTGTAAGGTATAAAAGTCGTAGGTCGGTGCTGCCAGATGCGTCAGGAGACCCCTTGGGGCGAAGGCCAGGTCGTCATTCGGGTATCTATATAGGAAAACGTATCTCAGCTTGTCACTAAGACGTGCTCCAGCTGATAGACGATCATAATGCGCAATTACCACAACCCGGTACAGGATACATCAAAATTTATTATGAGACAACGCGTTTCGGGGTCTTGACGGCCCCTTTATCAAGTCTACAAGGAACATAGATAATAGAAATAATACAATAAAAAATAGATATATATGTATGTTTAAAAGTTGTATATGGTATAGATAAATATCTACATATATGTCACGACCGCTATCCCAGCAGCAGTCGTGTCGCACCAGACGGAGGGGTAGGGGGACCCTTATCTACGGATGGGAAATAGAATGGCCACCGCTGACTAACCCTAAGCTGGCACCTGTCTGCCCTGATACCCTAGACGGGGTGTGAACCCGTGCGGCGAGCAGTATGCCTAAACCCTCAGTCGCCCTAACCTGACTGGACTGGGGAAAGGCCGATGGGAGCGCTAGTCACCATCACTCACGTCTAGGAAAACAACAGGGGAAGACAGCAACAAACAAACAACAGCAGAGATAGACTTATCGGTAGTGGCAATGGTTCAGGAGGTTCTACATATCTCTTAAGCAGAGATCTGTGGAAGACATTATGGATCCTTAGAGTCTGAGGTAGCTCCAGACGAAAAGCCACCGGGTTAATGATCTTAATTACCCTATAAGGACCAATAAATCTCGGACCTAATTTCCACGAGGGAACCTTCAACTTGATATTTCTGGTAGACAACCAAACCAAGTCATTCACCCCAAGGTCCGGACCTTCAGAGCGCTTCCTATCAGCCGCACGTTTGTATCTACCACCAATTCTCTTCAAACTTTCTTGCACACTCTGCCTCACTGAAGAAAGTGAAGACGCAAATCGTTCCTCCTCGGGAATCCCAGACGGCCCCCCCTCACTAAACGTACAAAACTGAGGATGGAAACCATACGCAACAAAAAATGGTGACTTATCGGTGGATTCTTGACGACGATTATTAATGGCAAACTCGGCTAACGATAAATAAGATGACCATTCCTCCTGATTTTCGGAAACAAAGCATCTCAAATATGTCTCTAGGTTTTGATTGGTACGTTCAGTCTGACCGTTGGACTGTGGATGGAAAGATGAAGAAAACGACAGATGAACCCCTAAACGAGAACAAAAAGCTTTCAAAAATTTAGAAACGAATTGGGTACCACGATCCGAAACAATATCGGAAGGGACCCCGTGAAGCTTCATGATGTGGTCAATAAAAACCTGAGCCAGTGTGTTAGCATTAGGCAATGCGGCATTTTACTGAATCTGTCAACAACTACAAGAATAACAGTCTTCCCCGCTGATACTGGTAGATCCGTAATGAAATCCATTGACAGGTGCGTCCAAGGCCTGTTGGGGATGGCCAGAGGTAAAAGACGCCCTGCCGGACGAGTATGATCTACCTTAGAACGAGCACAGGTAGCACATGCAGACACAAAATTCAACACCTCCTGGCGCCATTTAGGCCATTTTCTGGCACAAACAGTTTACCCGAGGGGCAGGAGGCCGGGGCGTCCCCCTGAGCTTCCAACACCCTCCCCTCCAAACCTGAGTGTAATGCAGAGACCACCACCCCCTTTTTGCAAAATGGGCTCTGGTACCTCAACATCACCCCCTCCAGGAAAACTTCGAGACAATGCATCCGCCTTAGTATTTTTTGCCCCCGGGCGATAGGTTATTACAAAATTAAACCTAGTAAAAAATAACGACCACCGAGCCTGTCTAGGGGTGAGACGTTTAGCAGACTCCAGATATAATAAGTTTTTGTGATCAGTAATCACCGTGACGGGATGAACCGCCCCCTCCAAAAAATGACGCCACTCCTCAAAAGCCAACTTAATAGCCAAAAGTTCCCTGTTGCCAATATCATAGTTCCTTTCTGCAGTAGACAATTTCTTCGAAAAGAAAGCACACGGACGCCATTCACCAGGGGACGGGCCCTGAGATAGTACCGCTCCCACCCCCACCTCTGATGCGTCAACCTCTACAATAAAAGGAAGCGAGACACCTGGCTGTACGAGAATAGGGGCCGAGGTGAATCTCTCCTTCAGAGATGCAAAGGCAGTTTTGGCTGCATGTGACCATTTGGAAAAATCGGATCCCTTTCGGGTCATGTCCGTCAGTGGTTTGACCACCAAGGAATAGTTCTTTATAAACTTTCTATAAAAATTGGCAAACCCCAGGAAGCGTTGCAATGCCTTCAGGTTCTCAGGCAGATCCCAGTCTATAATCGCCCAGACTTTCTCTGGATCCATGCGGAAACCTGAATCTGACAACACATACCCCAGAAATGGCAGTTCTTTTACGGCGAACACACATTTTTCTAACTTAGCAAACAATTTGTTGGCCCTTAATATCTGCAGCACTTGTCTCACATGGATCTTATGTGTATCCAGATCCGGGGAATAGACCAGGATGTCATCAAGATATATCACAACAAATCTCCCGATAAGGTGACTAAAAATATCGTTGACAAAATTTTGGAATACCGCAGGCGCATTAGTAAGACCAAATGGCATGACCAGATTTTCATAATGCCCTTCCGGAGTATTAAAAGCCGTCTTCCACTCATCCCCCTCTTTGATGCGAACCAGGTTATAGGCTCCTCTGAGATCCATTTTGGAGAACCATTTAGCACCAGCAACCTGATTAAAGAGGTCGGGAATGAGAGGAAGAGGATAGGGATCTCGGATAGTTATCCGGTTTAATTCCCGGAAATCCAGGCAAGGACGTAGGCCCCCATCTTTCTTTTTAACGAAAAAGAACCCTGCAGCCACAGGTGAAGAAGAGGGTCTGATGTGTCCCTTAGCCAAACTCTCCGAAATATAATCTTTCATAGCCTTCCTCTCCGGGCCGGAAAGATTGTATAACCGGGTTTTAGGTAGTTTTGCCCCAGGTAATAGATTAATCGGGCAATCATATGGACAATGAGGTGGTAACCCCTGACAACCCTTCTCAGAGAACACATCCATAAAATCTGACAGAAAGGCAGGTAAAGATGTTACAGAGAGTGTAGAGCACCTACTACTCAAGCAGTTGTCCTTACAATGTTCACTCAACTCCACAATCTCCCCGGCCTGCCAATCCACCACTGGATTGTGAGTCACCAGCCAGGGAAGCCCCAATACCATAGGAGCCGGAAGACCGTCCAGGACATAACAAGAGATATGCTCTTTATAGAGGTCCCCTACCTGCAGATGGATATTATGGATGATCTGAGTTAACTCTCTCTGAGTAAGAGGGGAGGAGTCGATGGCAAAAACAGGAATAGTTCTGCATACCGGTTCCGGAGTAAAACCCAGAGCCTGAGCAAACCGTGAATCCACCAAGTTGACCCCCGCCCCACTGTCCAAAAAGACGGAACAGATCTCAGTTTTATTGCCCGCCTCAACGGTAGCGGACAACAAAAACTGAGACATGCGTATGGAGGAAACGAATACGCCCAGACTGTTCTCCTCCGCACAATCTGGGGACTCTAGTTTTCCGGCGGCTCCTTTGTTTGTGGTCTCTTGGGTTCTGAGGGACAAACCTTTACAAAATGACCCCTCCCCCCACAACGAAAACAAACCTCTGACCTACGGCGGAACTTAGGAGGATTCACCCGTCTAGTGGTGCCCCCTATTTGCATTGGTTCAACTGGACCATAACAGACCGATCCCTGCCCTATAGAGGCCTCCGTAAAATTTAATAGTCTCTCCCTGAGTCGTCTGTCGATTCTTATGGACAGAGACATAGCAGCCTCAAGAGACCCAGGGACCTTGTATACCGCCAGCGCGTCTTTTAATTTTTCAGACAACCCCTGGCAGAACTGACTCCTAAGGGCCGAGTCGTTTCATAACGTATCGGTAGCCCACCTACGGAATTCGGAACAATATAGTTCAGAAGACCGGTTCTCTTGCCGAAGTCTACGTAGCTTAGACTCAGCCAGTGAGACCCTGTCCAGGTCATCATATACGAGACCCAGGGCTTCAAAAAACTCCTCCACTGATCGTAAGGCTGGAGAGTCTGATGGTAAGGAGAAAGCCCAAGCCTGCGGATCTCCTTGCAGGAGAGAAATTACAATGCCCACCCGTTGTTCCTCACCGCCGGAGGATCTAGGGCGTAACCTGAAGATCAATTTGCAAGCTTCTCTGAAGGTTACAAATTGGTCTCTCCCTCCTGAGAACCTATCAGGTGAAGCCACTTTTGGCTCAGGAGTACCTTGGTTTCCCGTAGCAACGGTGGAACCCAAGGATTGCTGCTGCAGCACTGTTGCTTTTAATCCTGCCACTTCAAGGGATAACCCCTGTAATTGTTTCGCCAAAACCGAAACCGGATCCATAGTGGAACAGACAAAATACAAAGCAAAACAGCAAGCAAAAAAGAAAAAAAAAAAAGAAATGTCACTTTTTTTTTTTTTTTAAAAGGCCAGATATACTGTCACGACCGCTATCCCAGCAGCAGTCGTGTCGCACCAGACGGAGGGGAAGGGGGACCCTTATCTACGAATGGGAAATAGAATGGCCACCGCTGACTAACCCTAAGCTGGCACCTGTCTGCCCTGATACCCTAGACGGGGTGTGAACCCGTGCGGCGAGCAGGATGCCTAAACCCTCAGTCGCCCTAACCTGACTGGACTGGGGAAAGGCCGATGGGAGCGCTAGTCACCATCACTCACGTCTAGGAAAACAACAGGGGAAGACAGCAACAAACAAACAACAGCAGAGATAGACTTATCCAGTCACGAGCAGAGAAGGCGATCCCAATCACGACAGTCCACGCCGGACAAGAGCTCCACAGCAACACCATCAAACGATCTCCTCCCAAGGTCAGAGTAGCACTGGAAGTAAGGACTATATCTGGCAATGACTGCAAGTGAAACTGAAACTAATATAGTAGCTGGGAGTGGCAGACAGGACTCACCTGAGAAGGATGCCTACAAACTCCCAGTCAGGACAAAAAGGTTCACAAGGCAAAACCCAGATGACATACCCTGAACCACGGAGCAAACTCACAAGCTATCGCGAGTAGCAAGTCGCTGCGACCTTCTCCTCCCAGACCTGTCTGGATCAGTCACAGTCGTGACAATATATATGTACGTTTAAGAATCATATGTGTAATTTAATATATAATTAAATATTTGCATGGATGAATAAATATCGATAAAATAGGCAAAAAAAAACAACAACAAAAAAAAACTCCATTGTGTGGGCGAGTACATGAATAATTATAAGAACATATATAAGAGAAGACAGCTGTAAGTATCTCACTGTATACATCCATAGATAAATACTGTAAGTAAATTATAATTAAAATACATAAACAAAAAATAATACAATTTTCAAATACTCAGTTGGGTGACTAGATACCCCATTAGTGTTGATTCATCAGTGAATACAAAAATATCATATATATATATATATATATATATATATATATAGTTAACTATTGGTAAGACTGACACACATTGGCAGGAAATATTTCCTTTTTTTTTTTTTTATGTATATACCTGTGTCACCCTAATTTTATGTGCAGCTGGGTGTATACTGCCTGGTTTCTTCTAAAAATGGCACATGTCGTACCTGTGCGGTCATGTGAAAACAAGAGGGGGAATAATTAAGATGACTGAAGGGGAGAATCGGGGGGATATGAATGAATTTGGAGGGAAGGTAGTGATATTAACCAGGTGTAGATGAATGATATAAATAAACAATTATTGAAAATATATGAGTGTGGTTGTTGGTGATACTGCTATGGTGTTATGCTGGGATGAATATGATTAATTGGTACCTGGACGTATGATGGAATTGCGCATATATAAGCGGCAGAGATGCCAAGAGATTAAGACAGGGGAAGAGATGGAGAAAAAAATAAAAAATAAAAAATATAAATAAAAAATATAAATAAAAAGGGTGAGGGGGGATGACGACGGACCCAAACTTAGAAACATTTGCTTTCCAAAGTTTCATTGAGTCCATGTGGTTCTAATGTGTACAATTTGAAAATCCAAAACATTTCTCTCCTCTGGAGAGTCTTATACCTCGCTGAGCAATTTGCGTTGATTTGTTCGATTGGAGTAATCAATCGTCAGTTTTGTAGGATCTTTATTGTGGGCTTTGAGAAAATGTCGGCACACGCTATATGCTTCAGGAAGCCCTTCATGATATTTGACCTGTGTTTGTTGAGGCGTTCTCTGAGTGTTTGTATCGTGCGACCTACATATTGTAGTCCACACTCACATTCCAGGAGGTAGATTATATATGATGAGGAGCAGTTAACAAAGCTTTTGATGTGAAATTCTTCCTTTGTGAAGTTGCTCCTGAACTCTTTTCTACGATTGGTTATACTATTGCAGCACTTACACAAAGTGTGATTGCATTTGTAACTGCCCACAGGATCAGAATGCGCATTAGTTCTTATGAGGGGCTCTTTCTGTTTCAACTTGCTGGGGGCCAGTACATTCTTCAAGGTCCTCGCTCTCAGGAACGTAATCCGTGGTTTTTGCGGAATGTTATGTCTGAGGTAGGGGTCATTTTTCAAAATGTGCCAGTGTTTTGTTAGAATGTTCCTAAGTTTGGCATGATTTGTATTGTAGGTGATGAACGAAGGTCTGTACTTCTTTGATTCCTCTATTCCTTTTGCTTTTGTTTTGATCTTGGGCATTCATTTTGCGTGAGGTTCTTTGCACGTTCGTATGCCCCATTTACCCGTTTGGGTATTTTTTGTTTTGGAATCTAGATCTTAAAATTTCACTTTGTGTTGTGAAATCAGCTGTAGTTGAACAGTTCCGGCGTATTCGTTTGAATTGGCTAAAGGGTATGTTCCTTTTCCACTTGCTATAATGTGCACTTCTGAAATCGAAATAGTTGTTTCTATCTACCATTTAAAAAAATGTTTTAGTCAGGATAGTTTTATCATTAGTGTATAACAGTAGGTCTAAATATTCGATTGAAGTTGTTGAGCTGTTAAGTGTTAAGTGAAGTTGAGGTTCCAATCGTTGGAGTTCAGGTAAGACACGAAAGCCCATTAGGCATGGACATATATGAAAGGAAAATAGAGGGAAATATAAGGGGGAAAATATTTATAATTATGCTTATATTTATAATCATATTTATATATATATACAGTTGCAAGAAAAAGTATGTGAACCCTTTGGAATTATATGGATTTCTGCACAAATTGGTCATAAAATGTGATCTGATTTTCATCTAAGTCACAACAATAGACAATCACAGTCTGCTTAAACTAATAACACACAAAGAATTAAATGTTACCATGTTTTTATTGAACACACCATGTAAACATTCACAGTGCAGTTGTAAAAAGTATGTGAACCCTTGGATTTAATAACTGGTTGAACTTCCTTTGGCAGCAATAACTTCAACCAAACATTTCCTGTAGTTGCAGATCAGACGTGCACAGCGGTCAGGAGTAATTCTTGACCATTCCTCTTTACAGAACTGTTTCAGTTCAGCAATATTCTTGGAATGTCTGGTGTGAATCTCTTTCTTGAGGTCATCCCACAGCATCTCAATCGGGTTGAGGTCAGGACTCTGACTGGGCCACTCCAGAAGGCGTATTTTCTTCTGTTTAAGCCATTCTGTTGTTTATTTACTTCTATGCTTTGGGTCGTTGTCCTGTTGCAACACCCATCTTCTGTTGAGCTTCAGCTGGTGGACAGATGGCCTTAAGTTCTCCTGCAAAATGTCTTGATAAACTTGGGAATTCATTTTTCCTTCGATTATAGCAATCCGTCCAGGCCCTGACGCAGCAAAGCAGCCCCAAACCATGAGGCCCCCACCACCACACTTCACAGTTGGGATGAGGTTTTGATGTTGGTGTGCTGTGCCTCATGTTCTCCACACATAGTGTTGTGTGTTTCTTCCAAACAACTCAACTTTGGTTTCATCTGCCCACAGAATATTTTGCCAGTACTGCTGTTGAACATCCAGGTGCTCTTGTGCAAACTGTAAATGTGCAGTAATGTTTTTTTTGGACAGCAGTGGCTTCCTCTGTGGTATCCTCCCATGAAATCTATTCTTGTTTAGTGTTTCACGTATCGTAGATTCGCTAACAGGGATGTTAGCATATGCCAGAGACTTTTGTAAGTCTTTAGCTGACACTCTAGGATTCTTCTTCACCTCATTGATCAGTCTGCGCTGATACTCTTGCAGTCATCTTTACAGGATGGCCACTCCTAGGGAGAGTAGCAGCAGTGCTGAACTTTCTCCATTTATAGACAATTTGTCTTACAGTGGACTGATGAACAGCAAGGCTTTTTGGAGATACTTTTATAACCCTTTCCAGCTTTATGCAAGTCAGCAATTCTTAATCATATGTCTTCTGAGAGCTCTTTTGTGCGAGGTATCATTCAGATCAGGCAATGCTTCTTGGGAAAAGCAAACCCAGAACTTTTGTGTGTTTTTTATAGGGCAAGGCAGCTGTAACCAACACCTCCAATCTCATCTCATTGATTGGACTCCAGTTGGCTGACACCTCACTCCAATTAGCTCTTGGAGATGTCATTAGTCTAGGGGTTCACATACTTTTTCCACCTGCACTGTGAATGTTTACATGGTGTGTTCAATAAAAACATTTAGTTCTTTGTGTTTTTAGTTTAAGCAGACTGTGATTGTCTATTGTTGTGATTTAGATGAAGATCAGATCACATTTTATGACCAATTTGTGCACAAATCCATATTATTCCAAAGGGTTCACATACTTTTTCTTGCAACTGTGTGTGAGAGAGAGAGAGGAGATGGATATGAGAAGAAAGGAGAGGAGCAAATGGAGGAAAAAGAGAGAGGAGAGGATGGGGGGGAAGGAGAGGGAGAAAGGGGAGGGGAGGAAGGGGAAAAAGGGAGAGGAGATAAAAGAAAAAAGGTCAAGAATAAAAATGTAAAAACGTATATTCACATGTTGGTCCTCCCAGCCATTGTTTTTAAAAGAACCCCCCCTCTTGTTTTCACATGACTGCACAGGTACGGACATGCGCCATTTTTAGAAGAAACCAGGCAGTATACACCCAGCTGCACATAAAATTAGGGTGACACAGGTATATACATATTTTTTTTAAAAAGATGTAAATATTTCCAGCCAATGTGTGTCAACATACGCCAGTCTTACCAATAGTTAACGTCAGTTAATTATATATATATGATATTTTTGTATTCACTGATGAATCAACACTAATGGGGTATCTAGTCACCCAACTGAGTTTTGAAAATGTTATTATTTTTTATTTATGTATTTTAATTATAATTTACTTATTTATCTATGGATGTATACAGTGAGATACTTACAGCTGTCTTCTCTTATATATATGTTCTTATAATTATTCATGTACTCGCCCACACAATGGAGGTTTTTTATTTTATTTTTTTCGTCTATTTTATCGATATTTATTCATCCATGCAAATATTTAATTATATATCAAATTCCACATATGATTCTTAAACGTACATATATATGTAGATATTTATCTATATCATATTCCATATACAACTTTTAAACGTACATATATATCCATTTTTTATTGTACTCTTTCTATTATCTATGTTCCTTGTAGACTTGATAAAGGGGCCATCAAGACCCCGAAACGCGTTGTCCCATAATAAATTTTGATGTATCCTGTACCGGGTTGTGGTAATTGCGCCTTATGATCGTCTATCAGCTGGAGCACGTCTTAGTGACAAGCTGAGATACGTTTTCCTCTGGAAACAGCAACAGTGGATGAGTTCTGTCGGCTCTGGTTAATAGATAAGACTTTAGAAATTGAAATTGCATCTATCAAAGGAGTTTTTCAGACTTTTAATTTTGATGACCTATCCTCAGGGTAGGTCATTAACCACCTCAGCCCCCAGTGCTTAAACACCCTGAAAGACCAGGCCACTTTTTACACTTCTGACCTACCCTACTTTCACCGTTTATTGCTCGGTCATGCAACTTACCACCCAAATGAATTTTACCTCCTTTTCTTCTCACTAATAGAGCTTTCATTTGGTGGTATTTCATTGCTGCTGACATTTTTACTTTTTTTGTTATTAATCGAAATTTAACGATTTTTTTGCAAAAAAATGACATTTTTCACTTTCAGTTGTAAAATTTTGCAAAAAAAACGACATCCATATAGAAATTTTGCTCTAAATTTATAGTTCTACATGTCTTTGATAAAAAAAAAATGTTTGGGTAAAAAAAAAATGGTTTGGGTAAAAGTTATAGCGTTTACAAACTATGGTACAAAAATGTGAATTTCCGCTTTTTGAAGCAGCTCTGACTTTCTGAGCACCTGTCATGTTTCCTGAGGTTCTACAATGCCCAGACAGTACAAACACCCCACAAATGACCCCATTTCTGAAAGTACACACCCTAAGGTATTCGCTGATGGGCATAGTGAGTTCATAGAACTTTTTATTTTTTGTCACAAGTTAGCGGAAAATGATGATTTTTTTTTTTTTTTTTTTTTCCTTACAAAGTCTCATATTCCACTAACTTGTGACAAAAAATAAAAAGTTCTATGAACTCACTATGCCCATCAGCGAATACCTTGGGGTCTCTTCTTTCCAAAATGGGGTCACTTGTGGGGTAGTTATACTGCCCTGGCATTCTAGGGGCCCAAATGTGTGGTAAGGAGTTTGAAATCAAATTCTGTAAAAAATGACCTGTGAAATCCGAAAGGTGCTCTTTGGAATATGGGCCCCTTTGCCCACCTAGGCTGCAAAAAAGTGTCACACATCTGGTATCTCCGTACTCAGGAGAAGGTGGGGAATGTGTTTTGGGGTGTCATTTTATATATACCCATGCTGGGTGAGAGAAATATCTTGGCAAAAGACAACTTTTCCCATTTTTTTATACAAAGTTGTCATTTGACCAAGATATTTATCTCACCCAGCATGGGTATATGTAAAAAGACACCCCAAAACACATTCCTCAACTTCTCCTGAGTACGGGGATACCAGATGTGTGACACTTTTTTGCAGCCTAGGTGGGCAAAGGGGCCCATATTCCAAAGAGCACCTTTCGGATTTCACTCCTCATTTTTTCCTGAATTTGATTTCAAACTCCTTACCACACATTTGGGCCCCTAGAATACCAGGGCAGTATAACTACCCCACAAGTGACCCCATTTTGGAAAGAAGACACCCCAAGGTATTCCGTGAGGGGCATGGCGAGTTCCTAGAATTTTTTATTTTTTGTCACAAGTTAGTGGAAAATGATGATTTTTTTTTTTTTTTTTTTTTCATACAAAGTCTCATATTCCACAAACTTGTGACAAAAAATAAAAACTTCCATGAACTCACTATGCCCATCAGCGAATACCTTGGGGTCTCTTCTTTCCAAAATGGGGTCACTTGTGGGGTAGTTATACTGCCCTGGCATTCTAGGGGCCCAAATGTGTGGTAAGTAGGTAAATGACCTGTGAAATCCGAAAGGTGCTCTTTGGAATGTGGGCCCCTTTGCCCACCTAGGCTGCAAAAAAGTGTCACACATCTGGTATCTCTGTATTCAGGAGAAGTTGAGGAATGTGTTTTGGGGTGTCTTTTTGCATATACCCATGCTGGGTGAGATAAATATCTTGGTCAAATGCCAACTTTGTATAAAAAAATGGGAAAAGTTGTCTTTTGCCAAGATATTTCTCTCACCCAGCATGGGTATATGTAAAATGACACCCCAAAACACATTCCCCAACTTCTCCCGATTACGGAGATACCAGATGTGTGACACTTTTTTGCAGCCGAGGTGGGCAAAGGGGCCCATATTCAAAAGAGCACCTTTCGGATTTCACAGGTAATTTTTTACAGAATTTGATTTCAAACTCCTTACCACACATTTGGGCCCCTAGAATGCCAGGGCAGTATAACTACCCCACAAGTGACCCCATTTTGGAAAGAAGAGACCCCAAGGTATTCGCTGATGGGCAAAGTGAGTTCATGGAAGTTTTTATTTTTTGTCACAAGTTAGTGGAATATGAGACTTTGTATGAAAAAAAAAAAAAAAAAAAAAAAAAAGCATTTTCCACTAACTTGTGACAAAAAATAAAAAATTCTAGGAACTCGCCATGCCCCTCACGGAATACCTTGGGGTGTCTTCTTTCCAAAATGGGGTCACTTGTGGGGTAGTTATACTGCTCTGGCATTTTCCAGGGGCCCTAATGTGTGGTAAGTAGGTAAATGACCTGTGAAATCCTAAAGGTGCTCTTTGGAATATGGGCCCCTTTGCCCACCTAGGCTGCAAAAAAGTGTCACACATGTGGTATCGCCGTATTCAGGAGAAGTTGGGGAATGTGTTTTGGGGTGTCATTTTACATATACCCATGCTGGGTGAGAGAAATATCTTGGCAAAAGACAACTTTTCCCATTTTTTTATACAAAGTTGGCATTTGACCAAGATATTTCTCTCACCCAGCATGGGTATATGTAAAATGACACCCCAAAACACATTCCCCAACTTCTCCTGAGTACGGCGATACCAGATGTGTGACACTTTTATGCAGCCTAGATGCGCAAAGGTGCCCAAATTCCTTTTAGGAGGGCATTTTTAGACATTTGGATACCAGACTTCTTCTCACGCTTTGGGGCCCCTAGAATGCCAGGGCAGTATAAATACCCCACATGTGACCCCATTTTGGAAAGAAGACACCCCAAGGTATTCAATGAGGGGCATGGCGAGTTCATAGAAATTTTTTTTTTTTGGCACAAGTTAGCGGAAATTGATATTTTTAATTTTTTTCTCACAAAGTCTCCCGTTCCGCTAACTTGGGACAAAAATTTCAATCATTCATGGACTCAATATGCCCCTCACGGAATACCTGGGGGTGTCTTCTTTCCGAAATGGGGTCACATGTGGGGTATTTATACTGCCCTGGCATTCTAGGGGCCCTAAAGCGTGAGAAGAAGTCTGGAATATAAATGTCTAAAAAATTTTACGCATTTGGATTCCGTGAGGGGTATGGTGAGTTCATGTGAGATTTTATTTTTTGACACAAGTTAGTGGAATATGAGACTTTGTAAGAAAAAAAAAAAAAAATTCCGCTAACTTGGGCCAAAAAAATATCTGAATGGAGCCTTACAGAGGGGTGATCAATGACAGGGGGGTGATCAATGACAGGGGGGTGATCAATGACAGGGGGGTGATCAATGACAGGGGGGGTGATCAGGGAGTCTATATGGGGTGATAACCACAGTCATTGATCACGCCCGTGTAAGGCTTCATTCAGACGTCCGGATGCGTTTTGCGGATCCGATCCATCTATCAGTGCATCCGTAAAAATCATGCGGACATCTGAATGGAGCTTTACAGGGGGGTGATCAATGACAGGGGGGTGATCAATGACAGGGGGGTGATCAGGGAGTCTATATGGGGTGATCACCACAGTCATTGATCATGCCCCTGTAAGGCTTCATTCAGACGTCCGGATGCGTTTTGCGGATCCGATCCATCTATCAGTGCATCCGTAAAAATCATGCGGACATCTGAATGGAGCTTTACAGGGGGGTAATCAATGACAGGGGGGTGATCAATGACAGGGGGGTGATCAGGGAGTCTATATGGGGTGATCACCACAGTCATTGATCATGCCCCTGTAAGGCTTCATTCAGACGTCCGGATGCGTTTTGCGGATCCGATCCATCTATCAGTGCATCCGTAAAAATCATGCGGACATCTGAATGGAGCTTTACAGGGGGGTAATCAATGACAGGGGGGTAATCAATGACAGGGGGGTGATCAGGGAGTCTATATGGGGTGATCACCACAGTCATTGATCATGCCCCTGTAAGGCTTCATTCAGACGTCCGGATGCGTTTTGCGGATCCGATCCATCTATCAGTGCATCCGTAAAAATCATGCGGACATCTGAATGGAGCTTTACAGGGGGGTAATCAATGACAGGGGGGTGATCACCACAGTCATTGATCATGCCCCTGTAAGGCTTCATTCAGACGACCGGATGCGTTTTGCGGATCCGATCCATGTATCAGTGCATCCGTAAAAATCATGCGGACATCTGAATGGAGCTTTACAGGGGGGTAATCAATGACAGGGGGGTAATCAATGACAGGGGGGTGATCAGGGAGTCTATATGGGGTGATCACCACAGTCATTGATCACGCCCCTGTAAGGCTTCATTCAGACGTCCGGATGCGTTTTGCGGATCCGATCCATCTATCAGTGGATCCGTAAAAATCATGCGGACGTCTGAATGGAGCTTTACAGGGGGTTGATCAATGACAGGGGGGTAATCAATGACAGGGGGGTGATCAGGGAGTCTATATGGGGTGATCAGGGGTGATTAGGGGTGATCAGGGGCTAATAAGGGGTTAATAAGTGACGGGGGGGGGTGTAGTGTAGTGTAGTGGTGCTTGGTGCTACTTTACTGAGCTACCTGTGTCCTCTGGTGGTCGATCCAAACAAAGGGGACCACCAGAGGACCAGGTAGCAGGTATATTAGACGCTGTTATCAAAACAGCGTCTAATATACCTGTTAGGGGTTAAAAAAAACACATCTCCAGCCTGCCAGCGAACGATCGCCGCTGGCAGGCTGGAGATCAACTCTCTTACCTTCCGTTCCTGTGAGCGCGCGCGCCTGTGTGCGCGCGTTCACAGGAAATCTCGCGTCTCGCGAGATGACGCGTATATGCGTGACTGTGCGCAGCGCTGCCACCTCCGGAACGCGATCCTGCGTTAGGCGGTCCGGAGGTGGTTAATATCAGATTGACAGGGGTCCGACATCTGGCACCCCCACCGATCAGCTGTATAAAAAGGCACTCGCTGTGCCATCTCAAGTTTCTCTTCCTGCTCTCTTCTGCTATGTCTATGGCAAGCAGGAAGAGAGACAGGAGATGGCATGCGTGCACAGTGTGTAACTTCTCTTCATACAGCTGATAAGTGGAGGTGCCGGGTGTCAGAGCCCCGTAGATCAGATATTGATGACCTATCCTGAGGATAGGTCATCAATGTTAAAAGCCTGGAAAACCCTTTAAATCAGAATTTACTTGTATAATTTTTACTTAATTATAAAGCCCCATTAACTAAAGCATTAGACTCTTCTGGGCACAAGATTCAGAAGCCAAAGTGAAAATTTCAATAGCAGAAATTTTGGCCACCTTTGAGAGCTAACACTCCATATTATCAAATGGAGAATTACCCTTTGAAGAGGTTTTCCGTAATAGTTCCTCTGGATAGATCATCAGTATCTGATTAGTAGGGGTCCAACACCCAGGATTCCCACTGACCAGCTGTTTGAATAGTCACCGTCACTCAACAACAAAACATTTGTAAAACACTTTTCTCCCGTAGGACTGACTCGCAGTAGTGTAGTGTCCTTCTCTCAGCAAACCAAGCACAGCCGTACGTTGTATAGTGGAAGTGAATAGGGTTGAGCTGCGCCTAGGCCATATGACTAGGGTTGAGTGAATCCGAACTGTAAAGTTAAGGGTTCGTACCGAACTTTATGATTTTTGGACCCCGGACCGCAACCCGAACTATTCAGTAAAAGTTCGAGTTTGGTGTTCGGAGAGTTAATGGCGCTTTTTGAAAGGCTGCAGAACAGCCAATCAACAAGCCTTTAACTCGTGTGCCCCTAGAAGCCATCACAGCCATGCGTACTAATGGCATGGCTGTGATTGCCCAGTGCAGCATGTGACCCAGCCTCTATATAAGCAGGAGTCACATAGCGCTGCACGTCACTCTGCTCTTACTAGTGTAGGGATAGGATGCTGCTGCTGTGAGGGAGAGAATAGGAAAGAATCTGTAAACAGAAGTGCTTGTTAACTCAGCGATCTACAGAAATTTTATTTTGTGGGTGCAGTGCACAATTTTTTTTACACTGCCCTGAGCCCAGTGACACAGAAAAATAACTTTTATTCGTCTGTTAGTTCGGTGGGCGTCGGCGGCCATTTTGTGCAAGTTCAGTGCACATCACTGTGTGCATTTGTGGTGACAGTCAAATACAAAGTTTAAATACTGCAGTTATATTCAGGGTTTTAAAAAAAAACACCCATTTTTAGCAAGACCCTACATCTGGGGCCTTTGCTGCATTTCTGACAGTGAAATACAAGCTTTAAATATTAAAAATATACTCTGGGTTTAAAAAAAAAATTTTTTTTTTGCAAGACTCTACATCTGGGGCCTTTGTTGCAATTCTGACAGTGAAATACAAACTTTAAATACTGCAATTATCTTCTGGGTTTAAAAAAAAACACTTATTTTTTTGCAAGACCCTACATCTGGGGCCTTTGCTGCATTTGTCACAGTGAAATACAAGCTTTAAATACTGCAATTATCTTCTGGGTTTAAAAAAAATAGCTTTATGGCCATTGAGCGTGTGGATAAACCCACGCGCGGTGGTGACTGGAACAGACACATTCTCCAAAGAGAATGCTGGTGGATGTTCACTCTGAATACGGTTGCCCCTAACGGCCTTAATGAACAATTGAACTTTAGTTGTTTTCTCTAATCATTACTGTTCCCGTTCAGCCCCGTGGTTTGGTTCTTTATCATATAAACCCCTTTTATTTGGTCTTCCATGTAGGACAGTGAGCATACACTGCCATGACCCTTAAAAATATGTGAAAGGGATAATTGGGGTTATGGCCCGGCTGGACCAATGAGTAGTTTGCTCCCCCTTTGTGTTTCTCCCCTCTCCATATTTATTCTAATTCATACTGGAGCTGAGTTCTCCCTGTGGCTACGTCTCCATTAGACTAACCATTAGGGGGCGTTCCAGTTATGATGTCATGCAGACCGGAGGAGTGGTCTTTGCATGACATTAATTGTGCCACAGCTAAACGGGTTGCTAAATTGACTGTCGTTCTTTATCTGCCGTCCAGGGCACTTCTGCGCAAGTGCGGTTGTTTTCTGACTCCGATCCTGTGGCTGCTGGTATGACGCGGCCGCGCTTGACGTCCGCGCGTCTCAGCAGTCACGTGATGCGGAAGTGCAGTCCCAGCCGTGCGTTCCACCCTAGGCCTCATGAAACGCATGGGGCAGGAGTTTGTAGCGCATGCGCGGTCACATGACTTTGGTTCCTCCGATCACGTGACTACGATGTTGAGGCGCTTCACATGACGTCATCAGCGGACGCCTTGTTGGCTGGAGCCGATTATTGATGATGCGTCTCACCTGGCCCCTCAGCCTTTATAATGGGGCAGTGGCGCCCCATTTGCTGCCGGTCAATCTACTCCTGCAGACACCACCACCCTGGGTCTTGCTCGTGATTGGGTCCACAGCCATACGTTGACCGCAGCCACCAAAAAGTGAGTTACTCTCCTCCATTGTCCCATACTGGATGACTGGTGGAGATCCATTTGGTTACTACACTGCTCAAAAAAATAAAGTTAACACTTAAACAACACAATGTAACTCCAAGTCAATCACACTTCTGTAAAATCAAACTGTCCATTTAGGAAGCAACACTGAGTGACAATCAATTTCACATGCTGTTGTGCAAATGGGATAGACAACAGGTGGAAATTATAGGCAATTAGCAAGACACCCCCAATTCTGCAGGTGGTGACCACAGACCACTTCTCAGTTCCTATGCTTCCTGGCTGATGTTTTGGTCACTTTTGAATGCTGGCGGTGCTTTCACTCTAGTGGTAGCATGAGACGGAGTCTACAACCCACACAAGTGGCTCAGGTAATGCAGCTTATCCAGGATGGCACATCAATGCGAGCTGTGGCAGGAAGGTTTGCTGTGTCTGTCAGCGTAGTGTCCAGAGCATGGAGGTGCTACTAGGAGACAGGCCAGTACATCAGGAGACGTGGAGGAGGCCGTAGGAGGGCAACAACCCAGCAGCAGGACCACTACCTCCGCCTTTGTGCAAGGAGGAACAGGAGGAGCACTGCCAGAGCCCTGCAAAATGACCTTTAGCAGGCCACAAATGTGCATGTGTCTGCTCAAACTGTCAGAAACAGACTCCATGAGGGTGATATGAGGGCCCGACATCCACAGGTGGGGGTTGTGCTTACAGCCCAACACCGTGCAGGACGTTTGGCATTTGCCAGAGAACACCAAGATTGGCAAATTCGCCACTGGCGCCCTGTGCTCTTCACAGATGAAAGCAGGTTCACATTGAGCACATGTGACAGACGTGACAGAGTCTTGAGACGCCGTGGAGAACGTTCTGCTGCCTGCAAATCCTCCAGCATGACCGGTTTGGCATTGGGTCAGTAATGGTGTGGGGTGGCATTTCTTTTGAGGGCCGCACAGCCCTCCATGTGCTCGCCAGAGGTAGCCTGACTGCCATTAGGTACCGAGATGAGATCCTCAGACCCCTTGTAAAACCATATGCTGGTGCGGTTGGCCCTGGGTTCCTCCTAATGCAAGACAATGCTATACCTCATGTGGCTGGAGTGTGTCAGCAGTTCCTGCAAGAAGAAGACATTGATGCTATGGACTGGCCCGCTCATTCCCCAGACCGGAATCCAATTGAGCACATCTGGGACATCATGTCTCGCTCTATCCACCAACAGACTGTCCAGGAGTTGGCAGATGCTTTAGTCCAGGTCTGGGAAGAGATCCCTCAGGAGACCGTCTGCCACCTCATCAGGAGCATGCACAGGCGTTGTAGGGAGGTCATACAGGCACGTGGAGGCCACACACACTACTGAGCCTCATTTTGACTTGTTTTAAGGACATTACATCAAAGTTGGATCAGCCTGTAGTGTGTTTTTCCACTTTCATTTTGAGTGTGACTCCAAATCCAGACCTCCATGGGTTGAAAAATTTTATTTCCATTTTTTTATTTTTGTGTGATTTTGTTGTCAGCACATTCAATTATGTAAAGAACAAAGTATTTCAGAAGAATATTTAATTAATTCAGATCTAGGATGTGTTATTTTTGTGTTCCCTTTATTTTTTTGAGCAGTGTATATTCATGCTGTGTGCTTTTTGTTGTTATTTTTAGGCTCAGCCACATACTGACTGAAGCAACTGTACAGGTTATTCCCCAGCTATCGGGCTATATGCCGACGGGGGTAACCATCATTTACGCCCCGTGTCCCCTGAAGAATCTTGGGGCCTTTATCGAGAAAAATGCGTCGGGACACTTGAGTATTCCTCATCTAATCCTCTCCGGTTTTTGGGTAGGGTATATCTCCATTAATTTGCATCAATGTGTTGTTCCAGTGTACAGAAGGTCCTTTTTTGTTACTGGTTATGGCCTCATTAGGGCTTCCAATACAGGATCAGAGTTCCAGTCTTGGCCACCCCTTGCGGGGCTCTTTGGACACACTCATTAGGGTGGACTAGGACAAGTAGGGAGGCATTAGGGCTAGCGGGTATTTTATACCAACTTTATACCAACAAACTCTCCCCTGACCTTCTACGTTTATATCTGTCCAGCCCACCACTAAACATTTATGGTGTTATTGTAGCCGTCAGTATTCTCTCCCTACACTACGCTGAGTTTACACAAGTCTTACTTGTTTGTTTGTCTGTTGAGGCCTTTTTATCTCCTATATATTATTAAAAGTAAAGTTTTATTCTAGTATACTGCCCCTTTATAGTTTTCCTTGTTGCAATTTTCGAGCAGTATTCAGGGGGGCTTCACTGCCTTCCCTGTCTGATCCTCCTCACTTGTGTTAAAAAAAAATGCCCATTTTTTGCAAGACCCTACATCTGGGGGCTTTGCTACAATTCTGACAGTGAAATACAAGCTTTAAATACTGCAATTATATTCTGGGTTTAAAAAAAACACCCATTTTTTGCAAGACCCTACATCTGGGGCCTTTTCTGCATTTGTCACAGTGAAATACAAGCTTTAAATACTGCAATAATATACTGGGTTTAAAAAAAACACCCATTTTTTGCAAGACCCTAAATCTGGGGCCTTTGTTGCATTTGTCACAGTGAAATACAAGCTTTAAATAGTGCAAATATACACTGGGTTTAAAAAAAACACCAATTTTTTACATGACCCTACATCTGGGGCCTTTGCTACAATTCTGACAGTGAAATACAAGCTTTAAATATTGCAATTATACACTGTTTAAAAAAAAACACCAATTTTTTGCAAGACCCTACATCTGGGGCTTTTGCTGCATTTTTGACAGTGAAATACAAGCTTTAAATACTGCAATTATATTCTGGGTTTAAAAAAAAACACCCATTTTTTGCAAGACCCTACATCTGCGGCCTTTGCTGAATTTGTCAAAGTAAAATATAAGCTTTAAATACTGCAAATATTTTCTGGGTTTAAAAAAAACACCCATTTTTTGCATGACCCTACATCTGGGGCCTTTGCTGCATTTGTCACAGTGAAATACAAGCTTTAAATACTGCAATTATATTCTGGGTTTAAAAAAAACACTCATTTTTTGCAAGACCCTACATCTGGGGCCTTTGTTGCATTTGTCACAGTGAAATACAAGATTTAAATAGTGCAAATATACACTGGGTTTAAAAAAACACAATTTTTTTAATAGACCCGATATCTGGGGCCTTTGCTACAATTCTGACAGTGAAATATAAGCTTTAAATACTGCAATTATATTCTCGGTTTAAGAAAGCACCCATTTTTTGCAAGACCCTACATCTAGGGTCTTTGCTGCATTTGTCACAGTGAAATACAAACTCTAAATACTGCAATTATATTCTGGGTTTAAAAAAACACCAATTTTTTGCAAGACCCTACATCTGGGGCCTTTGCTGCATTTGTCACAGTGAAATACAAGCTTTAAATACTGCAATTATATTCTTGGTTTAAAAAAACACCCATTTTTGCAAGACCCTACATCTGGGGCCTTTGCTGCATTTGACACAGTCAAATACAACCAGTCAATACTGCAGTCCCATTGTTGGTTGACAAATTAAAAAAATTTGTGACCGTGATGTTATTGTATAAAATTTGCCTGTGACACTGTTGTGTGACCTCAAGAAATGTTTCCTCTTTATGACATTGGCCACTCTAAGTGAACTTAATTGTTGACTATTGGAGGTTACATTGTCGCATGACATAAACCATCTGTTAGTTTGGTGGGTGAATGCAAAGAATGAGGAGAGCGTCAAATAAGGGACGTGACACAGGGCGTGGGGCTGCAGGTGGAGCTCCTGTTGCAGGGAGAGGAAGTGGTCGATCTGTGCCAGCTACACGCACAAGTGAAACACCTTCCTCAGGTGCGAGTAGGAGACAGAACCTTCAGCGTTATTTGGTAGTGCCGAATGCATCTCTACTAATGGTGAGGACAGAACAAGTACAGGTGATAGTAGATTGGGTGGCTGACAGTGCCTACAGTTCCTTCACATTGTCTCCCACCCAGTCTCCTGCTGAAAGATCAGAGTTGGCACCTGCAGCCGATGTCCATCAGTCTTTCACCTCACCCCTTGCAAATCAACCAAGCAGTCTGAGCCCCAAGTCATGGCGCAATCTCTTCTGCTTTTTGATGACTCTGCTAGCAGGGTTTCCCAGGGCCATCCACATAGCCCTGCCCCAGAAGTGGAAGAGATTGAGCGCACCCATGCCCAAGCACTTATGTTTCAAGATGAGTACATGGGAGGACCACCGCAGCCAGTCTCGGATGATGACGAAACACAGGTGCCAACTGCTGGGGCTTTCGAAAGGGTGCAGACCGACAAGGAGGGCAGGGGTGAAGACTGGGTGGAAGATGATGTGGAGGACAATGAGGTCCTCGACCCCACATGGAATCAAGGTCATGAGAGTGACCTGTGTAGTTCGGAGGAACAGGCGGTGGTCAGACAGAGCCCCCAGCACAGCAGAAGAGGGAGCAGGGTGCAAAAGCGGAGCGGCCATCCCCTAGACAGTACGCCTGCTACTGCCCACCACAGCAAGGGACCGAGCACACAAAAGCCAGCTCCAAGGAATTTCCTGGCGTGGCAGTTCTTCAGACAATATGCTGACGACAAGACACGAGTGGTTTGCACGCTGTGCAATCAGAGCCTGAAGCGAGGCATAAACGTTCTCAACCTAAGCACAACCTGCATGACCAGGTATCTACCTGTAAGTGCAAAGCACGAGCTGCAGTGGAGTTGACACCTCAAAAACCAAGAAAGGTCTCTGGCTCCTCCTGCTTCCTCTTCTGCTGCAGTCTCAGCCTCTTCATCCACCTCTGGAGTGACAGTGGCACCTGCCACCCTGCAAACAGAGGATCTGCCAGCAACGCCACCACCTGGGTCACCAAGCATCTCCATAATGTCCCATGGAAGCATTTAGCAGTCTATCTCCCAAACACTGGAAAGAAAGAGGAAGTATCCCCCTACCCACCCGCGATCCTTGGCCCTGAATGCCAGCATTTCAAAATGAATGGCCTTTGAAATGCAGCCATTCCGTCTGGTGGAGACAGAGTTTTAAAAGCCTTATGGCGGTAGCTGTCCCACAGTACGTCGTGCCCAGCCGCCACTACTTTTCCAGGCGAGCCATCCCTTTCCTGTACAACCAAGTGGGGGACAAAATCAGGTGTGCACTGCGCAACGCCATCTGTGGCAAGGTCCACCTAACTATGGATACGTGGACCAGTGAGCACGGTAAAAGACATTATATCTCCCTAACAGCACACTGGGTAAATGCAGTGGCAGCTGGGCCTGAGGCGGATACCAGTTTGGCGCATATCCTTCCACCACCGAGGATTGCAGGGCGCTTCAGTTTGCCTCCTGTTGCTTCCTCCTTCTACTCCGCTTTCTCATCCTCTACCGCCTCCTCATCCGGTCAGCGTAACACCTTCACCACCAACTTCAGCACAGCCAGGGGTAAACGACAACAGGCAGTTAAACTTATCTGTTTGGGGGACAAACCACACACCGCGCAGCAGCTGTGGACGGGCATGGAACAACAGACCGATGGGTGGTTGGTAGAGATGGCCTTGCGTTTCGCTCTGCGGTCGTTTCGTGGCAAACTTAGCGTGTTCACGATTCGCCGAACATGCGAACATATTGAGATATTCATGCCCGCCATATTCTTTTACATTGTGAAGAACTTTGACCCATGACACATCCTTCAGGTGGTACAGGACAGCCAATTGAGACGTTTCAGCACATGAACATACCCCCTACCTTATAAATAAACCTGATCTGGCCGCCATTTTACATTCAGTGTTTTGCCAGTGTAGGGAGAGGTTGCTGTGTGGAGCAGGGAAAGTCTGTTTGGGACACCATACGCTAGCTAATAGGGCCATAAAAGTCCTTTTAAGGACTGGTATAGGTGTGCTATCGATAGGTGTGATACACAGAGGGGTGCAATATACTTAAAATATACTTTTATAATGAGTCAAAAACACATAGTCAGGTCCATAAATATTGGGACATTGACACCATTCTAACATTTTTGGCTCTTTACACCTCCACAATGGATTTGAAATGAAACGAACAAGATGTGCTTTAACTGCAGACTGTCAGCTTTAATTTGAGGGTATTTACATCCAAATCACGAGAACGGTGTAGGAATTACAACAGTTTGCATAAGTGCAAATATACACTGGGTTTAAAAAAAACACCAATTTTTTACATGACCCTACATCTGGGGCCTTTGCTACAATTCTGACAGTGAAATACAAGCTTTAAATATTGCAATTATACACTGTTTAAAAAAAAACACCAATTTTTTGCAAGACCCTACATCTGGGGCTTTTGCTGCATTTTTGACAGTGAAATACAAGCTTTAAATACTGCAATTATATTCTGGGTTTAAAAAAAAACACCCATTTTTTGCAAGACCCTACATCTGCGGCCTTTGCTGAATTTGTCAAAGTAAAATATAAGCTTTAAATACTGCAAATATTTTCTGGGTTTAAAAAAAACACCCATTTTTTGCATGACCCTACATCTGGGGCCTTTGCTGCATTTGTCACAGTGAAATACAAGCTTTAAATACTGCAATTATATTCTGGGTTTAAAAAAAACACTCATTTTTTGCAAGACCCTACATCTGGGGCCTTTGTTGCATTTGTCACAGTGAAATACAAGATTTAAATAGTGCAAATATACACTGGGTTTAAAAAAACACAATTTTTTTAATAGACCCGATATCTGGGGCCTTTGCTACAATTCTGACAGTGAAATATAAGCTTTAAATACTGCAATTATATTCTCGGTTTAAGAAAGCACCCATTTTTTGCAAGACCCTACATCTAGGGTCTTTGCTGCATTTGTCACAGTGAAATACAAACTCTAAATACTGCAATTATATTCTGGGTTTAAAAAAACACCAATTTTTTGCAAGACCCTACATCTGGGGCCTTTGCTGCATTTGTCACAGTGAAATACAAGCTTTAAATACTGCAATTATATTCTTGGTTTAAAAAAACACCCATTTTTGCAAGACCCTACATCTGGGGCCTTTGCTGCATTTGACACAGTCAAATACAACCAGTCAATACTGCAGTCCCATTGTTGGTTGACAAATTAAAAAAATTTGTGACCGTGATGTTATTGTATAAAATTTGCCTGTGACACTGTTGTGTGACCTCAAGAAATGTTTCCTCTTTATGACATTGGCACTCTAAGTGAACTTAATTGTTGACTATTGGAGGTTACATTGTCGCATGACATAAACCATCTGTTAGTTTGGTGGGTGAATGCAAAGAATGAGGAGAGCGTCAAATAAGGGACGTGACACAGGGCGTGGGGCTGCAGGTGGAGCTCCTGTTGCAGGGAGAGGAAGTGGTCGATCTGTGCCAGCTACACGCACAAGTGAAACACCTTCCTCAGGTGCGAGTAGGAGACAGAACCTTCAGCGTTATTTGGTAGTGCCGAATGCATCTCTACTAATGGTGAGGACAGAACAAGTACAGGTGATAGTAGATTGGGTGGCTGACAGTGCCTACAGTTCCTTCACATTGTCTCCCACCCAGTCTCCTGCTGAAAGATCAGAGTTGGCACCTGCAGCCGATGTCCATCAGTCTTTCACCTCACCCCTTGCAAATCAACCAAGCAGTCTGAGCCCCAAGTCATGGCGCAATCTCTTCTGCTTTTTGATGACTCTGCTAGCAGGGTTTCCCAGGGCCATCCACATAGCCCTGCCCCAGAAGTGGAAGAGATTGAGCGCACCCATGCCCAAGCACTTATGTTTCAAGATGAGTACATGGGAGGACCACCGCAGCCAGTCTCGGATGATGACGAAACACAGGTGCCAACTGCTGGGGCTTTCGAAAGGGTGCAGACCGACAAGGAGGGCAGGGGTGAAGACTGGGTGGAAGATGATGTGGAGGACAATGAGGTCCTCGACCCCACATGGAATCAAGGTCATGAGAGTGACCTGTGTAGTTCGGAGGAACAGGCGGTGGTCAGACAGAGCCCCCAGCACAGCAGAAGAGGGAGCAGGGTGCAAAAGCGGAGCGGCCATCCCCTAGACAGTACGCCTGCTACTGCCCACCACAGCAAGGGACCGAGCACACAAAAGCCAGCTCCAAGGAATTTCCTGGCGTGGCAGTTCTTCAGACAATATGCTGACGACAAGACACGAGTGGTTTGCACGCTGTGCAATCAGAGCCTGAAGCGAGGCATAAACGTTCTCAACCTAAGCACAACCTGCATGACCAGGTATCTACCTGTAAGTGCAAAGCACGAGCTGCAGTGGAGTTGACACCTCAAAAACCAAGAAAGGTCTCTGGCTCCTCCTGCTTCCTCTTCTGCTGCAGTCTCAGCCTCTTCATCCACCTCTGGAGTGACAGTGGCACCTGCCACCCTGCAAACAGAGGATCTGCCAGCAACGCCACCACCTGGGTCACCAAGCATCTCCATAATGTCCCATGGAAGCATTTAGCAGTCTATCTCCCAAACACTGGAAAGAAAGAGGAAGTATCCCCCTACCCACCCGCGATCCTTGGCCCTGAATGCCAGCATTTCAAAATGAATGGCCTTTGAAATGCAGCCATTCCGTCTGGTGGAGACAGAGTTTTAAAAGCCTTATGGCGGTAGCTGTCCCACAGTACGTCGTGCCCAGCCGCCACTACTTTTCCAGGCGAGCCATCCCTTTCCTGTACAACCAAGTGGGGGACAAAATCAGGTGTGCACTGCGCAACGCCATCTGTGGCAAGGTCCACCTAACTATGGATACGTGGACCAGTGAGCACGGTAAAAGACATTATATCTCCCTAACAGCACACTGGGTAAATGCAGTGGCAGCTGGGCCTGAGGCGGATACCAGTTTGGCGCATATCCTTCCACCACCGAGGATTGCAGGGCGCTTCAGTTTGCCTCCTGTTGCTTCCTCCTTCTACTCCGCTTTCTCATCCTCTACCGCCTCCTCATCCGGTCAGCGTAACACCTTCACCACCAACTTCAGCACAGCCAGGGGTAAACGACAACAGGCAGTTAAACTTATCTGTTTGGGGGACAAACCACACACCGCGCAGCAGCTGTGGACGGGCATGGAACAACAGACCGATGGGTGGTTGGTAGAGATGGCCTTGCGTTTCGCTCTGCGGTCGTTTCGTGGCAAACTTAGCGTGTTCACGATTCGCCGAACATGCGAACATATTGAGATATTCATGCCCGCCATATTCTTTTACATTGTGAAGAACTTTGACCCATGACACATCCTTCAGGTGGTACAGGACAGCCAATTGAGACGTTTCAGCACATGAACATACCCCCTACCTTATAAATAAACCTGATCTGGCCGCCATTTTACATTCAGTGTTTTGCCAGTGTAGGGAGAGGTTGCTGTGTGGAGCAGGGAAAGTCTGTTTGGGACACCATACGCTAGCTAATAGGGCCATAAAAGTCCTTTTAAGGACTGGTATAGGTGTGCTATCGATAGGTGTGATACACAGAGGGGTGCAATATACTTAAAATATACTTTTATAATGAGTCAAAAACACATAGTCAGGTCCATAAATATTGGGACATTGACACCATTCTAACATTTTTGGCTCTTTACACCTCCACAATGGATTTGAAATGAAACGAACAAGATGTGCTTTAACTGCAGACTGTCAGCTTTAATTTGAGGGTATTTACATCCAAATCACGAGAACGGTGTAGGAATTACAACAGTTTGCATATGTGCCTCCCACTTGTTGAGGGACCAAAAGTAGTGGGACAATTGGCTTCTCAGCTGTTCCATGGCCAGGTGTGTGTTATTCCCTCATTATCCCAATTACAATGAGCAGATAAAAGGTCCAGAGTTAATTTCAAGTGTGCTATTTGCATTTGGAATCTTTGGATCTCAACTTTCAAGATGAGATCCAAAGAGCTGTCACTATCAGTGAAGCAAGCCATCATTAGGCTGAAAAAAACAAAAAACAAACCCATCAGAGAGATAGCAAAATATTAGGCGTGGCCAAAACAACTGTTTGGAACATTCTTAAAAAGAAGGAACACACCGGTGAGCTCAGCAACACCAAAAGACCAGGAAGACCACAGAAAACAACTGTGGTGGATGACCGAAGAATTCTTTCCCTGGTGAAGATAACACCCTTCACAACAGTTGGCCATATCAAGAACACTCTCCAGGAGGTAGGTGTATGTGTGTCAAAGTCAACAATCAAGAGAAGACTTCACTAGAGTGATTACAAAATGTCCCAAGAACAAGCAGGAACTGAAGACAGCTGCAGTAGAGGCCTGGCAGAGCATCACCAGGGATGAAACCCAGCGGCTGGTGATGTCTATGCGTTCCAGACTTCAGACTATAATTGACTGCAAAGGATTTGCAGCCAAGTATTAAAAAGTGAAAGTTTGATTTATGATTATTATTATTATTATGTCCCATTAGTTTTGGTCCCTTAACAAGTGGGAGGCACATATGCAAACTGTTGCAATTCCTACACCGTTAACCTGATTTGGATGTAAATACCCTCAAATTAAATCTGACAGTCTGCAGTTAAAGCACATCTTGTTTGTTTCATTTCAAATCCATTGTGGTGGTGTATAGAGTCAAAAATGTTAGAATTGTGTCGATGTCCCAATATTTATGGACCTGACTGTAGATCTATATAGTGATCACCTGGAAGTCAGGGGCCTAGGGGATAGGGGCTTACAAGGGCCATTTTTATATAGGGTAAGGTTCCAGACGGGGTCGCTCTTATCAGGGAGGGTGTTCTGTGGTTAGGCTATCAGGGCCAGAATAGCACCCCCCGTAGGGCAATATCAGGGACAGTTCTTTGCCCACCCTGTCCTTCAATACCACATCATCATCTAGCCCAGGGATAGATGTTTTTTGCATTCCCTCCGGGATTCATGGATGTGCACTGGAACCCCCCGGATTGTGGTAGGACATATGGTTTCTGATTTGGTGCCGAAGAGCACCTGATTTAGTGCCGCCGAGCACTTGTTGTTGCCTACCACATCTATGCTTTTTGCTTAACTTTAATAATTACATTTATTTTCATTTTGAGGGCTATCTTTTCCATTCACATGTCCACAAAATGGGTCCGCATCCGTTCCGCAATTTTGCGGAATGGGTGCAGACCCATTAATTTTCAATGGGGCCGGAATGTGCTATCCGCATCCGCATTTGCGGATCCGGACTTCCGTTTCCACAAAAAAATTGAACATGTCCTATTCTTGTCCGCAATTGCAGACAAGATTAAGCATTTACTATTGTAGTGCCGGCAATGTGCGGTCCGCAAATTTCGAAATGCACATTGCCGGTGTCCGTGTTTTGCGGATCCGCAAAACCCTTACGGACATGTGAATGGACCCTCATAGTAACATTATTAAAGGTTATGTTTTATCTTTATGTATATTCTAATGGATTGCCTTCCTTCTACAATTATATAATATACTTTCTATGTTAGAAAGTATATTATAGTGCATTTATATTGCGCGGCAGTTGTGTGCGGTTCTGCTGCGATACTGCAGGTATATAGAGCGACAAGCGTTATTGGAACAAATAATTTCTACTGGTGTGATATACCAGTCGCCCCGCAAAAAAACTGATTGAAGCGGGGTGTTATATACCAATATGCTTTCTTTAAAGTGCACTTCGGTACTGTATAGCTAATTTGCGCATGTGCTTATGCGAAAATTATATTGCTGATATTTCGCATTAAAAAAAAATAATGAATGGAGATCGCAAATTCAAATAATACATCTGGTATGTCACTGTCCATGTTGTGGGACTATTTGTGCACTTCTAGTAATTATTTCTTGGCTGCAAATATGAGCTGAAGGTTTTACAGGTTCGCCTGCCATTAAAATGAATGGGACCCGCCGTGAACTCGCGGTTCAAGAACATTTGATCACGTTCACGCGATCGCTTTCGCGAACCGTCCCGGCAGATGTTTGTCCATCACTAGTGGTTGGTGCCAGTGAGCCTCAAGCCTGGCAAGGTGGTGTATGATAATGGGCGAAATCTCGTATCAGCTCTGGGACTAGCTGGTTTGACGCACATCCCTTGCCTGGCGCATGTGCTGAATTTGGTGGTGCAGAGGTTCCTTTAAAATTACCCCGATACCCCGATACCCCGCGCTGTTTCGAGTTCTCCACCAACATGGCCAGTGCCGATGACGCCGTTCTCAGAGTTACTATCCCACTTCTATGCCTCCTTGAAAAAACGCTTCAGGGGATGATGAAAGAGGATGTGGCACAGGAGGAGGAGGAAGAGGAATCATTTTCAAGGGTTTCAGGCCAGTCATTCACAAGTGGCTCCGAGGGTGAGTTCCTGCACCCACAGACGCCAGGTACACAATTGTCCAGCAAGGGCACAGTTCTAGAGGATGATGAGGTGGAGGATGAGGAGGAGGAAATGGAGGAGGGTGGCACCTAAACCAGCTCATGGCCATCACTGGTGCATGGCTGGGGGGATACAGAGGACACAGACGATACACCTCCCACAGAGGACAGCTTGTCGTTGCCTCTGGGCAGCCTGGCAGACATGAGTGATTACAGTGCAGTGTCTCCGCAACGATCGCCGAGTTGGCCACTTTCTAACTTGTGCTGATTACTGGGTGGCAACGCTGCTGGATCCCCATTACAAGGACAACGTACCGTCCTAAATTCCGTCAGTGGAGCGTGATCGTAAGATGCGTGAGTACAAGTGCACGCTGGTAGAAGCTCTGCTGGTGGCATTCTCACCTGAAAGCAGGGGCACATTGGAAGCACAAGTTGAAGGCAGAGGAGGAGGTTGCCAACGCAGCTGGGGCATCGCCAGCCCCTCAGAAGGCACGGTTAGCATGGCCGAAATGTGTAAAAGCTTTGTCAGCATGCCACAACAACCAGCACCACCAGCTGATATGGAACGTCTTTGCAGGAGGCAGCATTTCAGCAATATGGTGGAGCAGTATATGTGCACACACCTACACGTACTGAATGATGGGTCTGCCCCCTTCAACTTCTGGGTCTCCAAATTTGGCACATGACCTGAGCTTGCCCTTTACGCTTTGGAGGTGCTCGCCTGCCCTGCAGCCAGTGTATTGTCTGAACATTTGTTTAGCACGGCTGGAGGGGGTTATCACAGGTTATATTTCCCAACCTGTTGTACCCTATTTTAAACAAAAAATTAAAAATAAATTTAAAACCAAAAACCACCTCCAACTCCTCCACCGCCGCTTCCACCTACACCGCCACATTCACCGCCTCCTCAACCTCCTACTCCATATGGACCTCCTCCTCCTAGATCAAGATTTTTTTTTTTTTACATATTTTATGTTATTTTAAGTCATTTCCTTATCCACATTTGTTTGCAGAGCACTTGTCATGCTCTTAACAACATTTTGCTGCCATTTGCAGCCCTCTAGCCCTTTCCATTCATTTTAGTGCTCAAAAGTTCGGGTCCCCATTGACTTCAATGCGGTTTCGGGGTCAAGTTCGGGTCCCGAACTCAAACTTTTTGTGAAGTTCGGCTGAACCCGTGGAACCCGAACATCCAGATGTCCGCTCAACTCTACATATGACCTATAAACAAACATGTTGTCACATAGCCTAGAGAAGGCTGCAAGTGCTGCTGCCTTCCCTAACAGCTGATCAGTGTAAAACGCCTGGAAATCCCTTTTAATTCTATATGATCCCCACTTTACAATTTATCCATCTGACTTCATCTTCAGGATAAGCATTTCTCTAACGCTACTTAAAAAGCAAGCACCTATTTGCTAAATATTTCATTCAATGAAAAATTATTTAAATCCAGTCTTTTGCACATTGAACAATTTAGCCCTTATTAATTTTTTTCGTTCACACTTTTAAAATTATTTTGCATTACATTTGCTACTACTCATTTTATGTTAAAACATTACAATACTCAGGTTTATACACTGATCCAAAGTACTTCTTTCAATACAACTTAGAAATCTTATCTCTTTATGTTTTCATTAATAAAGTAGTCTGATGGTTCAATCCAGATGAGCTTTGTCCTGATTAGCAAAATGAAACATTTTACAGCATTACTTTCCATACAAAATCTTCAGTTTCAACTTGAAATGTCCTTCACATTAGATCATACTTTAACATCGTGCTATACCTCTTAAAATCAATTAAGTCCATCAAGGTTAATGTTATCACTATGAATATAATGGTATATTAATAATACTTAATGACTACCTTTCCATTGTAAAGTTTGTCTCCCCCATAGAATATTCAGTGAACTTTTGATCTCCTTTCACTCACACACGCACGCACCAACACACTCACACACAGAGTCATTTTATCACAAAGGCTCATTTACAATATGACATATTGAAACCTGGTTTGATATTCTCTTTATATGATAGAATGGTTAAAAAGTTACAACTTTATGAATGGAGATGGTAAGCATGTTTATTTTGAGGCACTCTGCTATGTAATTAAATGAAATATAAAATCTTGCAAAATATCACAAACAACATAAGTAAAGATAATTTTGCCTAAATTATGGAATGTCATGTTTTTCTAAATGAAGAGGCATAATTAACAACAATTTGTTTAATTTCTAAAAATCATACATTAAACATGAGTTTATAAGTATGCATGGTATTTTAATGTAAAATATTATTTTTGTACATGTTTATTATTACCTTTGAGTTAGCAATTTATTATTATATAATGGAGCATCGTGAAATCTTGTTGTTTTCAAAGCTGGTCACTTTGCACCACTCATCCCGTAATATATTAAGCCAAGAGCAAAGGTGAGGAAGGATACCTGACTGAGTACCTGACTCAGAATATATGCTAATAATTAATGACATTGTGGCTTAATTTGCCAATAACACCTTACAATCATTTTTTAGGTCAGAAAATAGGGATTACATTTTAGGGGGGTATATTTGGGAATTTAGGATTCCAAGGAAATGAGCAATCTCCTTGTCTACCTCATTGGTTTAGTAGGTATAGTATAAGACAGCAAAATATACCCATTACACCCTGAAGAATATAAATATGACACTTATTAAACACCTGTTCCCCAACCAAACAGTAATACACAGAAGAGAATTAGATAAACAATATATAAAACTTAAAATGAATTGATTACCATAAAGAAAGCCATATGAGAAACAAATTAGATAAAACAATCAATAAAATCAATGATGAAATGTACACTTACTTCCCATTGTAATGCATTACACCGAGATTTGCAAAAAAAAATGAATGGTCCTACTAGTTCCTTGGGAGACCACTTAATTTCCATTTCACTTGATATTCCATGGTAGGGGTGGGGGTATTGTCCCTGTTAAACCCTCTGCAAGGCTATTATACCCAGAACATACCTCAAAAATGGACTGATCATCCCAAAAGGGTCATTCCTGTTCGGAGATTGTTCTTTCTGCAAGAATGCCTTGCGGCTATTACTATTAGGCATAGAGATTACAATTCATTCTTTTATTACGTGTAACCAATGTTTATCTAATTGTGGAGTAAACTCTTATGTGGACAACAGTAACAACACTACTATTGACGTTTGTGATTATCGATTAGTTAGATACCATTGGAGAGGGGTCTGTCTCGTAGAGTGTGGGCGGTAGGAGATCTCTATGTTAGGAAAAAAGAATTGGACCTATTTAGCATCATTATTGCTGGTATTGTTCTTTCCTTGTTCTTTTACTTATTTTTCTTTTCTGATTATACTTTGACATATTTTGTTTTAATTGTACAGTAGTGTTTAAAAATACCAATGAGTTTAAAAAAAGCAAATACAGTGAAGCACAAAACCATAATTGCTTTTATGACCATAAATGCAAATGCCCTGAAAAACTACACATTCTGTTCTAAGTCAAAACAACAAAGTTTATCTAGTTTGTGTTAGTCCTTTACAGAAAGTAAAGAAAAAGGAATATTAGACTGTTAAAAAAAAATTGTAGTGCCAGCATTTGTCTTTAAAAACCTCAAAAATGTCATGTACAAACTGAAACCTTGTTTGAGATTTACCTTTAATTTGAATTATTGACTTATTGATATTTTTGTATGGTACCCCACACATTCTCTATAGGAATGAGGTTAATCCTGTTTGTCAGTAACTAACATTTTGTTTACTGAGCCTTTGTTATTTTGGCTATGTTTGATGCATAGCCCCAGCTTTCTTCCCTGTTGATCAGGTTTTGATTGCCACTTTAAGGTATTTTAAATCATTTTAGCTGAACATCCAATAATTTACTGCACTTTTTATATGTTTTTCTTTATCCAATCAAATTTTTAATCAAAAAATGTTCTTCATGAGAAAAAGTCTGGAATTACTTATCTTCCCCAGGATTTCAGAAGGAAATGCACCATAACAAACATATGCAACATTTGACTCCCTCCTAACTTAAACCCTTCCCGACCGCTCAAAATAAAAATACATCAGCAGTAAGGCATTTAAAAATAGTGCCCCCTTGCGAGTTGAGACAGCAGCATAGTCACTGGATGCCTAATGTCTCATTTAACGCTTCAGATGTCATGGTCAAACCTGAGTGCGTGAAAAGAGATCGGGAGATCCGGAGTGTGTTCACAGCAGCCCCTGTCCTCCTGTGTGACAGGAGGCTGCTGCATAGTAATTTCTATGGATCCTGTAGCAGGGCTCCATAGAACCACAGTAAAATTGTCCTAGACTCCAATGTTAATGCATTGGAGTTTATGTGAATAGCAATCCCATGATTGCTTGTTATAGTTCCTTATAGAAACTATAAAAGGGGTACAAAATTGATTTTTATAAATAAATAAATAAAAATTCAAATCCCTCCCCAAATTTTAAAAAAATAATTATAAAATACATATCATAGGTATTGATGCATGCAAAAACACCTATACTATTAAAGTATAATAATATTTATCCCATACAGAAAATTGTTAAAATGAAAAAATAGTTAAGGTTATTTATGTACTGAAATTTCTATATATGCGCTAATGCTAACAGATTGAGAAGAAAGTACTTCTGGTACAGAGTTCACTATCCGATAGCTCTTCAAATCTATAGAGCTGGTCCACCTTGTTTAACCAATGCTCTGCCAAGGAGAGTTCATAAGGATGTCCGTAAAGGGGAGTAAGAAGTCTAGCTGCTGTAATAAGTTTTCAGAACAAACAAAAAAAATGGTGCTTCTCATTTCTTGAGGGCTAAGAGCAGGGAGGGTAATCTTTGGGCAAAATTTAAAGAAGGTTTTTCATTTTTTGTCAAATTTATTTTTATTGAGCAGCAAAGAAAAAAGCATAAAGGAGCCGACTCTTATTATTGTCTGCACAATCAGTAAGAAAAAGTAGTTAACAAAAGCTGCCATGATACAGAAGCGTTTGGAATGCATATATTAACTACATAATACGTCATAATACATGTTTGGACCATACCATAAAATGTAGACATAATGAGGCTAATGAACCAAGATGACTTGACACTAGTGTTGATCACGTTGTATAGAACTTTTCTATTTGTAAAGATGTTTATGTTTGCCATGTCAGGCATACCGTTATGATTATTATTGTCTTATGTACTAACACTATGATTTGGAAAATAAAAATATATATAAAAAAAAAAAAAAAGTGTTGATCACGAATATTCGAATTTAAATTTTTTATCGCGAATATAGGTACTTCGAAAATTCGCGAATATTTCGAATATAGTGATATATATTCGTAATTTTGAATATTCAATTTTATTTTTATATTTTTTTATATTTGATTTTTTTTTTTTTATCAGTACACATGATCCCTCCCTGCTTCTAGCTTGTGGGCCAATAAGAAGGCTGCAATATACTTGACTTTAGGAGTAGTGTTTGCGAATTTTGTTCTATATTCATTTTTTTTCGAATATTCGCTATATTGCTATATATTCTTGTTTTAGCAATATAGCGAATATTCGAAAAAAACTAATATAGAGCAATTTAGCTAATACAGGGAGTGCAGAATTATTAGGCAAGTTGTATTTTTGAGGATTAATTTTATTATTGAACAACAACCATGTTCTCAATGAACCCAAAAAACTCATTAATATCAAAGCTGAATATTTTTGGAAGTAGTTTTTAGTTTGTTTTTAGTTTTAGCTATTTTAGGGGGATATCTGTGTGTGCAGGTGACTATTACTGTGCATAATTATTAGGCAACTTAACAAAAAACAAATATATACCCATTTCAATTATTTATTTTTACCAGTGAAACCAATATAACATCTCAACATTCACAAATATACATTTCTGACATTCAAAAACAAAACAAAAACAAATCAGTGACCAATATAGTTACCTTTCTTTGCAAGGACACTCAAAAGCCTGCCATCCATGGATTCTGTCAGTGTTTTGATCTGTTCACCATCAACATTGCGTGCAGCAGCAACCACAGCCTCCCAGACACTGTTCAGAGAGGTGTACTGTTTTCCCTCCTTGTAAATCTCACATTTGATGATGGACCACAGGTTCTCAATGGGGTTCAGATCAGGTGAACAAGGAGGCCATGTCATTAGATTTTCTTCTTTTATACCCTTTCTTGCCAGCCACGCTGTGGAGTACTTGGACGCATGTGATGGAGCATTGTCCTGCATGAAAATCATGTTTTTCTTGAAGGATGCAGACTTCTTCCTGTACCACTGATTGAAGAAGGTGTCTTCCAGAAACTGGCAGTAGGACTGGGAGTTGAGCTTGACTCCATCCTCAACCCGAAAAGGCCCCACAAGCTCATCTTTGATGATACCAGCCCAAACCAGTACTCCACCTCCACCTTGCTGGCGTCTGAGTCGGACTGGAGCTCTCTGCCCTTTACCAATCCAGCCACGGGCCCATCCATCTGGCCCATCAAGACTCACTCTCATTTCATCAGTCCATAAAACCTTAGAAAAATCAGTCTTGAGATATTTCTTGGCCCAGTCTTGACGTTTCAGCTTGTGTGTCTTGTTCAGTGGTGGTCGTCTTTCAGCCTTTCTTACCTTGGCCATGTCTCTGAGTATTGCACACCCTGTGCTTTTGGGCACTCCAGTGATGTTGCAGCTCTGAAATATGGCCAAACTGGTGGCAAGTGGCATCTTGGCAGCTGCACGCTTGACTTTTCTCAGTTCATGGGCAGTTATTTTGCGCCTTGGTTTTTCCACACGCTTCTTGCGACCCTGTTGACTATTTTGAATGAAACGCTTGATTGTTCGATGATCACGCTTCAGAAGCTTTGCAATTTTAAGAGTGCTGCATCCCTCTGCAAGATATCTCACTATTTTTGACTTTTCTGAGCCTGTCAAGTCCTTCTTTTGACCCATTTTTCCAAAGGAAAGGAAGTTGCCTAATAATTATGCACACCTGATATAGGGTGTTGATGTCATTAGACCACACCCCTTCTCATTACAGAGATGCACATCACCTAATATGCTTAATTGGTAGTAGGCTTTCGAGCCTATACAGCTTGGAGTAAGACAACATGCATAAAGAGGATGATGTGGTCAAAATACTCATTTGCCTAATAATTCTGTACAGGGTGTATAGTGCTATAATCTTTTTTTTTTATAGTTGTAAATTTTTTCCAATCTGAACTTCAGATGAGAAAAAAATTACAACTATTAGACAAAGAAGATTATAACACTATATTAGCTAAATTGCTCTATATTCGTTTTTTTTTTTGAATATTCGCTATATTGCTATATATTCTTGTTTTAGAATATTATATATTCTTGTTTTAGAATATTTCGTCGAATATTCGCAAATTCGAATATTCGTTATATTCTACGATTTTTTTTAAAGTTATAGCAATATAATTATTCGAATAAGAAAATTTGCATATTACACGATCATTACCTTGCCGATTTTTTGAGTAAAAAAAATCGTAGAATATAACGAATATTCGAATTTGCGAATATTCGACGAAATATTCGCGAAATATCGCGAATTCGAATATGACCCATGCCGCTCATCACTAGTTGACACATTGTGTTAAAGGTACAGAGTATATAAAGCATCTGAACATAGTGTAAACAGACAAATAGCTATATCCTCTTACATTCTAGAACCTAAGAATAGCCACACAGCGGCCATATTCCTGCACATAAAAGCAGCAGTGCAGCAGTCATACTCCCTTTGTTTAAGATAATTGCATCCACAAAAGGGGGGGGGAAGGGAGGGTAAAGGGAAAATGTCCTTAAAACTGGACAACTTAAGTCGATAAGACGGTCTGGTATGTCTATCAGAGGAACCTTAGGTGTCTATAATCATCATGTCGTAAGTATGTATATAGTATACTGACTCTGTACGTGAGGGAAGGGGCCTGGGGGAGTCAACTGACTAAGACCTGTGGCAGGGGAGGGCTAGGTCCGGGTGGGATATTTATAGGTAATCCACGGGGCCCATAGCTTCTGATGTTTTTCATGGCCTCTGGATTCCCAGCTAGCTAATTCCTCCAAACGGTGCAGGCAGTCTACCTTAGCTATCCATTGAGCCAATGTTGGAGGATCTGGGCTTAGCCATCTTTGGGGAATGAGTAGGCGGGCTAACTGTTTAAGGTGGGTCGCCAGGTTACCTTTTGAGGGGGACATGGCTTTTGTGGGAAGCCACAAGAGAACTAGCTCAGGGGTTAACAACAGGTCTCTGCCTAAAATTGTACCAAAACCCCGCAAAACCTCTCCTCAATACGGTCTAATTTTAGGGCAAGACCAAAAAATGTGAAGCAGTGTTCCCCTGTCTTCTTTACACCTCCAGCACTTGTCATTGTCACTCAGCCCACTGAGGAACAGGTGTTTGGGCGTGTAATACCACTGTGTGAGCACCTTGTACGAGTGTTCGTGTACTTTCACACAGCAGGAGAATCCATGTGAGTGCGCGTGCATGCGGAGTATATCTGTTTCCGAGAAAGTCACATTTAAGTCTGGGGCCCAAGTATTAATATATTGTGGTGTTACCGGAGTTTGCGGGGTGTTTAACGCTAGGTATAGCAGGGAGATTAGCTTACGCCGGGGTGCGGAGGGCGTCAACATCTTTTCAAACCATGTAGGGGTGGCAGTTAGTATATTTTGCGACCCCAGCGCCTCTCCGATTGATCTCAATGCATTTAGTTCTAGGAAGTTTAAGTTATCCCAAATCCGGCTGAGGGGATGTTGACTCAGCAAGTCTCCCTGGACTCCCCTTACAAAGTCAGCTATCATGTAAACCCGGAGCCTATTCAAAATTGAGGGGGTCTGTGTCGTTTTAGGTCTGACTGAGTATGGGGTTAGGTCTGCTGGCATTTCAATTGAGGGGTTGGGTAAAAGCCCCTGTTCTCTATTGAGGTGTTTGATAACCAGGCTAGTACCTTTCAGCAGTATGTGTGAGTGAAGTGAAGTGGACGTCAGGCCCCATAATGCAGCCCTTTGAGATTATGTGAGTTGTAGAACCTCTAGATCAGTGCCTAGTGTGCGGTAGCAGGGGGCATGCAGCTGTAACCACCTCCTCAGGTGTATACCTTGGTAGTACAACTGTGGGTCGGGTAGGGCAAAGCCACCTTGGGTGCGGCTCAAAATCAGTCTGTGATGTGCTAATCCAGCGCTTTTCCCGCTCCATAAGTGTGTAGAGAAAAGTCTCCTAAGTTTGGTGAAATATGAGGAAGGGAGAAAGATGGGTAACATATGCAGGACATATAAAATTTTAGGAAGCACAAATGCTTTCAGAATGTTTTTCCTGCCCATCCACGAGGTGAAGGGGAGGCGTACGGAGTGTAGTTGTTGCTGGATCTCCATTAATAGAGGGATATACACTCACCTAAAAAATTATTAGGAACACTATACTAATACGGTGTTGGACCCCCTTTTGCCTTCAGAACTGCCTTAATTCTACGTGGCATTGATTCAACAAGGTGCTGATAGCATTCTTTAGAAATGTTGGCCCATATTGATAGGATAGCATCTTGCAGTTGATGGAGATTTGAGGGATGCACATCCAGGGCACGAAGCTCCCGTTCCACCACATCCCAAAGATGCTCTATTGGGTTGAGATCTGGTGACTGTGGGGGGCATTTTAGTACAGTGAACTCATTGTCATGTTCAAGAAACCAATTTGAAATGATTCAAGCTTTGTGACATGGTGCATTATCCTGATGGAAGTAGCCATCAGAGGATGGATACATGTTCTCATTCTGTTTACGCCAAATTCGGACTCTACAATTTGAATGTCTCAACAGAAATCGAGACTCATCAGACCAGGCAACATTTTTCCAGTCTTCAACAGTGCAATTTTGGTGACCTTGTGCAAATTGTAGCCTCTTTTTCCTATTTGTAGTGAAGATGAGTGGTACCCGGTGGGGTCTTCTGCTGTTGTAGCCCATCCGCCTCAAGGTTGTGCGTGTTGTGGCTTCACAAATGCTTTGCTGCATACCTCGGTTGTAATGAGTGGTTATTTCAGTCAACGTTGCTCTTCTATCAGCTTGAATCAGTCGGCCCATTCTCCTCTGACCTCTAGCATCCACAAGGCATTTTTGCCCACAGGACTGCCGCATACTGGATGTTTTTCCCTTTTCACACCATTCTTTGTAAACCCTAGAAATGGTTGTGCTTGAAAATCCCAGTAACTGAGCAGATTGTGAAATACTCAGACCGGCCGTCTGGCAACAACAACCATGCCACGCTCAAAATTGCTTAAATCACCTTTATTTCCCATTCTGACATTCACTTTGGAGTTCAGGAGATTGTCTTGACTAGGACCACACCCCTAAATACATTGAAGCAACTGCCATGTGATTGGTTGACTAGATAATTGCATTAATGAGAAATAAAACAGGTGTTCCTAATAATTCTTTAGGTGAGTGTAGTTAAGATGGAACAATTTGTCTAAGGAGGCAGAGATTTTGATTAGAGATGTCGCGAACATAAAATTTTCCGTTCGCGAACGGCGAACGCAAATTTCCGCAAATGTTCGCGAACGGGCGAACCGCCATAGACTTCAATAGGCAGGCGAATTTTAAAACCCACAGGGACTCTTTCTGGCCACAATAGTGATGGAAAAGTTGTTTCAAGGGGACTAACACCTGGACTGTGGCATGCCGGACGGGGATCCATGGCAAAACTCTGATGGAAAATTACGTAGTTGACGCAGAGTCGGGTTTTAATCCATAAAGGGCATAAATCACCTAACATTCCTAAATTGTTTGGAATAACGTGCTTTAAAACATCCAGTGTGTGTATACAATCAGGTATGATGTTGTATCGATCAGGTAGTGTAAGGGTTATGCCCGCTTCACAGTGACAGACCAAACTATGACAGACCAAACTCCCCGTTTAATGCACCGCAAACAACTGCAAACAGTCCATTTGCACAACCGCAAACTCCCCATTTGCACAAGGTTGGATACCAAGCTAGCCATGTCCCGTTCCTTGTCCTCACTGACATCATTGAAGGTCTCTTCCTCCACCCAGCCACGTACAACACCAAGGGTCCCCGAAAGGTGACAACAAGCCCCCTGGAACGCCTGCTGTGGTTTGTCTTCCACCTCCTCAAAGCCACCTTCCTCCTTTGACTCCTCTTCTTCAGACTCCTCTCTCTGCGTTGCCGCAGGTCCAGCAATCGACGACGACAAGGCTGCTTCTGGTGGTGATGGTGACCACAACTCTTCCTGTACATGCTCATCTACGGCCTGATCCAGCACTCTTCGCAGGGCACGCTACAGAAAAAACGCATATGGGATGAGGTCGATAATGTTGCCTTGGGTTTGACTGACCAGGTTTGTCACCTCCGCAAAAGGACGCATGAGCCTACAGCCATTGTGCATGAGCGTTCAGTAACGCGCCCCAAAAATATCTAGCTCCGCAGAGGCTATCCTCTTTTTTTTTTTTTATTAAAAAAAATCTGTTCTTACCAGTTTAATCTCTGTTTTGTCCCCTATCAGGGGCCGGTGTATGGAATAGATTTTAGGAACTGGGAGATGGAAAAAGATGGTTGGTCGGTCCTCTTACTTCCAATTTGGGGCACTGCGCGTGCGCCGTGCAATGTACTGTGCCACCCTATATGAGTGCTGTGTTAAGTAGTACTATTCCTATCAGTTTAATCCCTGTTACGTCCCCTAACAGGGGCCGGTGTATGGAATAGATTTTAGGAACCGGGAGATGGAAAAAGATGGTTGGTCGGTCCTCTTACTTCCAATTTGGGGCACTGCGTGTGCGCCGTGCAATGTACTGTGCCACCCTATATGAGTGGTGGGCAGTGAGCACAGTACAGTCTGTGGGCCTGACACTCACTGGCAGGCAACTGCAATTAAATTACAGAGGAAAAATTAAATTAATTTTGTATCTGCAAGGTGCTGTGCCACCCTATATGAGTGGTGGGCAGTGGGCACAGTACAGTCTGTGGGCCTGACACTCACTGGCAGGCAACTGCAATTATATTACAGAGAAAAAATTAAATGACTTTTTTATCTGCAAGGTACTGTGCCACCCGATATGAGTGGTGGGCACTGGCAGTGGACACAGTACAGTCAGTGGGCCTGACACACACTGGCAGACAACTGCAAATATATTAAAGGGTAAAAATTAAATGACTTTTTTTTATCTGCAAGGTACTGTGCCATCCGATATGAGTGGTGGGCACTGGCAGTGGTCACAGTACAGTCTGTGGGCCTGACACTCACTGGCAGGCAACTGCAATTATATTACAGAGAAAAAATTAAATGACTTTTTTATCTGCAAGGTACTGTGCCACCCGATATGAGTGGTGGGCACTGGCAGTGGGCACAGTACAGTCTGTGGGCCTGACACACACTGGCAGGCAACTGCAATTATATTAAAGGGTAAAAATTAAATGACTTTTTTATCTGCAAGATACTGTGCACCCGATATGAGTGGTGTGCACACAGTACAGTCTGTGGGCCTGTGGCCTCTCACACACGGACAGGCAACTGCAATATATATATAGAAAAAATAAAATAAAAGCAGACTGATGTACCAGCCCTAAAAATGACTTTTTGGGGTGCTGTCAGGACGCTGTCCTTACAGCAGATGAGTCTTTGACTGGAGTGGACACAGAACACTGGCCTAGCTAACGATTTCCCTATTAAATCAGCAGCAGCAGCACTCTCCCTGCTCTCACTAACACTGCAGCTTCATGATGAATCTAAGATGGATGCTGTCCTTTCTTTTTGATAGGAGGTGGGAGGGTCTGGGAGGGAGGGTATGCTGCTGATTGGCTGGAATGTGTCTGCTGACTGTGAGGTACAGGGTCAAAGTTTGCTCAATGATGACGTATAGGGGGCGGATCGAACATCGCATATATTCGCCCGCCGGGAACTGTTCGCCGACATCTCTAATTTTGATACCTAGATAGGAGACGTGGGAAGATTGCCACTGGAATGGGGTAGTTGCTTTAAGGACAGCAATGGAACTGGGAACTGGGGGGGGGGGGCTGTTATGTTCATGGCTTCTGACTTTGAATAGTTTACTTTATAATTCGACACTTTGCCGTATTGCTCAAATAGTGTGAGGAGTTGTGGGAAGGCCTCGACCGGGTTAGAAACCATTATCAGCAGGTCATCTGCATATGCTACACTTACAAGCTCTTACCCCACGTATGTTTGAGTGGTCTCTGATTGCCTGAAGAAGAGTTTCTATTACTAGGATGTATAGGGCTGGAGACAGGGGGCAGCCCTGATGCGTCCCATTACGTATGGGCAAGGATGGCGATAGGGTACCATTAACCCTTATTCTAGCATTTGGGTCCCTATATAGCGTCATTACTGCCTCCTGAAACCACACCGGGATACCAAACCTGTGTAATGCTTTCCTCATAAAGTTCCAATTCACCCGGTCGAAGGCCTTCTCCGCATCCACACTAAGGAAGGTCAGCGAAAGGTGTTTCTTTATGGCCCATTGCATAGCTGCAATTACCCTACAGAAATTATGGTTCCCCTCCCTCCCTGGCACAAAGCCCGCTTGGTTTGGATGGACAATCTTAAGTAGTAGGAGGCTCAAGCGTGTAGCTAATAGTTTGGCCCAGATTTTTATATCCACGTTCAGCAGCGATATTGGCCTGTAGCTGCTACAAAGGGAAGGGTCTTTCCCGGGTTTGGGGAGGATGGTGACAGTGGCCTCTAATGACTGCTTGTGTAAGTGTGAGCCCCTTAGTAGTGCATTGCACCAAGAGACCAAGTGGGGAATTAGGAGTTTAGAAAACTTTTTATAGTAGCCTACTGGGAAGCCGTCAGGGCCCGGGCTTTTGCCCATTGGCATTGAGTTCAGTATTTTCTTTATTTCTGGCTCTGTGACCGGTGACAGAAGGGAACCCCCCTCCCCAGTGGTGATCTGGGGCAGATTTAGGTGATCCAGGAACTGATCTATCGCACTCCCTGTTGTGGGACCTGATGATGTGATTGGATCCGCTAGTCCATACTGTATAGCTGCTTGTAGAATCTCTGGAACTCAGCGGCTATGTCGGCCGTTTTGCGCAGCGTATGTCCCTGTTTCGATTTTATGCTCTGGATATACATGGATTCCCTTCTTTGTTTTATAAGAGAGGACATGAGTTTCGTTCCTTTATCCCCGTGTGAATAAAATCAAAACTGGGAGTACTGGTAGGCCTTTGCACTGCAAATATTGAGGTTATCTTTTAGTTGTGATCTTAATTGGGTCAGTTCCGCCTGGACCTCTAGTGCTTTAGAGCGTTTATGTATAGACTCTTTGTCTGCAATCTGCTTGAGGAGGGAGTGTAAAGTTTGTTGTTTCTCTTTTTTGATCCTACTACCCAGGGCTATGAGCTCCCCTCTTATGACTATCTTGTGCGTCTCCCATAGGGTTGTAAGTGGCATCCCTGGTGTGGAATTTTTGGAGAAAAACCATGTTAGTCTCTGTTCTAGGTTGTTAACATCTGCAGTCCTGTCTAATAGCGTTCCATTCAACCGCCATTGTTTATTTGGGGTGGGGAGGCTGGTAAAATGTAAAACTGTTGAAACTGGGGCATGGTCCGAAGCTGTTATGGGATCAATAGTTGAGCTTTCTATCATATCGATGGAGTTGCTGGAGATGAATATATAGTCTAGCCTTTTGTGTGTATTGTCTGGGGCTGAGAAGAAGGTGTAGTCTCTTCCTCTTCTCCCGGGTCTTGCCTCCAGTCCTCATGGTCAGGCAGCACCATTTTGGAGGCACTCGGCGCGGCCGCAGAGGATTTCTTGCTCAAGAATTTCTCCATGTCGGAGACGCTCCTGTCGGGTTTGCAGGTGTCGGGCTTGTCTTTGGGTAAGCTTCTACCGATTTTGCCCATTGCCCTGTGTAAAATTTGGCTGCATTTATAGCCAGTTTGCAGGGTGCAAGGAGGAGAGCTCTCCTACATGCGTCCGACTCGGTCATCAGTCAGGCTCCGCCCCCCAGAAGGTTTTCCATTTATCATTACTTCTGCAAAATATATCTTTCTACCAAACTTATAGTTTCAAATAAAACCACCAGATATGGAAAAAGGTTCCTTTTTTTAACTAAACATCTTCAATATATATCTGAGTGAGATTTTATCCAGAGTATTATACCACCTTGTCATAACCTTCTATCCATTTTCTTGAAAAGAGATGCATCTGAAGGTCCTGTGAGCTGAAAGGAGAACCAGTGCAGTCTCCCTAGGAGTAAGGTGCATGCCCTGATCTCTCTTCCAAAGTCTAATAGAGGCAAGCATAAAATCAGAAGGTTTTTTTTCAGAGATCTGTATATAGTAGATATAACTTTTTTTTGTTTGATTAGTTCTAGACAGCAGTTCTGCAAAAAAGGGATCCATTAAACAATGCTTGTTTAGCTATGGCAGAAATTTGGGTTTTATGAAAGGCTCAGAATATAACGTTTTAGACAAATCGATCATTGTGGGTAGAATGCCTATTTATTCTTTTGAAGCAGAATAGATTAATTACTTAATCTTTAATGGCAGTGGCTCCATACATGGACCAACTGTTTAATACTGTAGGCAAGTGGCCGCAATGATGTGGAACAGCGATCGTGCTGCACCCCATCATTTAACCCCTCATATCTGTGAGGCAAGGCAGAGGGATGTGGCTCTCTCTGCCTTCAGATCAAAGTGCCTACAGTGAAATTGTGGGACTTTGATTGGTTGCCATGACAGCCTGGACGCTGCTGAAGCCTTCCAGGCTTGCCACAGTAAACTCCCTGCTACACTGTGCACAAGACACATCTCAGCAGGGACAGTGTCAGAATCCTATTTACTCTAATAGATCTCTGTCAGGGTGAATAGGACAAAGGATCAAAAGATCCCAGGTTCTAGCCCCCCAAGAGGGCTAATAGTTATTAAATGAAAAGTAAAAATAAAGTTAAAAAATAAAAACCACCAATTTTACATGCGAAAATAAACAAAAATATAGAGTAAAAAAACAAACATGTCTGAACTATTAAAGTATTTAATTTATTTTTTTCTGTGTGGTGGACGCCGTAACAAAATTAAAAATGAAAAACGCATGATTTGGCATTTTTTTTGTCATCTTGTCCCCCACAAAAAATTTAATAACAAATGTAGATACCATAAAAATGGTACAAATAAAAATTGCAGTTTGGTCGGCTTAAAACAGTCCCTCATACAGCTCTGTAAATTTCAAATATAGAAATACAAAAAAGTTGTGGCTGTCAGAAAATGGTGATGCAATAAAAAAATGTTTTTTTTTTTAAGTAATTAAAAAAAATAAAAACTATACAAGTTTGGTACTACCATAATCATATTCTGCTGCAGAATAAGGATGTTATGTAATTTTTAGTGCACAATGATGTGAAAATCCCAAAAACCTTGGTGGAATGTGTTTTTTTTTTTTTTGTCCCACAATTATTTTTTTTCATTTTCCAATAGAAGACATGGTAAATTAAATGGTAGCATTAAAAAATGTATCTTGCCCTGCAAAAAATAAGCCCTCATATAGCTATGTGAATGGTAAAAATAAAAAAGCTATGGCTATTGTAACACGAGGAGCAAAAATAATAGTGGAGCTGTTCCGTATCTTCACCTAATTCTGTTTTTCTCTAAAATGTAATTCTTTTCTTGCTATCAGTCACAGTTTTTGCCATATCACATCAGTCAGACTTTTGGTCAGGTGCCCCTAGTGGGGCACTTGCAACCTTTCCCAATATTTGATTCTACTCTAAAATTGAATTCTTCTGTATGCCATTATTTGATCTTTTTGCCAGGCAGGAGTCTGTAAAATTGTTTTGACATTATGGAATTGTGGTGGAATTTTGCACCTTCTCCAAAACTAATTCTGCTGTATGATATTCATACTTCTGCCAAGCTGTCCATTTTTTTTTATTATTATTTAATATTTTCTAGTTTTTTTAAATGTTGCCTTTCCCACCTCCAGCTAAGGCTGATAGATAGATCTGCCACTGCTGACAGTGGCTATTTATCCCCAGCCCCATCTCACCACTACCACTGTCTGCCCGCCTACCATCATGTTCTATACTATATACCTGTCACAGATGGTGTACAGGAAACAAGACAATGCAATATAATCAATGACTCACTGGATCCACAACTAAGGAACAAAAGGGAGAGCCCTGCATGGACCTGGCAGACTCTCCCTGACTGCTCAGCCTATGCGAACACCCCAAAGGTGAATGGTCGCATATCCACGTACCTCGACTATCTAACACCTGAAGACCCTACAATAGTGAGGGGACACGACCACCAGCTCCCTACACAGACACGGAGGGAGTCAGGGTCACCTGGATCCAGCAGACAGAAAATCACAAATACATATACAGCACTTATCTTGCAGACGACTGGGAACTAGGAACAGCAAGCACACACACTCAAGGAAGTTGTATAAGCCGCAACCTAATGCATTATGGGGAGGGATTTAAAGGGATGCAATCAGTCCAAACACATGACAGCTGAGAGAGGCCAACGAGATGATGAACTGAAAACCAAAACAAAGAAACTCAAGGAGGAAGTTCTGAAAGGTTTCTGTCAGAGCTTCTCAGCTGTCTGGTTGTGACAGTACCCCTCCCTCTACGAGTGGACTCCGGAAACTCAGAGCCCACCTTCTCAGGATGGGACCTATGGAAAGCCCTGATGAGACGAGTGGCCTTAATGTCCGTCACTGGGACCCACATCCTCTCCTCAGGACCATAACCCTCCCAATGAACGAGGTACTGGAGAGAACCGCGGACAAGACGAGAATCCACAATCCTAGAGACCTAAAATTCAAGATTCCCATCAACCATAATCCGATGCAAAGGCGAGGGTACAATGGGTTGAACATAAGGTTTCAATAAGGACTTATGAAAAACATTATGGATCTTCCAAGTCTGAGGAAGATCAAGACGGTAGGCAACAGGATTGATGACAGACAGGATCTTGTAAGGCCCAATAAACCTAGGACCCAACTTCCAGGAGGGAACCTTCAATTTGATATTCTTGGTAGACAACCACACCAGATCACCAACATTCAGGTCCGGACCAGGCACACGTCTCTTATCTGCCACACGCTTATATCTCTCACTCATGCTCTTTAGATTATCCTGAATCTTTTGCCAAATAGATGACAAAGAGGAGGAGAATCTGTCCTCATCAGGTAAACCAGAAGACCCCTCTCCCGAGAAAGTCCCAAACTGCGGATGAAACCCATATGCACCAAAAAATGGTGACTTATCAGAGGACTCCTGACGACGGTTATTTAAAGCAAACTCAGCAAGGGACAAAAACGAACACCAATCCTCCTGATTCTCCGCCACAAAACAGCGCAGATATGTCTCCAGATTCTGATTGACGCGCTCCGTCTGGCCATTCGACTGTGGGTGGAAAGCAGAAGAGAATGACAAGCGAACCCCCAAGCGAGAACAGAAAGCCTTCCAGAATCTGGAAACAAACTGTGTGCCCCTATCAGAGACTATGTCTGAAGGGATACCATGCAATTTGACAATGTGATCAATAAATTCCTGCGCCAGCGTCTTAGCATTGGGCAAACCAGGAAAAGGGATGAAATGCACCATTTTGCTAAAACGGTCCACCACCACCAGAATCACAGTCTTCCCCGAGGAACGAGGCAGGTCCGTTATGAAGTCCATGGACAGATGTGTCCAAGGACGGGAAGGAATGGGTAAGGGAAGGAGAGGACCTGATGGCCGTGAATGAGGGACTTTGGCACGAGCGCAAGTCTCGCAGGCTGCCACAAAACCCTCAACCGACTTACGAAGCGCAGGCCACCAGAATCTCAGAGCGATGAGATCCAGTGTGGCTCTTGCCCCCGGGTGCCCAGCAAGGACCGTATCGTGGTGTTCCTTAAAAATCTTGTGTCTTAAAGTGAGAGGCACAAACAACCTCCCAGGAGGACAAAGATCAGGAGCCTCTGACTGGGCTGCCTGCACCTCCGCCTCCAATTCAGGAAAAAGAGCAGAGACCACCACACCTTCAGCCAAAATGGGACCCGGGTCTTCAAAATTCCCACCTCCCGGAAAACAACGTGACAGGGCATCTGCCTTCACATTCTTAATCCCAGGGCGGAACGTGACAACAAAATTAAACCTTGAAAAGAACAAAGACCATCTGGCCTGCCTCGGGTTCAGACGCTTGGCTGACTCCAAGTAGGCCAGATTTTTATGGTCAGTAAACACGGTAATAGGGTGTCTGGCTCCCTCTAGCCAATGGCGCCATTCCTCAAAAGCCAACTTGATGGCCAACAATTCCCTATCTCCCACATCGTAATTTCTCTCTGCGGAGGAGAGTTTCTTCGAGAAAAAGGCACACGGTCGCCATTTGGCAGGAGAGGAACCCTGAGACAAGACCGCACCCACACCCACCTCAGAAGCATCAACCTCAACTATGAAGGGTAAAGAAACATCAGGTTGTACCAGGATGGGAGCGGAAGCAAAGCTCTCCTTGATATTAGAAAAGGCCTTACGCGCATCTACCGACCAGGAAGAAAAATCTACCCCCTTTCTGGTCATATCAGTGAGTGGTTTAACAATAGAGGAATAATTCAAAATAAACTTCCTGTAATAATTGGCAAAACCCAAAAAACGCATCAGCGCCTTCTGATTCTCAGGAAGCTCCCACTCAAGCACAGCGCGGACCTTCTCGGGGTCCATGCGAAAACCAGAAGCGGAGAGAAGAAACCCCAGAAATTGAATTTCTGGAACCGCAAACACACATTTTTCCAGTTTTGCGTATAATTTATTCTCCCGCAGGATGAGCAAGACCTGACGTAAGTGTTCTCCTGAAATCAGGAGAAAAAAATCAAAATGTCATCCAAATACACTAATACAAATTTTCCCATTAAATGATAAAAGATGCTGTTCACGAAATGCTGAAAAACGGCTGGGGCGTTCATCAAACCAAAAGGCATAACCAAATTCTCAAAATGGCCCTCAGGGGTATTAAAGGCCGTCTTCCATTCATCTCCTTCTCTGACCCTGACCAGGTTGTATGCCCCTCTTAGGTCTAATTTGGAAAAGACTTTAGCCCCAACAACCTGGTTAAACAGGTCCGGGATCAGAGGAAGCGGATAAGGGTCACGAATAGTGATACTGTTCAGCTCCCTGAAATCCAGACAAGGTCTTAAAGAACCATCTTTTTTCTTAACAAAGAAAGAACCAGCGGCAACAGGTGACTTTGAGGGTAGTATGTGTCCTTTTCTCAGACTCTCAGAGATATAAGCACGCATAGCGACCCTCTCAGGTTGGGAAAGATTGTATAAACGAGATTTAGGCAGCTTGGCACCTGGGATGAGATTAATAGGGCAATCGTACTCCCTGTGCGGGGGCAAATCCTGAACTCCACTCTCAGAGAAGACATCCGAAAATTCAGAGAGAAAAGGTGGTACAGTCTTAGTAGAAACCTCAGAAACAGATGTCGTGAGGCAATTCTCTCTGCAAAAGTCACTACAACCATTTATTTGCCTCGCTTGCCAATCAATAGTGGGGTTATGTTTAGTGAGCCAGGGTAGCCCCAACACTAGAGGAGTAGGCAAACCGCTAAGGACGAAACATGACACATCCTCAACATGAGCATCACTCACAATTAAACGGATATTGTGAACTATGCCCTTTAATGATTTCTGAGAAAGTGGAGCGGAATCAATAGCAAAAACAGGAATATCCTTTCCCAAAGTGCATACCTGGAAACCATGAGTTATTGCAAATTGATTATCAATGAGATTGACAGCTGCTCCACTATCTACAAAAATCTCACAAAAAATGCTCTTGCTCTCTAGCGCCACCCTAGCAGGCAGGACAAAACGGGAACTACAAGCAAACGGAAAACCTTCAATTTCCGCCTCAACCCTGCCAATAGTAACAGACGGAACATTTTTAAAAGATTTTTTCCTTTTTGTTTCTTTATTATTCCCAGAAAACTGCCTGAATCTCCTAGAGGGACAAACATTTGCCAAATGATTTATACCTCCACAACAAAAAAAAACCCTCCCATGCGAGCTGAATCTTCTATTGTCAGAGGCAATCAACCCCAGCTGCATGGGCTCCTGCTCAGAAGGGGCTGACAGAGACTGAGACCCCTGCGCACAGAATGAGACCGCTGCACTGTCCCGGGACTGAGTATGACAGGAAGGAGAGATCTCTCCTCTCTCTCTAAGACGCCTGTCAATACGAACGGCCTGAGACATAGCAGAGTCCAAGGAGATAGGCCTCTCATGAAAGGAAAATGCATCTTTCAATCCCTCTGAAAGACCATGGCAAAATTTACTTCGGAGTGCAGCATCATTCCAACCAGTATCAGCTGCCCATCTCCGAAATTCTGAGCAGTATATCTCTGCGGATTGTTTACCCTGGCATAACAGACTTAGTCTAGACTCAGCCAGAGCAATACGATCCGGATCATCATATATCTGACCCAGGGCTAAAAATAATTCATCCACTGAACGGAGGGGCCGTGCCCCCTCCGGCAGCGAAAAGGCCCAGGACTGAGCGTTACCCCTGAGCAGCGATATAATGATCCCCACCCTCCATTCCTCATCACCAGAGGAATGGGGAAGAAGGCGAAAATGGAGTTTGCAAGCCTCTCTAAAACGCACAAAATTCTCACTACCCCCGGAGAACGTATCTGGGAGCGAGATCTTAGGCTCAGAACAAACTCCATGAACGCAAGCTGAACCAGTCACTTGAAACTGAGAAAAAGTCTTACGGAGATCAGCTACCTCCAATGAAAGACCCTGGAAGCGTTCAGCCAAAAGTGAAACCGGATCCATGCTTGAGACGGTTTTGGCGGCTTATAATGTCACGGATGGTGTACAGGAAACAAGACAATGCAATATAATCAATGACTCACTGGATCCACAACTAAGGAACAAAAGGGAGAGCCCTGCATGGACCTGGCAGACTCTCCCTGACTGCTCAGCCTATGCGAACACCCCAAAGGTGAATGGTCGCATATCCACGTACCTCGACTATCTAACACCTGAAGACCCTACAATAGTGAGGGGACACGACCACCGGCTCCCTACACAGACACGGAGGGAGTCAGGGTCACCTGGATGCAGCAGACAGAAAATCACAAATACATATACAGCACTTATCTTGCAGACGACTGGGAACTAGGAACAGCAAGCACACACACTCCAGGAAGTTGTATAAGCCGCAACCTAATGCATTATGGGGAGGGATTTAAAGGGATGCAATCAGTCCAAACACATGACAGCTGAGAGAGGCCAACGAGATGATGAACTGAAAACCAAAACAAAGAAACTCAAGGAGGAAGTTCTGAAAGGTTTCTGTCAGAGCTTCTCAGCTGTCTGGTTGTGACAATACCTGAAGCTGCCACCACTGCAACAGCCAGGGCCAGCACCAGGTTCATGTGGGCCCTTGGGAGATAAAGTCTCAGTGGGCCCCCTTTGTGGCATTTTGCATGGAGTTTACAGTGATGAAACTGCATGTATTATAGATTAAATACCTTATACAGAGCATATATATACAGTGGATATATGTGAATCAGTCCTTATGTGCCTACTTTTATTTTCTACCCAGTCTTTCAGTCCTTCAGGCCTATGAAGATATGTGCCCCTCACAGTAGATGTGCCAAGATATGTGCCCCCTTAACAGTAGATATCCCAAAATATGTGCCCCCTCACAGTTGATATGCCAAGATATGTGCCCCCTCACAGTTGATATGGCAAGATATGTGGACACTTACAGTAGATATGCCAAGATATATGCCCCCTCACAGTACATATGCCAAGATATGTGTCCCCTTCACAGTAGATATCCCAAAATGTGTGCCCCCTCACAGTAGATATGCCAAGATATGTGCCCTCTTACAGTGGATATGTCAAGATATGTGTCCAGTGCTCCCTTCACAGTGGTTATGCCCAGATTTGCCCCCTGCAGAGGAACAATAAATACTCTTCGCTTCAATCACCTGGCTACTCCCATGATCTGCGCTCCCCAGCAGCAGCAGCAGCAAGATACTGTGACACATCGTGCTACTGTGTATGAGGAGCAGAGGCTGATTACAGTAGTTATGCCCACATTGTGCCCTCTCACAGTAGCTATGTCCTCTCTGTGCCCCTTTCACATTTGTAATGCGCTATCTGTGCCCCCTTCACAGTAATAATCCCCATTGTGCCCCATCCACCCCTGTTAAGGCATAATTTTTTTATACTTGTATACTTGGTCCCAGTCTATTTTTAAACACACTGTTTCTTAACATCAACAGCCATGCATTTACCTTAAACTTCAGAGTGCTGTATACCTATTTTCAGGCCAGTTGGAGCATATTTGATTCATGTAGAATCAATTTGGACATAATTAAAATTTTGCTGAAAAATTTCGCGATTTCACTAAACAAATTTCAAGAAGTTTGCTAATCTCTGGTCTGGATACAGGAGCACTTTTGATCTTCATCTAAGTTTTGTGGTCGGGGATCCTGAACCAATCAAATCTATGTCTTTTATGTATATATCTTGGTCGAGGGGGAGGGGACTATTCTGCCAAAGATCTTGGGTCTGGTTAGCGTATTAAATGCAATCATAGCTTTCATCTTGTGCCATATAAATGTAGAAGTTTGTTATAACTATTAAGAGCGAAGGCTGCAAGTTTGTATTCATGTCCATTTAACACTTAACACTTTGAATGACCTGTTCTTGTTTTAAAGATTGCATCAGCAACTCCATGATAAAAAAAATAATAATAATAATAATAACAGTGGGGAAAGGGGGAAGTCATATCTGGTTCCATTTTTAATATTGAACTGGCTTATTGAGTTGAGCAAAGCCAAACTGCAAAGTACTCGGACCCAAACCCATTTTCGCTGAAGTTCTGGTTCGGGTTCGGTGTTCGGGTGATTTTATTATTTTCCATTACATGGTTATAACGGAAAATAATAGCATTCTTAAAACAGAATACTAAATAAAATGTCTATTGAGGTCCTTCTATCTTCATTCAGCAGGACCTGCGGTGACGTCACCGCGCTCACCATGTGGTAAGCGCGATCCTGACCTTTTGCAGGTCCTGAAGAAAAGAAGATACCAGCTGAATCTCCTTAAAAAGATCAGTCTTGTATGGAGACTTACTGGAAGTACTCCATGGAATGGAGACTTATTGGCAATAGTCCACTGGAAGTATGCAAAGATGCATCTCAAGAAAGAGAACCATCTCGCTAGTTCAACCTATTGTAAGTGGCTCCCTAGGAGTCAAGGTCTGACTTTCTAAGAAGCCTAGGGATTTGACAAAGGAATATAGCCAGGCTATATTCAGATCTCATGGAGTATTGGGCTTCATACCATTTTATTCTCGTTTCAAGTGCATGTAAATCAATGATTCAACTCCTGTCCATTGTGTCTATGGCCCATGGTGGCTGCTCTAAAGCATATATCTTAACGCTGTTAAGAACAGCTCAAGCAAGATGACAGCCTCATAATAATGTTCAGGAACTAGAATAATAAAAAACATCTTCAATAAGAAAATAAAAACAGATAAAGGATATGTGTCGCTATGTGGTTTTAACTGTCAGAAGAAAATGGTTACACTTTTCCTTTAACTTATAAAATACATAGTAATAAGGGTGGAATGTTTCTGCTATGACCTCTGTGAAGTATATGTCCTCCCCCTGTTAGATTTTAAGTATACAAAATTAATAGATTTTGTATGTCTTATTCAATTCCCCATGAACTTGGAGGCCTTATTAGCAAAAAAATTGTGTTGAGAGGTCAGGTAATATATTGCTGAAGAAGTATTCAGATTTTTGAGCTTTGTTTATAAAATAATAAAAATGGTAAGTTTGTGTGGTGCAAGAGGATGCTTTTAAGCTTTTTCAATCATTTGGATTGGCATTAGGAGTACAGAAATTCGGGTTGAGTTTGAATTTTTTTAAGTTAGCATAAGCTAATAAAGTAACCTCTAAAATAAACTTTATGAGTGTCCCACTGTACCTGAGAGGATTTGTCTGGACCATAGTAAAATACTTTAGCAAAAGTGTAGTTTTTCTATAAGATGTACAGGCTATGGAATATAAAGAATAACCAATATAGGATGGGTTGAAACTAGGGATGAGCGAACCCAAACTGTATAGTTCGGGTTCGTACCGAATTTTGGGGTGTCCGTGACACGGACCCGAACCCGAACATTTTCGTAAAAGTCCAGGTTCGGGTTCGGTGTTCGGCGCTTTCTTGGCGCTTTTTGAAAGGCTGCAAAGCAGCCAATCAACAAGCGTCATACTACTTGCCCCAAGAGGCCATCACAGCCTTGCCTACTATTGGCATGGCTGTGATTGGCCAGTGCAGCATGTGACCCAGCCTCTATATAAGCTTGGGTCACGTAGCGCTGCACGTCACTCTGCTGATTCAAGCATAGGGAGAGGTTGCTGCTGCGACGTTAGGGCGAGATTAGGCAGATTAACTCCTCCAAAAGACTTAATTCAGTGATCGATCTCCAGCTGTGGATCATTGAAGTGCTAATATCGAATTGCTCACTTTTTTTAGGCTGCCCAGAGCGTTTTTATATCACTTTTTTCTGGGGTGATCGGCGGCCATTTTGTGGCTTGTGGTGCGCCAGCACAAGCTACCACCAAGTGCTTTTATCCATCAATAGTGTGGTTATTTTTTGCTATATCCTACATCAGCTGCAGGCTGAGCCTGTGTCACCGAAGTGCATTTAACCATCAACAGTGTGGTTATTTTTTGGCCATATACTACATCAGGTGCAGGCTGAGCCTGTGTCACCCAAGTGCATTTAACCATCAACAGTGTGGTTATTTTTTGGCCATATACTACATCAGGTGCAGGCTGAGCCTGTGTCACCCAAGTGCATTTAACCATCAACAGTGTGGTTAATTTTTGCCCATATACTACATCAGGTGCAGGCTGAGCCTGTGTCACCCAAGTGCATTTAACCATCAATAGTGTGGTTATTTTTTTGCCATATACTACATCAGGGGCAAGTTGAGCCTGTCACCCAGCGCCTAAAAAATAGACCTGACATTTATATTCCTCCAAATCAGTACTGTTTTAGCTGGTCAAGTTATTTGTAGTGACCGTAAAAGCACAGTTTTTGTTCTGGGTTGAAAAACTATTCCCAAATTTGCCATTCTCAAAATAAGTAGTTTCTGCTATATCAGGCCTACTTTAAATCTATCCCAAAAAGGATATCTTAGATTGAAGGTGCTGATAGTGTCATTCAGAAAAACTTAACACAAACGCTACCGTGCAGATACAAGTCTAATTCTGTGATTAAAGGTATATCTGTCACACAGCGCAAAAAAAATAGGCCTCACATTTCTATTCAACCAAATCTGTACTGTTTTAGCTGGTCAAATTATTTGTAGTGACCGTAAAAGCACAGTTTTTGTTCTGGGTTGAAAAACTATTCCCAAATTTGCCATTCTCAAAATAAGTAGTTTCTGCTATATCAGGCCTACTTTAAATCTATCCCAAAAAGGATATCTTAGATTCAAAGTGCTGATAGTGTCATTCAGAAAAACTTAACACACACGCTACCGTGCAGATAGAAGTCTAATTCTGTGATTAAAGGTATATCTGTCACACAGTGCGAAAAAAATAGGCCTCACATTTCTATTCAACCAAATCTGTACTGTTTTAGCTGGTCAAATTATTTGTAGTGACCGTAAAAGCACAGTTTTTGTTCTGAGTTGAAAAACTATTCCCAAATTTGCCATTCTCAAAATAAGTAGTTTCTGCTATATCAGGCCTACTTTAAATCTATCCCAAAAAGGATATCTTAGATTCAAGGTGCTGATAGTGTCATTCAGAAAAACGTAACAAACACGCTACCGTGCAGATAGAAGTCTAATTCTGTGATTAAAGGTATATCTGTCACACAGCGCAAAAAAAATAGGCCTCACATTTCTATTCAACCAAATCTGTACTGTTTTAGCTGGTCAAATTATTTGTAGTGACCGTAAAAGCACAGTTTTTGTTCTGGGTTGAAAAACTATTCCCAAATTTGCCATTCTCAAAATAAGTAGTTTCTGCTATATCAGGCCTACTTTAAATCTATCCCAAAAAGGATATCTTAGATTCAAGGTGCTGATAGTGTCATTCAGAAAAACTTAACACACACGTTACCATGCAGATACAAGTCTAATTCTGTGATTAAAGGTATATCTGTCACACAGCGCAAAAAAAATAGGCCTCACATTTCTATGCAACCAAATCTGTACTGTTTTAGCTGGTCAAATTATTTGTAGTGACCGTAAAAGCATAGTTTTTGTTCTGGGTTGAAAAACTATTCCCAAATTTGCCATTTTCAAAATTGTGGTGAACGGGAACAATGAGGAAAACATCTAATAAGGGACACGGATGCGGACGTGGACATGGTCGTGGTGGTGTTAGTGGACCCTCTGGTGCTGGGAGAGGACGTGGCCGTTCTGCCACAGCCACACGTCCTAGTGAACCAACTACCTCAGGTCCCAGTAGCCAGCAAAATTTACAGCGATATTTGGTGGGGCCCAATGCCGTTCTAAGGATGGTAAGGCCTGAGCAGGTACAGGCATTAGTCAATTGGGTGGCCGACAGTGCATCCAGCACGTTCACATTATCTCCCAACCAGTCTTCTGCAGAAAGCGCACAGATGGCGCATGAAAACAGAGCCCATCAGTCTGTCACATCACCCACATGCATATCAGGGAAACTGTCTGAGCCTCAAGTTATGCAGCAGTCTCTTATGCTGTTTGAAGACTCTGCTGCCAGGGTTTCCCAAGGGCATCCACCTAGCCCTTCCCCAGGGGTGGAAGAGATAGAATGCACTAACGCACAACCACTTATGTTTCCTGATGATGAGGACATGGGAATACCACCTCAGCACGTCTCTGGTGACGAAACACAGGTGCCAACTGCTGCGTCTTTCTGCAGTGTGCAGACTGAACAGGAGGTCAGGGATCAAGACTGGGTGGAAGACGATGCAGGGGACGATGAGGTCCTAGACCCCACATGGAATGAAGGTCGTGCCACTGACTTTCACAGTTCGGAGGAAGAGGCAGTGGTGAGACCGAGCCAACAGCGTTGCAAAAGAAAGAGCAGTGGGCAAAATCAGAACACCCGCCGCCAAGAGACTCCGCCTGCTACTGACCGCCGCCATCTGGGACCGAGCACCCCAAAGGCAGCTTCAAGAAGTTCCCTGGCATGGCACTTCTTTAAACAATGTGCTGACGACAAGACCCGAGTGGTTTGCACGCTGTGCCATCAGAGCCTGAAGCGAGGCATTAACGTTCTGAACCTTAGCACAACCTGCATGACCAGGCACCTGCATGCAAAGCATGAACTGCAATGGAGTAAACACCTTAAAAACAAAGAAGTCACTCAGGCTCCCCCTGCTACCTCTTCTGCTGCTGCCGCCTCGGCCTCTTTTGCTGCTGCCGCCGCCTCAGCCTCTTCCTCCGCCTCTGGAGGGAAGTTGGCACCTGCCGCCCAGCAAACATGGGATGTACCACCAACACCACCACCTGCGTCACCAAGCATCTCAACCATGTCACACGGCAGCGTTCAGCTCTCCTTCTCACAAACATTTGAGAGAAATCGTAAATTCCCACCTAGCCACCCTCGATCCCTGGCCCTGAATGCCAGCATTTCTAAACTACTGGCCTATGAAATGCTGTCATTTAGGCTGGTGGACACAGACAGCTTCAAACAGCTCATGTCGCTTGCTGTCCCACAGTATGTTGTTCCCAGCCGGCACTACTTCTCCAAGAGAGCCGTGCCTTCCCTGCACAACCAAGTGTCGGATAAAATCAAGTGTGCACTGCGCAACGCCATCTGTGGCAAGGTCCACCTAACCACAGATACGTGGACCAGTAAGCACGGCCAGGGACGCTATATCTCCCTAACTGCACACTGGGTAAATGTAGTGGCGGCTGGGCCCCAGGCTGAGAGCTGTTTGGCGCACGTTTTTCCGCCGCCAAGGATCGCAGGGCAACATTCTTTGCCTCCTGTCTCCTCCTCCTCATACTCAGCTTCCTCCTCCTCTTCTTCCACCTGCTCATCCAGTCAGCCACACACCTTCACCACCAACTTCAGCACAGCCCGGGGTAAACGTCAGCAGGCCGTTCTGAAACTCATATGTTTGTGGGACAGGCCCCACACCGCACAGGAGTTGTGGCGGGGTATAGAACAACAGACCGACGAGTGGTTGCTGCCGGTGAGCCTCAAGCCCGGCCTGGTGGTGTGCGATAATGGGCAAAATCTCGTTGCAGCTCTGGGACTAGCCAGTTTGACGCACATCCCTTGCCTGGCGCATGTGCTGAATTTGGTGGTGCAGAAGTTCATTCGCAACTACCCCGACATGTCAGAGCTGCTGCATAAAGTGCGGGCCGTCTGTTCGCGCTTCCGGCGTTCACACCCTGCTGCTGCACGCCTGTCTGCGCTACAGTGTAACTTTGGCCTTCCCGCTCACCGCCTCATATGCGATGTGCCCACCAGGTGAAACTCCACCTTGCACATGCTGGACAGACTGTGCGAGCAGCAGCAGGCCATAGTGGAGTTTCAGCTGCAGCACGCACGGGTCAGTCGCACTGCGGAACAGCACCACTTCACCGCCAATTACTGGGCCTCCATGCGAGACCTGTGTGCCCTGTTGCGCTGTTTAGAGGACTCCACCAACATGGCCAGTGGCGATGACGCAGTTATCAACGTTACAATACCACTTCTATGTCTCCTTGAGAAAACACTTAGGGCGATGATGGAAGAGGAGGTGGCCCAGGAGGAAGAGGAGGAAGAGGGGTCATTTTTAGCACTTTCAGGCCAGTCTCTTCGAAGTGACTCAGAGGGAGGTTTTTTGCAACAGCAGAGGCCAGGTACAAATGTGGCCAGACAGGGCCCACTACTGGAGGAGGAGGAGGGGGAGGAGGAGGAGGAGGATGAGGATGAAGCATGTTCACAGCGGGGTGGCACCCAAAGCAGCTCGGGCCCATCACTGGTGCGTGGCTGGGGGGAAACACAGGACGATGACGATATGCCTCCCACAGAGGACAGCTTGTCCTTACCTCTGGGCAGCCTGGCACACATGAGCGACTACATGCTGCAGTGCCTGCGCAACGACAGCAGAGTTGCCCACATTTTAACGTGTGCGGACTACTGGGTTGCCACCCTGCTGGATCCCCGGTACAAAGACAATGTGCCCACCTTACTTCCTACACTGGAGCGTGATAGGAAGATGCGCGAGTACAAGCGCACGTTGGTAGACGCGCTACTGAGAGCATTCCCAAATGTCACAGGGGAACCAGTGGAAGCCCAAGGCGAAGGCAGAGGAGGAGCAAGAGGTCGCCAACGCAGCTGTGTCACGGCCAGCTCCTCTGAGGGCAGGGTTAGCATGGCAGAGATGTGGAAAAGTTTTGTCACCACGCCACAGCTAACTGCACCACCACCTGATACGGAACGTGTTAGCAGGAGGCAACATTTTACTAACATGGTGGAACAGTACCTGTGCACACCCCTCCACGTACTGACTGATGGTTCGGCCCCATTCAACTTCTGGGTCTCCAAATTGTCCAAATGGCCAGAGCTAGCCTTTTATGCCTTGGAGGTGCTGGCCTGCCCGGCGGCCAGCGTTTTGTCTGAACGTGTATTCAGCACGGCAGGAGGCGTCATTACAGACAAACGCAGCCGCCTGTCTACAGCCAATGTGGACAAGCTGACGTTCATAAAAATGAACCAGGCATGGATCCCACAGGACCTATCCATCCCTTGTGCAGATTAGACATTAATTACCTCCCCTTAACAATATATTATTGTACTCCAGGGCACTTCCTCATTCAATCCTATTTTTATTTTCATTTTACTATTATATTGCGGGGCAACCCAAAGTTGAATGAACCTCTCCTCTGTCTGGGTGCCGGGGCCTAAATGTGCGACAGTGGCCTGTTCCAGTGGTGGGTGACGTGAAGCCTGATTCTCTGCTATGACATAAAGACTGATTCTGTGCTGACATGAAGCCAGATTCTCTGTTACGCGACCTCTCTCCTCTGCCTGGGTGCCTGGGCCTAAATATGTGACAGTGGCCTGTTCCAGTGGTGGGTGACGTGAAGCCTGATTCTCTGCTATGACATGAAGACTGATTCTCTGCTGACATGAAGCCTGAATCTCTGTTACGGGACCTCTCTCCTCTGCCTGGGTGCCTGTGCCTAAATGTGTGACAGTGGCCTCTTCCAGTGGTGGGTGACGTGAAGCCTGATTCTCTGCTATGACATGAAGACTGATTCTCTGCTGACATGAAGCCAGATTCTCTGTTACGGGACCTCTCTCCTCTGCCTGGGTGCCGGGGCCTAAATATGTGACAGTGGCCTCTTCCAGTGGTGGGTGACGTGAAGCCTGATTCTCTGCTATGACATGAAGATTGATTCTGTGCTATGACATGAAGCCTAAATCTCTGTCACGGGACCTCTCTCCTCTGCCTGGGTGCCTGGGCCTAAATATGTGACAGTGGCCTGTTCCAGTGGTGGGTGACGTGAAGCCTGATTCTCTGCTATGACATGAAGACTGATTCTCTGCTGACATGAAGTCTGAATCTCTGTTATGGGACCTCTCTCCTCTGCCTGGGTGCCTGGGCCTAAATATGTGACAGTGGCCTGTTCCAGTGGTGGGTGACGTGAAGCCTGATTCTCTGCTATGACATGAAGACTGATTCTCTCCTGACATGAAGCCTGAATCTCTGTTACGGGACCTCTCTCCTCTGCCTGGGTGCCTGGGCCTAAATATGTGACAGTGGCCTGTTCTAGTGGTGGGTGACGTGAAGCCTGATTCTCTGCTATGACATGAAGACTGATTCTCTGCTGACATGAAGCCTGAATCTCTGTTACGGGACCTCTCTCCTCTGTCTGGGTGCCGGGGCCTAAATATGTGACAGTGGCCTGTTCCAGTGGTGGGTGACGTAAAGCCTGATTCTCTGCTATGACATGAAGACTGATTCACTGCTGACATGAAGCCTGAATCTGTTACGGGACCTCTCTCCTCTGCCTGGGTGCCTGGGCCTAAATGTCTGACAGTGGCCTCTTCCAGTGGTGGGTGACGTGAACCCTGATTCTCTGCTATGACATGAAGACTGATTCTGTGCTGACATGAAGCCAGATTCTCTGTTACGGGACCTCTCTCCTCTGTCTGGGTGCCGGGGCCTATATATGTGACAGTGGCCTGTTCCAGTGGTGGGTGACGTGAAGCCTGATTCTCTGCTATGACATGAAGACTGATTCTCTGCTGACATGAAGCCAGATTCTCTGCTATGGCATTAAGAGACTGATTCTCTGCTGACGTGAATCCCGATTCTCTGCTATGGGACCTCTTTCCAATTGATATTGGTCAATTTTTTTTAATTTTTTTTTATTTTAATTCATTTCCCTATCCACATTTGTTTGCAGGGGATTTACCTACATGTTGCTGCCTTTTGCAGCCCTCTAGCTCTTTCCTGGGCTGTTTTACAGCCTTTTTAGTGCCGAAATGTTCGGGTCCCCTTTGACTTCAATAGGGTTCGGGTTCGGGACGAAGTTCGGGTCGGGTTCGGATCCCGAACCCGAACATTTCCGGGAAGTTCGGCCGAACTTCTCGAACCCGAACATCCAGGTGTTCGCTCAACTCTAGTTGAAACATATCCATAAGTCAATCAAGCCCATTTCATATAACTTGTGGTTTTGAGATTTCAGCGCCCTAGAAGATATTGATGATCTTGGATCAAGCAGGACATTAAGGTCTCCTCCAAATATCAGGGTACCCTCTTTTGAAGTAAGGAATGGGTTAATATAAAAATTCCAAAATATGCTTCTTATGTCAAAGAGTCAACTTTTTTAATAACTCTACTCCTGAAAATGCTGGTAAGCATAGCTAATGGAACTCACTCTCTGCAAAACCATGTAGTTTATCACTGCGCATCTACCAGAACCGGTGTGAGCTGCTCCTAAAGCTAAGAAAACAGGAAATGCACCTAGGCGAGTAGTTGACCTATTTTTAATACATCTGAATAGTTATGGCACTTAAACATTTTAGGTATGTTTAAATCATGCTATACATTGATTGGCTTATTGGCTCCTTACATAAAGGAAGCCATAATAACGTATGCATCTCTAATTGGTTAAACACTTTTCTATTAGGGATGACCGAACCCAAACTGAAAAGTTCAGGTTCGTACTGAACTTGGCGAGTTCGGGTACCCGAACCCGGACTTTTTCACCGAAGTTCGGGTTCGGGTTCGGTGTTCGGGTCATTTTATTATTTTCCGTTATAGGATAGTTGCAGTGGAAAATAATAGCATTCTTAAGACAGAATGCAAAAGAGTATGGCAATTTAGGGGTAAAAACAAAAAACAAACAAACAAACAACTCACCTCGTGCACGTGATTGCGCTGCCGCAGTGTTTTCTATCTTCTTTCAGCAGCACAGGTAAAAGGACCTGCAATGACGTCACCTCGCTCACCACGTAGGGAGCGTGGTGACGTCAACGCAGGTACTTTGGCAGCTCCTGCTGAAAGAAGGTAGAAGACACTGCGGCGCGATCATGTGGATGAGGTGATTCATTTAGTGTTTTTTTAACCCCTAAATTACCATAATCTTTTGCATTCTGTCTTAAGAATGCTATTATTTTCCGCTATAACCATGCTAGAATGGAAAAAAATAAAGTGAAGTTTGGGTCCCCATTGACAATGGGGTTCTAGGTCAAGTTCGGGTCAAGTTCGGATCCTGAATCAAACTTTGACCTAAAGTTTGGTCGAACCTGGCAAACCCGAAATTTCACGGGTTAAGTCATCCCTATTTTCTATAATAAATATAGCCCAGAGCAGAGGTTTCCTACGATGTTTGAATTCACATACAATACAGAACAAAAGTTTGGACACACCTTCTCATTCAAAGACTTTTCTTTATTTTTATGACTATGAAAATTGTAGATTCACACTGAAGGCATCAAAACTATGAATTAACACATGTGGAATTATATACATAACAAACAAGTGTGAAACAACTGAAAATATGTCATATTCTAGGTTCTTCAAAGTAGCCACCTTTTGCTTTGATTACTGCTTTGCACACTCTTGGCATTCTCTTGATGAGCTTCAAGAGGTAGTCCCCTGAAATGGTTTTGACTTCACAGGTGTGCCCTGTCAGGTTTAATAAGTGGGATTTCTTGCCTTATAAATGGGGTTGGGACCATCAGTTGCGTTGAGGAGAAGTCAGGTGGATACACAGCTGATAGTCCTACTGAATAGACTGTTAGAATTTGTATTATGGTAAGAAAAAAGCAGCTAAGTAAAGAAAAACGAGTGGCCATCATTACTTTAAGAAATGAAGGTCAGTCAGTCAGCCGAAAAATTGGGAAAACTTTGAAAGTAAGGGCTATTTGACCATGAAGGAGAGTGATGGGGTGCCGCGCCAGATGACCTGGCATCCACAGTCACCGGACCTGAACCCAATCGAGATGGTTTGGGGTGAGCTGGACCGCAGAGTTAAGGCAAAAGGGCCAACAAGTGCTAAGCATCTCTGGGAACTCCTTCAAGACTGTTGGAAGACCATTTCAGGGGACTACCTCTTGAAGCTCATCAAGAGAATGCCAAGAGTATGCAAAGCAGTAATCAAAGAAAAAGGTGGCTACTTTGAAGAACCTAGAATATGACATATTTTCAGTTGTTTCACACTTGTTTGTTATGTATATAATTCCACATGTGTTAATTCATAGTTTTGATGCCTTCATAGTCATGAAAATAAAGAAAACTCTTTGAATGAGAAGGTGTGTCCAAACTTTTGGTCTGTACTGTATGTATTGTGCTTCTTTCCGGTATACCATATTTCCCATTTAATTTGGAATTTAGAGAGATAGGCGATATTGAACAAATTTAACAGCCTATCTACAGGATTTCATGAGTAGATGTTAACCAGTTGACCTAGTCGGCATTAGGAGCATGCATATTAATAGAAGCTGAACACCCAATTTAACCCTTTAAAAAAGATAGTACCTTTCTAGGTTTTGTAGATGAGACAACAAACTGAAAGGGAAGTTTCTTCAAAAACCTATTCTCGCTGCCCTAGATTCTGATCCATCCTGAGCTGCTATGGTACCATGTAGGGTAATTACAAAAGGTCAAGTTGGAATAGTTATTTAATTTAAAATGAGCTTTCTATAAGTACAGAATCGAGCATTGCTCTTTTTTAAGCATAGAGAAAATTTGGCATCTATAGGAGGAGACTGCATCTCTTTTACATTATATGGTACTATATGTAAATTAGCCATGAGATATGGTCAAATGTGGGCTGTGATAAGTAAGCCAAGTAGGTATCTGACAGCAGCTCTGACTGATTGTATCTAAAGGAGGAAACTTTATATTAGGCAAATATTGTCCTGTCTCTCCAGGCCTAAAAACAAGCAATAAACCATCACAAATAAGACAACATTGTAGGGAGGAGTCAAAGACTGATTCCAACCAAGAAGAAAGATCTGGGGGAGGGAAATAAATATTTAAAGAACATAAAAGAACCAACCTGCTTCTAAAAAGTATGAGGCATGTAATAAAGCTGAGTTAGGCAAGACATAAGAAAGAGAAGAAAGAAAAGAGCAATTAAAAAAGTAGAAATAGAGAGACACAAGGGGAAAAGTAGCTGCTTCATTCATTGGTGATTGAGGAAAGGAGAACCTGTCTGTCAGGATAACGACTACATCACACACAAACAGGAATAGTGTAGCCCTAAACTACTGGGATCACTTTTCCTACCTATTTGCATGATCACCCAAGGCAGTGACAAGAACTGGGATCCAAACTCTGCTTCAGTTCAGAGGTACCAATCGGAACCAAAGCCGAGTTCAGATCCAAATTTTTACATGGTTTTCCAGTTTAAAAATCAAATACCGAAGTTATTCACCAAAGTCTTGTGAGACTTCAGAAATAACTGACTTTCTCTCATCAGAGGCCATACATTTTAATGCTGTACAGAGATGGAACACCGTACAACATTTAATGGAAGCTTTGAGTGAAGCGACTTTGGATCTAGGATCCAAAGCTTTCTTTGCTCATCCCTAGGAATCGTTACACTGTTTATCAGGATAACTGATAGCAAAAATATCAGTAATGTAGATATCACAGTTATGCGTATGGAATTAGGCAATCCATCTAACGGTATGGAAGTTCATTCAGGTCTCCATTCTGTATCTAATCACACAGGGGTTAAACTTTTCCACAGGTAATAAATATATCAGGCTGAACTTTTTGGGCATCAGATGAACATTGCGTTTTTAGGTAATTGTCAGTCTGTGGCCAGAATAAAGAAACATCATCCAAAATGGAAAGGTCCATCAAAATGCAATTTTCCTGCTTCAGAGCCAGTCGGTAAGATATTAAAGCATTCTTCTTTTCTGGAGTGTAACAATCAAGCCATCATGGAACACCATTATAGGGGTGTCTGCATAGCACAAGATATCTGTTGCATGTGCAGAACAGAAAACATGTTCATTTTCCTGAAAATGGAGGAAATTACATATAATGTCCCTTGGGGGATTGGTGGTTTCCAAAGCAGTCTCAGAGAGCGGTGGTCCTGTTCAAGTATAAGGGAGGAACCTTTTTCTGTTCCCAATAAGGTTCAGCATAACATAACTGGTGGACCACAGAGGGGATCCATTCTGCAGCTATGGATTTAGGTATTCCTCAAAAGTGAAATATTCAAACAATGTAGCCTCTGAAGAGTCTCCACTCTCTTCCCAATGTGTCTGATTTACTGATTAACTACCAAAAGTTGCTGTATAATTGGGGTTTGTGTCTTAGCGAGACCTTGCTTGATAAAATTCCAATGGGCTGGCTATTATAGCTAGTGGGGCTGTTATTGTCCCTGCCAGACATACTGTTTGGCTGAGTGTCTAAAGCATGTGTGGCTGTCGCCATCTTGGAAGCTGATGCTGCTACAGGTCTTTATCAGAAATTTAGTTAAGTTCCTATGCTTAGCTTAATTTGACTGCCCAAGAGTTCCTTGTTTAGTTCACTTAATCTTGACCATTTTTATTCAGCCAAGCTGGCGTAAACTTATAAGAAAAGTAGGCTCTAGTACAGAATTCTATGGTGCATGCCCACAGCGTTCTAGTGCAGGCTCCACTTCCAAACAGGACAATTTATTAACATGTATAACATATGATTAATAAAGTAAGCTTCCGATTCTATCTGCTATAAATAAATTAAACAACCAGAAACCTCAGAAGAAGCTGCAAGGGTGAAATTTGAGTTGGGGCACATGTGTTTTTACTTCTGCCATACCATATTTATTTATTATGATTTACATGATTAAATACAGTATCTTGTGAGTAAAATATATCTTTGCACTTTAAGATCCCTTGTATCAGAGTACTTCACCATAGGAACCTAGTGTTTCTCTGTTTCTCTCTTTTACAGCAAGCTTTGGAGACTAAGAGAAAAATATTGGTACAGAATTATAGCCAAAATTATCTTGACATGCTTAAAGGCTATATACACCTTTGGGGACAATGTTTTTTGATGATTGGATTTGACTCATTTTGGGCTAAAAATTATTTGGTCAATTGGTCTTTATTCAAAATGTTGAGCCGTTCTGTTAAAAAGGGTGAACTGTTTTTCTAGCTGTTTGAATCTTACTTTTTACTTTCACTTTGTGCCAGTCATCTAATAAACCTCATCTCTAAATTACTAAAAGGTCATAATCACTTATTTAAGCATCATACTTAGCAGTAAGATAAGAAATGACCTATAATTAGAGATGAGTGAAGTTGTCAAAAATTATATTTGGCCGGTTTGCCGAATTTTCCCCCCAAAAATTGCTTCGATTTGAATATATTTGTGACGAATCGCAATAAAAAACGGCTATTTCCGGGCTGCATAGATCCTTTATATGGATTTAGAACACTGTGCCTTGCAGTAACACGCATAGGGAGTGTGCTGGCGTAGTGAAATACTGTCAGTCAGTATGACATGCAGATGACAAGCGTCGCTATTAGAATCACAGCACTCTTCACTTATTTGGACAATCGTGGGGCAAAAACTGACCAAATAACTCAAGTATTAACTCAGCCTTACAGGTCCATGTTAGCGTCAAGAAGAAGCGCACTTCTTTTACACTCTCGTCAGCTTATTCCACATAGATGTCTACAGAACCTGTTCTATTAATCGCTTATAAAAGTAGAGCCCCCCCGACAGAGTGGAGAGGGTGTCAGCAGTAAGTTTGTGTTGAAGTCACTGAATATTTTGCCCTTCCTCTGAGCCGTCAGAACAATAACCCACAAATAACGAATCCTATCTTGGGAGCATATGCCTTCATTCGGTCAGCATTTGCTCAGTAATCTATGAGCATTGGTAATAAAAAAATAAAAAAACAGGAGTGGATTTAAAACAGAGATTACACGTGAAGGTAATATTTACAAGTCTTCTGTGTTTTGTACACACTCCTGCTTTTGGCTACCAAATCATAAGCCAATTCTGATGCAACCATACAGGCCTTACAACTGCTACACAGACAGGATCCCCTGTGCATCTCATTTTTCCTTCCTTCTGACCGATCAGAAGAAAAGTTAAATAAATGGTGATTTCAAGAAGGCCAAACAAGGACAATAGCGACCCCGTCATAGAGTGGGGAGGGTGGTAACAGCATGAGATGCCCTCAGAGTTGCCCTATGACATAGTGGTGAGGTGGCAGCAGCATCAGGAGACCAACACGTGGCACAATGACAGGGTCAGGAGGTGGAGGCAGTATGAGGAGGCCACAGGGTGGCACAATGACCAAGTGTGGAGGTGACAGCAGCAGTATGATTAGGCCACAGAGTGGCAAGGTGACATAGTGTGGAGATAGCAGCAACAGCAGCAGCATGATACCACAGAGTGGCATGGTGACATAGTGTTACCATGGCAGCCTCAGGAGGCCACAAAGTGGCACGGTGACATAGTGTGGAGATGGCAGCAACAGCAGCAGCATGATACCACAGAGTGGCAAGGTGACAAAGTGTGGACATGTCAGCATCAGGAGGCCACAAAGTGGCACGGTGACTTAGTGTGGAGATGGCAGCATCAGGAGGCCACAGAGTGGCATGGTGACATAGTGTGGACATGGCAGCAACAGCAGCAGCAGCATGATACCACAGAGTGGCAAGGTGACATAGTGTGGAGATGGATAACCTAATCAGGCATTGGTAGGTGGAAATCCTGGCTGATCCACGCCTGATTCATCTTGACAAAAGTAAGTCTCTACACATTTTGGGTGGACAGGCGAGTTCTTCTTAGGGTAACTATGGCCCCCGCCGCACTAAACACCCGCTCTGATGCCACACTACTGGCTGGGCAGGACAGCTTTTCCAGGGCAAATTCGGCCAGTTGTGGTCACAAATCCAGTTTGGCTGCCCAGTAGTCCAGTGGATCTTCTATGATGTTTGGCAGGGTGCTGTCAAAGTATGCCACCACCTGCTGGTTCTGGTTCTGCTCCTGGTCTACCTGCTGCTGGTGAGTAGTTTCTTCACTATGCGGGTGAAGAAAGCTGCTCATCAGCGACTCTAGAATCAGGCTGCTGGTGCTGCTGTCACTTGTGATGAAGTCGAAGATCCAGTCAACCAATCAAGAACCACTGGGTTTCTGGTCAAGACACGACCGCTAGCTGACATGTGGACCTAAGGCCTTGGGAAGAAACCCCTGCTGCCACGACCCCCTTACTCTGCTGCGACCTGTGCCTGCGCCAGAATCATTTACGCCTCTGACACTCCCCTGTGCAGGGCCTGGCACTTCTCTGACATACTTTTAGCTAAACTAAATAAATTAAAAGCAAATTAAAACACCCCTAAAAGCGTAAAATATATTTTCTTTTTTTACTGAGATAGCCAACTAAAGGATTTGAAATTGGCAACAAAACGATTTCAGCGTAAATAATAGCAAAAGTGAACTGTGTATATATTTCTCGTATTGGACTAAAATAGGCCACTAAACGATTTCTAAGTAAAAAACTGAAAAAGTGAACTGCAAATATTTTTCTCTTTTTCTTTAGAAATATGACAACGCTTTTAGCGCAAATAACACCAAATGTAAACTAAGTCTATTTTTCTCGTATTGTAGTGAAATATGACAAGACACGCTTTTCTTGTCATATTTTTTTTTGCCATATTTCATATTACAGCAAATATGAACTTAGTCTATTTTTCTCTTTTTCTCTAGAAATATGGCAATAAACGCTTTTAGCACAAATAACACCAAATGTGAACTGCGTCTATTTTTCTTGTATTGTAGTGAAATATGACAAGAAACGCTTTTAGCGCAAATAACACCAAATGTGAACTGTGTCTCTTTTTCTCATATTGTAGTGAAATATGACAATAAACGCTTTTAGGGCAAATAACAGCAAATATGAACTTAGTCTATTTTTCTCTTTTTCTCTAGAAATGGCAATAAACGCTTTTACCGCAAATAACACCAAATGTGAACTGTGCCTACTTTTCTCGTATTGTAGTGAAATAGGACAATAAACGCTTTTAGCGCATAAACACCAAATGTGAATTGCGTCTATTTTTCTTGTATTGTAGTGAAATATGACAAGAAACGCTTCTAGCGCAAATAACACCAAATGTGAACTGCGTCTATTTTTCTCGTATTGTAGTGAAATATGACAATAAAAGCTTTTAGGGCAAATAAAAGCAAATATGAACTTAGTCTATTTTTCTCTTTTTTTTGTCGAGAAATATGTCAATAAACGCTTTTACTGCAAATAACACCAAATGTGAACTGCATCTATTTTTCTCGTATTGTATTGAAATATGACAAGAAACACTTTAAGCGCAAGTAACACCAAATTTGAACTGCGTCTATTTTTCTTGTATTGTAGTGAAATATGACAAGAAACGCTTTTTGTGCAAATAACACCAAATATGAACTAAGTCTATTTTTTCTCCTTTTCTCTAGAAACATGGCAATAAACGCTTTTAGCGCAAATAACACCAAATGTGAACTGCGCTTATTTTCTCGTATTGTAGTGAAATATGACAATAAAAGCTTTTAGGGCAAATAACAGCAAATATGAACTTTGTCTATTTTTCTCTTTTTCTCAAGAAATTGACCTACGTAAATATCTCTTGTATTGTATTGAAATAGGCCACTAAATGATATTAGCACCATTAACAGCATATATATATATTTAGCTTTTTCCACAGATAAAAGCCACTAAAGGCTTTTCAACATAGCACTTTTACTCCAATAACTAATTGCTGGAATGACAGAGCTGTATTATGAGACTGTATTATCTGGATCCCCAAGTAATGTTTCCCTGCACGTTTAAATAGCTTTTTTTCACAATGAGGATTTTCCTATGACTCTGCACATGTCTCTCCTTGCCTGTGAAATTATTCCTCTCACTATCCTTTCCCTGTACTAGTAAATCACTTCTTTCCTTTTTTTTTTAATAAAGCCTGCATACACGTCTGTCCCTGAACAAAGTACAATATTGAATGGCAGACTCTAAGATGGCCGCCGTATTTATAGGGCTTTTGACATCACCGGGCTGGCTGCTGATTAGCTGCATGCATGGCATTATGGATCATCCCGCCTTCCCATAGTTCCTTGCCTCATGTCCTCACATGTGTAGCTGCCATTTTAGCTGCCATTGTAGCCAGCTAGCCGCCATGTTAGGAAAAATTGTGATTCATTACCACGAAGCGCGAGGAAATTCTTGTTCGTTCAGAATCAAATTTTTCCTTAAATTCGGAACAAATTCAACTTTGTCAGCTACGATTCGCTTATCTCTACCTATAATGAATGTTTTCAGAGATCAGAGATAAGGAGCGAATGAAAATTCAGATCCTGCTACTAGATAAAATCAAGGCTGAACAAAGACATGGGTTCAACATCTTAATAAAGCTCAAAATCAGTATAATGCAATTATAAAGAAAATAAATTGCCCCCATAAGGTGCCTTTAAAGTTTCAATGTAACAAAATGACATATAGCAATACAGCAAATCTAGAGATTGGCAAACCTGTTGAGATTTGGTTAGTTTCCGATTAGCCCAAATTTTTTAAAGTTTGGTTCTAACCCAAATCGATTTAGGCCAAACCAAATTGGCTCCAATTTCCCTGGAAATGCCACCCTCTAGTCTCCTACGATTTTTTGTAAAACATGTTATCTCTTTTCATGAATTTTTATGAAATTTTCCTTTTTATCTCCCCCCCAAGCTCTTGAATGCAATGACAGCAATAGAAAATCATGTCTGAGCGACACTGACATACATAACTATGGGTAAACATGTTTTATGTTACGAACAACGTGTTTAAAAATATACCGCACCTTCACATATGTTATGCTTTTTCATATAACAAACCATCATGCCACTACTGCTGTCTCTGTCTACCAACATGTACCACATGAGTGCTGCTGCTGCTGCCACCACCACCGCAGCTGATGCACGTTGCTGCTAATTTCCTACTGCCATCAACAGTAGCCATACGGAACATGATGATATGCAGAATGGCAGGCAAACAGCAACAGTGGCAAGATAGGGCACTATGAGCAAGGGCAGATCTATTCATCGGCCTCAGCCAGAGAAGTGTGAAGATCTAGGGTTGGTTCATGATGTTTTGGACACTTACCGAGGACAACTTGGTCTGTTTGTGTGTCATGACTCCCCCTGCCACGCTGAAAACCCTCTCTGAGATGACACTGGAGGCTGGCCAAGAAAGAAGACAAGGAGCATACTGAGACAGTTCTGGCCACTCTTCCAGTCTGCCTGCCCAGACGTCTATGGGGTTAGGGAACAGGGTATGCAGTGGAGAAACAGAACAGACTTGTTCTGATTTGGAATGATGGCCAGTTGCACTTTTCAAAATAATCCAGTGATGCCGCCCTATGTTCTGCAATAGAGTTCTGGTAGCTATGTTTTGTTCGAACGATCAGGGCTTATTTTAATCCTACAGATCTTGCACACTCAGTTTCTCACTTCTCCTTCCTGGCTTAAAGCTTTCCTTGTCTTTTCCTATTCTAGATAATTCTTCTTCTTTCTAGCCTTTCCCTAAACTGTCCCTAATGCTAGAATAGAAGCTTGATTGTGACTGTACACTGTCTCTTTATTTTATTTTTTCTGTCAGACACTGCTATACCCATCCCCTCTCATTCACAGCCCAACACAGAATGAAATTTTAGTCATTCTGCAAGGGCACCTCGCTGCCTGCTGCAGCACTGTTTGGTTTATCCGGGCTGTCTGTCGGCCTGTGAGCCAATCAGAGCTTCCCTCCACTTCCTCTTAGTGTCATGTTAGCATCCTTCTTCTTCCTCCTTTGTGTTTTTTTCCCACCAACGTGTGCGATTTGTCCAAAGTGAACCTGAAAACCTTTGGGTTTGTCTGGCGGACGGAATTTTGAGAAGTTTATAAGGAACTAGGTTCAATACAAAATGATTTGCTCATCTCTAAACAAATATGGAATCATTAAATGCACTTTGTGTAGTAATTGATAATTTCAAGCTAACTGTCCCAGGATGATTTTTAAATCCAAACAGGCCCTTTATTTTGGGGAATGAACATTACAGATGGATACCTGTTGCAAACTTTTTAATATTATTAGTTGTAAAAGTCCTGTATCTCTTTGCACAGTTGAATGTACAGTATATGAGAAGTTTCCATTCTATCTATAGCTATTCATAAAAATCCAAGACATTTTCTCTCAATTTTGACAAACAAGCTGTTAAATGAATAAAAAAACAAGAAGCTACAAATTTTAATGTGTAGATATTTTCATGTAAGAGAAAATAACCGTATTTTACAGACAGTTATTTTGTTGGTTCAATATATTAAATCCTCATACAGTATTTTTGCATTTTGTCAGCATAAACACCTGCCAAATATGTAAACTAATGCAATATAAATGTATTTTGTTGAAATAATAGGAGTAGAACATGCTTGACAATCCACATGCCTACCTTTTCTAGTCTAAGAAAGTTGACAAATATGCAATGAGTTATTTTTATCAAAGTGTAAGATTGACTAGATTGGTATTAATTTAGGAAAGAGTAATCACTTGCTTCTATAAATTATTTCTTTAAAACCATTTCAAATAAAGCTTTAATATAATTTTGCAGCACCATTGACAAGTGCATAAATTACAACCCTCATATAGTTCTAATATTTAATTTGGAGTAGCAAATGAATTGTGTTATTATGCTATTGTTAATCAGAAAATATATTTGCTTAATTTAACTTAAATAAATGCTATCTCAAAAGTACAGTAATATATCTAACTCCATAGTTTAGAGGAAAATTAACGGAAATTCTTATTAATTTATCTGTTGCAAAAAATACACCTTCAAGTCACATTATTATGACCCATGAATATATATGATTAGTTGAGCAGTGATCTGCTATGGAAGAAATGGAGCGCTAAGAAATTAGGATCAGGTCCAATGCTCCTGTTCATACTGTGTCAAAAAAAGCTAAAGTATCTCTTACTCTAAACATCACATTATCTTCCAATAGTAGCACAGAGGACTCAACACCTCAAAAGAGATTGAGGGTAAGACGGCCTTCTATTCAGTCCTGTATCTCCTACCGACTCCACATATATGCTTGGCACAAATGTCTCACAATCATTGCTTGCCTCACCACCCGAAGGAGGTTACTCTCAGCTGATGTTCATTTGTTCATAGGTATTCATACTATGCGGTGTTAGATCTTATCCAGCAGGGAGTCACAAGGGGAAATAAGCAAGGATATATGTTTCAACAGTGTTGCACAGTCTGTGAACTGTTCTTGTGCTACTGTGGCAAAAGTGTATTGTTTGTGTACAAATGGCACCACTTTGAATAAACGTGCCACCACGTGCCATTATTGTGAGAGGTGAATGCCGGCTACGAAGGTGGGCAAGGGCAGACCGACACGTTACAGTAGAGGACTTCTCTGTCAAAATGAACCAGGGGGCTACCAGACATGTATTTAGAACAACAGTTCAATGAACCCTGCTGCATAGGGGGCTCCCAATAATATTAGAGTATCAGAAACAATCACATATTAGACATTTCAGACAGGTACTGTAAACAAAACGGACATAGGGTTCGTTAAAGGCCAAGCATAGTGTAAACCCACAATAAACACCTGAACTAAGCTACTCATATTGTGAGAACATTAAACTTAGTACGCAATACCCTTTAGTGTCTTGAATGACCTTTAGTGTCTTGAATGAAGTTTGTGTAGAAGCTTACAATCACTGACTAAACACTGTATTTTGAACTGGATAGTTGCTGAATATTAAAAAAAAAGAGCAATAAAATGTATAATATGGAGCTGTTCCATGATTCACGGTGATTCATTGTGAAGTGCTTTCTACATTGAGCTACTTCACCAACCTCTTCTCTGCTATTAATGACAGCTGTAGTACCCAACCAGGAGACCACCATAGCATTTATTTAGAGCATATGGGAGGGGTTATGAATTAACTCATTGCAGAGAGCACATCGGAGCCAAACCCCACCTCCAAGCACTAATTAGGCAGGAATGGGATGCCATTATTTAGGATTTGGCATACAAACTAATATCTAGCATGCCAGGGTGGATTGCAGAAGTCTTGTAAAAGAAGGGTCAAAACTGTAAATAGTGAGTCTTTGTAAAAATTTAATGTATTTGTTAATAAAAATGAAAGAAAAAATGCTTATTACTTCAGTATACCATAGAAACATCTGACAAAAAAAGATCCAAAAACACTGAAGCATCAAACTTTATGAAAACCAAACTTTTGGTCACAGCTCTATACTAAATTATTTTCAAAAATGTTAGTAGAATAATAGAACACATTAGCAAAGTTATAATTAGTACTAGATTTATAGGACCGGATCCCAAAAGCTTGAAGACACAATGGGCAGCAAGTTAACCCCTTCCTGACTGCCCACTGGCTATATACGGTTTCAAAAAATTTATTTCTCTGCCTTTAAAACAGAAAGTGATACCTCATAAAATATTTATTACTTAACATTTCCCATATGTCTACTTTATGTTGGATTTTTTTATTTTTTTATTTTATTTTTTTATTATTTTACACTTTGAGTCCCCCATAAGACCTCTTGGGGACATTTAACTTCACTTAAATTTTTTTCACTTTTGATTTCTCCTGTAACTAGGGATGACAATGCTGTACAGCCTCAGTGCTGGGCTGATCGAGGTCTGTAGAAGACCCGACAGCTCCTGCACTCTCCCGACCACGGCGGTCACATGACCGCCGGGACAGGAAGCGCATAGCGCTTCCTGATATGTACACACAGCGCTCATTGAGCGCTGTGTATACAGCGATCTTGAAGGCAGAGACACCTGGGAACTGTCCCTGCCTACTCTCTGGGTTGCCCTGCTGTCACTGACAGCGGGCAACCCGCTCTGCAGCTGTACGATTAGCGTGCAGCTGCCATCTCTGAATGGATATTCAGAAACGTCCATTCAAATATAGAGCTCCACCTCTCGGACGTTTATAGTCAACGGGCAGACGGGAGGTGGTTACTAAGAATTAGCGATTTTCCCCTAAATAAGACCTAAAAAGTTTGAAAAATCTCTAATAAAATGCTAATAATAGTCTGAAGTGTCAAGTAAAAAGCATAGCAAAAATTATTATGGTAGTCAAACAGATAAAAAAGTTAGGGCCACTAAACCACCATGTGCACAAAATCACAAAAAAATTACCTGGACATTTAGGCCTTTTTTAGGCCCGGTCATAAAAGTGTTAAAATCTGCACCGCACATAAAGCATACCTCAATACTGTCATAAATCATTAAAATTTTAATTTAATGATTTAAATTTCATTAAAAAAAAAATTATATTTGTTTTTTACGCCTTGCTTTCTAAAAGCCATAATTTTCATTTTTGTCTGTTCACATAGCTATATGAGGTTTTTTTTGTTTTTTTTTGCGTGACAAGTTATGTTTTGTAATGGCACTCTTGTTCAATATGATGCATTAAAATGCTGGATGAAATTAGAAAAATACTACAATTGTGTTATTTTGCTTTTTTCATGTTTGCAGCATTCACTGAGCAGTAAAAATGACACATTAGGGTACATTCACACAACTTAAAAAAAAAAGGCTATTAGAAATGGTTTAACTTTTGTTTTTGCTTCTGAAAAAACGGGCATTAAAATTGGTCCTTTTCCATTATATGGGGCTGTCGGGCCTTGAAAAGGACAAAATAGAACAAGTCCTATTTTTTATAGCCTGCATTGACAGTCAATGAAAAAAAAAACAACAATGTGTGAACACACCTATAGAATGTTGTTCTGAAAATGGCCGTTAAAAATACAGTCACATAGCATGCAGATCAGTACGATCAGCCATTGAAAAAAAAATTGCATTGCTATATTCTGATACACATCTTTTTTATAGTTCTGTCTACAAAGCTACATAAGAGCTCTTTTTTCACAGGGTGAGCTGTATTTGTAATTGATATTATTGTTGAGTATGTAAAACTTTTTAATCGCTTTTCATTCAATCAAACTTTTTTCCTTTCGGCGTTCACAGTATTGGATAAATTATATTTTATTTTATTAGTTAGGACAATAGATGTGATCATGCCAATTGTCTGTATGTATTTATTTTGTTCATTTATATATATATATATATATATATATATATTAGAGAGGAACTAATCAATTCTAAATGATTTGTTACACATGTCACATAAAATTTGTTTGTTAACTGAATATAAAGTTTTTGATATTTACTTCAGACAAATCAATCCAAAACTTTGCCAAAACCATGTTAGGGTGGATTTACATCAATGTTTTGGTTTTTATTTGATTTTTCCGATATTTGATTCAAAATAACGCAAAGAAATTGATCCGTTTTAAATTACATTAGTGTCAATGTTAACGGAAAAAAGGTTTCCGTTTGCTTCCGTTATAGTCATTTCCGTAAAGGTTCAGTTATTTATAAGGGAGACCAAAGTCTTGTCTGCAGGACTTTTCTTTCTGTTACAAATAATGCATTATGGAAACAGTGATTCCGTTTTCCAAACATAATGTAAGCCTATGTGAGATGCAGCAGAACGGATTGTATTTATGTGTTTTCAGTTCTGCTTTCCGTTTTGTAATGCATTTTTAAGTTTTAGCATGCTCAGAATGAAGACAACATGTTTTCTGAGTTCTCTAGTGATTACAGGAAATAGAGCTAATCACCTGACAGGAAATATAAAAGCGGCCATTTTAGACACTGTGAGTTTATGCAGCACAAATACTTTATATCTAGGAGCTGTCCAGTATTATCAAAGAGGTATTTAAAATCATCTCTCACACACATGTATTCATTCCGTTTAAAGGGAACCTCTCACCTCTACTATGCTACCCTTACTGAGCATTTCTAAATGTTCATTGTGTTAACCTAAACATATAAATTACGCTTTTAATTTCATTTGCAGATGAATTCAATAAGTATAATGCATTTTTGTACTTCCCGCCTTTTATGCAAATTAACATAAAAGAGTCATATCTTACTTTTGCGACCAGAGAAGAATCGTATTTTTTACACAATAAAAGCACACAGAGCTATGGGGACTAGGTATTGCGGATGTACTAGCGGCCATCTAGCAACCCATGTCCTCAGCTCTATACCCAAAATCCAGGTGACAGGTTCCCTTTAAGCTTTTTTATGTTCCCTGCCTTAACTACTCCTTCTACTTATACATTTTAGACATGTACACATTATATAGGCAACACACATTATGCGCCTAGGTATTAACAACTCCTAAGAACATACTTGTAATTAGAGTTGAGAAAACCCAAACTGCAAAGTTCGGGTTCGTACCGAACTTTGCGAGTTCGGGTACCCGGACCTGAACCCAGACTTTTTCTCTGAAGTTCGGGTTCGGTGTTCAGGTGATTTAATTTATTTTTCCATTATAACACGGTTATAACGGAAAATAATAGCATTCTTAAAACAGAATACTAAATAAAATGTCTATTCAGGGGTTAAAAAAAACAGCAACTCACCTCATCCACTTGATCATGCAGCTGCTATCTTATTTTCTTCCCAGGACCTGTGTCACGACCATGGCCATGGTCGTGACTCCTTGAGCTGCATGCAGTTGCCCGCGGTCTGGTCTTGTTGTCAATCACAGATGAGGGCTGTTAGTATTATGCCTCACATGTGGTTGCCGCTGGCAACATGATGTTATTTGGCAGTATAGCAGCCTGAGCTGGTTGCTAGGCAGCTTGCTGTCAAGTGTATGCGGTTGCACCTGGCAACCTCTCTTTGTAGGTGTGCACTTTGTATGTTTGGTGTGCACGGGATTTAAGTTATGTGTGCATTCCCCCTTTAAGTGACACTTACCTTCTCTGGTGTTGGAAGGGTTAATTCCTTTCCTAGTATGTCTGTGTGGGTGTGGCTACTTAGGCTATTTAGCCTCTGCTGGAAGTCTGTAGCTGAGGGGTACTCCAGGCATGTTATGCTGGAGTCATCCTCCTGGTATCCTGATGCCATCTATCCAGTGAGGGCCACCCTTGTGGTCATAAAAACTAATGTATTGATATGTTAATGTTTGTGTGGAGTCTCACCTTATTGCAGTTATGGGTCTGGTTTCCTGTGTGAGTTTAGTTTGTATGCTGTGTCTGGTGTGGATAACAGCTATTGAGCACGGGTTCCAGTCAGTGTGTCTGTGGCAGGTGGTGTGGAAGTGGTTTCACTCGCCTGCCATATACATATGCTGTTGATGTTCCCCTTTCCTTGCAGCTTGGCCAGTGAGACTCCTGTTCGTCCGTGTCTAGGAGGAACAGGTCGTCTTACCCTGCTCCTAGTCCAGGGATCTCTTGAGGGCTAGTAGGGACTCGAGGTTCCTGAGTATGAGCCCTCCTACCATCTGGGTTGGCTCATACAGTTAGGAGTCAGGGTCAGAGTTAGGGACGCTGTAGGAGGTGACCTGGTCCCTAGTTCTGTTGTCCAGGCCTAGCAGCTTCCTTATCCTTAACATCGCACGGATGAGGGTTTCCCCCACTCTCATCCATGACAACCTGCAAAAGGACCTGCTGTGACGTCACTACACTTCCCACATGGGACGTGGGATGCCCTAGTTGTAATTACACATCATGCCACTGTGATGTTTCTGATGACCAATGATAAAGTTCAATAGCTGCCGGTACTTTACAAACCTGCTTGGTTTTTGTGCCTGACCCTCGTCAATATGATATAGATGACATATCATGATGTAACAAATAGGGCCAACACTGTATTTAAACGGAGTCTGTCACCAAAATGTCACCTCCTGCGCTGCTGAGTGGAAGAGATACCACACCTGTGCAGTTCACTGCCGGGCCCAACAGTGGCTATCCCTAGCAGAATGGTGTTAGCTGACGCATGCGTATTGCTGGGAGTGAGACTGATGCCCACAATGGTCCGAACATTGCGCATGGCCGGACTCGGCAGTGAAATCCATAGGTGCAAAATCTCTTCCACTCAGCAGCATGACGCAAGGATTACAGGGTGGCCTAGACGAGAGGTTAGGGAGGAGTTATGCACGCAGAAGGCAGAGAAGCCTGGGCAATTACTGGCTAAACTCCACCCCTTGGCACATGAAAAACCATGTTTATGATGTGTGTTCTAAACTAAATAATAAAACAACAATGGTAAAATTTAAATTATGTTTACATCTGTGATACAGCATTATGTTAAGCAGTGCAGGTGGTGACCTTTTGGGAACACACTCCATTTTTACATGACTTTGTGTAAACATTTAAAGCTAGTCCCTATACCCTGAATAGGAGAACCTGATATGTGTTGTTCTGACCACTGGAAACCATATAATCCCAAGAGCAGTGAGTTCACATGGCAAGGCAGGGAAAATAAAATAGCCCTGGCCCTAAAGAAATAAGCCCTCATGTTGTGGGAAGCTACAAAGCGGGTCTACCAATACTGTTGCTAATTTTTTTTTAAATGCTTCCTCACCAGAAACTAATATCATGGGGTCACACTTCAATCATGACATCACCCACACAGTCTTTAGCAGAACACTTGCATTTGTCACACAGGGTGAGAGAAGTACATGATGCTGTGACTATTACAATTTTTGCTGAGAGCCTCACATCACTATGTCCCCCAAAGAATTGTTTTGCAGCCTCCTGACCCTCGGAATAGAAGGCAAATGTACTTATAGGGTGTGTGGCCATGGAGGCAAATTTCACCCTTTAAAGGGGTTATCCAAGATTAGCAAATTTCTCCCATATGCCGGGCCCCCCATACTGAATATACTTATCCCTGCTCCCTGCACTTCTCCAGTTCCCTGTACTGCCTCTGCTGCTTCTTCCCGTGCACGGATGAAAACATCCGGTGTTGGGGGGGAGCAGCCAATGGCAGGTTGTGACGAGCATCCGTAGCTTCACCTGCAATGCTAAGGAGGCTTCCCCTCGACACCAGATGTTTTTATCTGTGCAAGGGGAGAGTATTGGATTGTGGTGATTAATATCACCTTGGTGGCCCTATTTCAACTTTTCACTGTGTATTCAATTACCCCTTAATTCCACATTTTTGTTCCCTGTACTGCCTACTTTTACCTGTGCTTAAAATAGGGTTGCTAGGCATGGTCCGTCTATCTGTTGAAGGACGGAGCACTCAGCGTGCAGGGTCACATTACTAACAGCCAGGGACTGTAAGTAAATGATTAAAGCCAGGTCCTCCCCAGCAGCTGATAACAGTGCCTGGGATGTGTGCACTTCTCCCTGTCCCTGCGCTTGGCAGACGGTCCCTCACTCAGCAGAGCTGGAGAATGCAGAGTTGGAGCAGTGCACACCAAGGAAGGGAGATCTGCCATCTGCTCAGTGTATAAATGAAAGCAACATGTGGTAAGAGGACCACTTTGTGCTGCAGGAGATTAACCCTTTAGGGGGGAGGGCTCTGATTACTGACACTTTTGGGGGGCTATTGTTACTGGCTAGTGAAGGCAGGCGGGATTAGCCTCAGAGTGAGGGCAGTGGCAGCCATCTTAACTGAATAGTGAAATTTCAGTTTTATGCAGACTGGTTGCTAAGAGCTGAATCTTATTAAATATGGGGTAAGTCAGTCTGATTAACTGATTCTGGAATATCATGTTATTAGTAACTACATATATGAAAATTGAAATTAGGGTCTAAATGTGACAGTTATCCTTTAAGCTTTATACCTTTACAATATCACATTTATTAAATAAATACATTAGATCTTCAATGGGAATAAAATGGCCGCAATGCTTGATTATGGTTAACCTTCAAATAGGTGTAAAATACCACTTTAATTTAGAATGATCCCCAATTCTCAGCTCTATTGTTTGTATGTGAAATGTTGTGCAGCCATTTTTTTATCAACCATGTTTGCTTGATGGATATGCACCTGTGACTATGAATGTTAATGTGCTAGTCTAAATTTTCTTGTAGTATATATTTAGGGTAGCGCCTCTTTTAGACTGAGCAACGCCCATCTGCCTGGGGCTTCTGAGCAGAGTATAAATGTAGTTGGTTCCTACACTGCCCTGAAAATTGTAAGCTTAGGTAAGTCCAAGAGAGGCGGTATATTAGTGTTATGTACCCATCTGCTGAAGCCACCTTGATGCCTGGTAGATGGGCCAGACACACGTTTGATCAACCATGTTTGCTTGATGGATATGCACCTGTGACTATGAATATGAATGTGCTAGTCTAAAAATTTTTGTAGTAACCTTCAAATAGCATCATGAATAAACTTACTTGATTAATACAGAATGAAAAACACCCAACTTTATAAAATGAAGGAACCATATGAAACGCCCAATTAATGTCCAAAATCCACTGAGCAACAACTGAGTGATTCAGCACCACTAATGAAGCCAAGCGACAATAAAACATGCAGAATAATAAATGGCAGGGGAGGGCGATTTGACAAGCTGGTCTTATTCCAAAAATTTACTACCTATGAACCAACAAATCGGGGACCGGAATTCTCCCCCAGCAACAGGGTCCAAAAATCCAAACATCTGGAGTTTCCATCAACCTTGCTGGCGAAAACAAATTCAACAGTCGCTACCAGACCAAAACTTATCATGAGGTAAGCCAAAAACCAAAGATTGGATAAGAATAGGCCAAAAGAAAGGGGGGGTGGGGGATAGAGAAAAGCCTATCAAACATACTTTAAGTGGTGAGAGAGCCCAGATGTGTCCCTAACGCCAAACACTCTAAGGGGCCTATACATTCCATCCTTGCATGTTCTTAAACTCTGATAGAGTAACACTATGAGCAACTACCTAGTTTTATCATTATTTCTCAATGTAATATGGAAGATAGTCAAGCACAGGACTCAAGTTTCGGCCTTTTTTAAATTATTTCCATGGAGATTATTTTCAATAATCTTTTTGCAAACACTTTTTTGGATGTTAGATTTGGGGGTGAAGGGCATCAGGAGCTGATAACATATCTGTTTTGTTCATTTATGTGTGTCCCTGTTGTGGGTAGCAACATTTATTTTTTTGCCCTCATCATATACCTTTTTATTTTGTTTAAATCACATATAGCTTTTATGTACGTTTTTAATATTAATGCTAGAGATGAGCGAATCAAAGTTGACGAAGTGGAATTCGATCAGAATTTCAGGAAAAATTTGATTTGCACCAAAGCCGAATTTCCTTGCTCTTCAAGGTAACGAGTCACATTTTTTCCTAAAATGGCTGCTGCACGTGTCAGGACATGGAGCAAGGATTTTTGGGAAGGTGGGATTACCCATAATGCCATGCATGCAGCCAATCAGCAGCCAGCCAGCCCTGTGATGTCACAGCACTATAAATAGCCTCAGCCATCTTAGATTCTGTATTAGTAGCAAAAGTAAAATATATTTGGCGTTCAGCGGTGCAGTTACATGTTTCAAAGACCTTTTTGTCCTGTAATAGTGGCAAAATAAAAATATAGTTGCCGTTCAGTGGGCAGTTATACGTTCTAAAACCCTTTTTGTCATGCATTAGTGGCAAAAGTTTAATATATTTGCCGTTCAGTGGTGCAGTTATATGTTCTAAAGCCATTTGTGGTGTGTATAAATGGAAAAAAATAAGGACCTATTTGCCTAATAAGCATGTTGATATGATGGAGGAGGAGGACGAGAAAAGGGATATTGAACCATATACCCTTTTTAGTGGTGGAAGGGGTGCATTGGAAAACAGTGTATTCAATACACCATGAAAGCCACATTTAGAGTGTCTATATGTACAGCCGCTTTCCTCTGGTGGAGTAGAGAAGTCAGGAGCAATCCAGGCTTTGTTCATTTTTATAAGAGTCAACTGGTCAGCATTTTCAATTGACAAGCGGTTGTGCTTATCGGTTATTATGCCCCCAGCAGCACTAAATACACGCTCTGACAAAATGCTGGCGGCGGGGCAGGGCAGCACCTCCAAGGTGTAGATCGCCAGTTCGTGCCATGTGTCCAGCTTGGACACCCAATAGTTGTAAGGCACACAGGGATCACTAGGGACGCTGACACGGTTTGCTATGTACTTCTTCACCATCTTTCAAAATTTTTTCCTCCTTGTGACACTAGGCCGCGCATCAGGTTGAGGGTGCTGGCGGGTAGTCATAAAACTGTCCCAGGCCTTGGAGAGTGTTGCCCTACCTCTGTTGGAACTGCTGTGTGTTCCCCTCATCTCCCCTCGTCGGTTGGCCAAGGAACTAAGTACTCTGCAGTTAGCGTTGTCAGCTGGGAATTTTTGGAGCAATTTTTCCACAAGGCTCTTCTGGTATTGTACCATTTTGCTCGTCCTCTCCACCATATGAATGAGAGATGAGAAGTTCTTTTTGCAGCGGGGGTCGAGAAGGGTTAACAACCAGTAATCAGGGTCACTGGAAAGGCAGCCTAACATAAAGTCAGCCATGTGTGCCAGAGTCCCAACAGACAAGACTTCGCTGTCCTCATCAGGAGGATGACTCTCAATCTCCTCATCCTCTTCCTCCTCTTCTACCCATCCACGCTGAACAGATAGATTAAAACTTCCATTGGTACTACCCTCTGTAGTAAAGGCAACCGTCTTCTGCTCCTCCTCCTCCTCATCATCATCCAATTCGCGCTGAGAAGACGAACTGAGGGTGGACTGGCTATCACCCTGTGTACTTTCTTCCCCCAATTCTAACCCCTCCACATGCAAAGCGTCCGCCTCAATTGTGAGCATCGAGCATTTGAGTAAACACAGAAGTGGGATGGTTATGCTGATAATAGCGGCATTGCCGCTCCCCCTCTGTGTTGATTCCTCAAAGTTCCGTAAAAACCTCACAGAGGTCAGACATCAATGCCCACTTGTCGCTTGTAAAGAGTCGAAGCTGACTGGAAATGCTACGACCATGTTGCAGCTGGCATTCCACTACTGCCCTCTGCTGCTCACAAAGCCTGGCCAACATGTGGAACGTCGAGTTCCAGCACGTGCTCACGTTGCACAACAGTCGGTGATCTGGCAATTGCAAGCACTGCTGCAGCGTTGCCAGACCGGCGGAAGCTGTTGATGACCTGCAGAAATGGGCACACACGCGGCGCACCTTCACCAGTAGCTCAGGCAAATTGGGGTAGGTTTTGAGAAAGCTCTGAACCACAAGGTTGAATACGTGGGCTAGGCATGGTATGTGTGTGAGCTTGCCAAGCTCCAAAGCCGCCACCAAGTTATGGCAATTATCAGACATAACCATGCCTGGTTGTAGGTTGAGTGGCGAGCTCAGTCTGGTCCCTTATCCCCTGCCACAGTTCTGCGGCAGTGTGCTGTTTGTCAACTAAGCAGATCAGCTTCAGCTCAGCCTGTTGCCACTTCCCCACTGCAGTGCTACACTGCTTCCAGCTACTGACTGATGGCTGACTGGTGCTGCAAGATGATAATTCAGAGGTGAAAGTGGAGGAGGAGGCAGAGGAGGAGAAGAGGGGGTTGCAGCCACTAACGTAGGTGGCGGCAGAAACCCTGATGGAATTAGGGCCCGGAATCCTTGGCATCGGTATCACCTTTGCCATCCCAGGGTACAAATCTCTCCTGGCCTCCACAACATTAACCCAGTGTGCCGTCAGGGAAATATATAGCGTCCAAAAGCACTTATCCATGTGTCAGTCATTAAGTGGACCTTTCCAATAACTGCATTGGTCAGGGCACTGGTGGTGTTATGGAACACATGCTGGTGTAAGGCTGGGACTGCCTTACACCAGGCCAGCAATTTGGAAAGGTGCGTATTTAGTTCTATGGTCTGCGGGTGGGTGGCTGGGTATTTGCGCTTTCGTTCAAAGGCCTGGGGTATAGACATCTGTACGCTGCGCTGGGATGCAAAAGTGGATGTGCTAGCTGATGGCGCTTGCGAAGGTCCAGGTGCATGGCAGGAGGCATCCTGAGCTGTGTCTTGGACAGGGGATTGGCCAGCATGTAATACAGGGGAAGAGGAGGCAATGGTGTGTCCGCACTTTCCTCAAAAAAGCGCCAGACTGCGGAACACCTACCCCATGGCAAGGGAGATTGCCGCAAGTGCTCCCTTTTGCCATCCCACTGCCTCTTCTAGCATGTTGCGGTGCTGCGGATCCCTCCCCCTATGTACTGCTGTCCTCGCTCGGCTTGCCACCTTCCCAGGTTGGGTCAGTGACTTCATCGTTTGGGAATCAGGGATCAAGATTTCCTCATGTCCTTCTTCAAGGGGGCTTGGCGAGAGGCCCAAATTAAGGAATGGCAATAAAAACAGCTCCTCAGAATTTCTGAGTGTGGGATCACTTGTTTGCCAAGATTCTTCATGGTGATTGGAAGGAGTATCAGGGTGAGGATTATGTTGACCAGACTCTTGGCTACTTAGACTGGACTTTTTGGAAGACAGGGTGGTGCTTAACCGACTGGAAGCATTATCTGCTGCAATCCAACCGAATGGCAGCAGGCATAGTTTCAACGCGCCCAGGGCCATGGCCTCTGCGTGCACCATCAGCAGCACAGCCACCTCCACGTCTCTTACTGCTCGCCTTGTGCATAGTAAATGGTATATATGCTTGCAAGTATGTCATACGTACAGTCGTGGCCAAAAGTTTTGAGAATGACAAAAATATTAGTTTTCACAAAGTTTGCTGCTAAACTGCTTTTAGATCTTTGTTTCAGTTGTTTTTGTGATGTAGTGAAATATAATTACACGCACTTCATACGTTTCAAAGGCTTTTATCGACAATTACATGACATTTATGCAAAGAGTCAGTATTTGCAGTGTTGGCCCTTCTTTTTCAGGACCTCTGCAATTCGACTGGGACAATTCCTGACTGATAGCAACCCATTCTTTCATAATCACTTCTTGGAATTTGTCAGAATTAGTGGGTTTTTGTTTGTCTACCTGCCTCTTGAGGATTGAGCACAAGTTCTCAATGGGATTAAGATCTGGGGAGTTTCCAGGCCATGGACCCAAAATGTCAACGTTTTGGTCCCCGAGCCACTTAGTTATCACTTTTGCCTTATGGCACGGTGCTCCATCGTGCTGGAAAATGCATTGTTCTTCACCAAACTGTTGTTGGATTGTTGGAAGAAGTTGCTGTTGGAGGGTGTTTTGGTACCATTCTTTATTCATGGCTGTGTTTTTGGGCAAAATTGTGAGTGAGCCCACTCCCTTGGATGAGAAGCAACCCCACACATGAATGGTCTCAGGATGCTTTACTGTTGGCATGACACAGGACTGATGGTAGCGCTCACCTTTTCTTCTCCGGACAAGCCTTTTTCCAGATGCCCCAAACAATCGGAAAGAGGCTTCATCGGAGAATATGACTTTGCCCCAGTCCTCAGCAGTCCATTCACCATACTTTCTGCAGAAGATCAATCTGTCCCTGATGTTTTTTTTGGAGAGAAGTGGCTTATTTGCTGGCCTTCTTGACACCAGGCCATCTTCCAAAAGTCTTCGCCTCACTGTGCGTGCAGATGCGCTCACACCTGTCTTCTGCCATTCCTGAGCAAGCTCTGCACTGGTGGAAATCCGATCCCACAGCTGAATCCTCTTTAGGAGACGATCCTGGCGCTTGCTGGACTTTCTTGGATGCCCTGAAGCCTTCTTAACAAGAATTGAACCTCTTTCCTTGAAGTTCTTGATGATCCTATAAATTGTTGATTGAGGTGCAATCTTAGTAGCCACAATATCCTTGCCTGTGAAGCGATTTTTATGCAACGCAATGATGGCTGCACGCTTTTTTTTGCAGGTGACCTTGGTTAACAATGGAAGAACAATGATTTTAAGCATCACCCTCCTTTTAACATGTCAAGTCTGCCATTTTAACCCAATCAGCCTGACATAATGATCTCCAGCCTTGTGCTCGTCAACATTCTCACCTGAGTTAACAAGACGATTACTGAAATGAGTAGGTCCTTTGATGACAGCAATGAAATGCAGTGGAAAGTTTTTTTTGGGATTAAATTAATTTTCATGGCAAAGAAGGACTATGCAATTCATCTGATCACTCTTCATAACATTCTGGAGTATATGCAAATTGCTATTATAAAAACTTAGCAAAGAAATTGAACAAACTAATGTTCGGTACCAGCGCTGGGGTTGTGATGGGATAGATAAGTATGGTGGTTACCTTATCCTGGCGGGTTACCTTATCCTGGCGGGACCTGGGGTATAATCGAAAGGAGTAAAACACCGACTGTCCGGTCAGGCAGTGGGATGGAATGATTCTGCGGTACTTCTTGTTTGCTGTTACTTCTTGCTCTACCTCTCAGCGCGTATGCCGCCCCGGCCGGTGGCTGGCGTGCGCGCGAGGGAGCGGTGTTGGTACAGGGTTCCGGAACAGGCGGCGTGACGTCACGACTGACCTACGGAGTAATCCAAAGACCAAAAACGATCCAACGCGTTTCAAAGCCTACGGGCTTCTTCGTCAGGGATAGTTGTTGTGTTTGTGTTCTGGGTTAAGTAGGCGTCCGGTCCCCATGGCAACTATTAACTTTTACTTCGTCAAACGTACTGCATAAAGTCCCGCATAAACTCCTATATAGATAAAGGGTAACATCTACTTGTCTTTAAAAAACATCAGCTGGGCTTCACATTCATGGTTATTAAAATGCAAATAACTCCATCTCGCGATTGAGGCCATTTGGCGCTAGGGAGTTCAATCTGAAGATCCACTTACTTTCGCATCTTGACATTTGTTTAATAATGTCTCCACCTCTCAGATTTGGTTTTATTTTTTCAATACCCCCAAAGAAAGAACCAGCAAAATTACCTCCGTGGTATTGGGTATAATGACGGGACAGAGGATGTCCCTCATATTTTTTCTTTATATTATTGAGATGTTCCCCCATCCTGGTTTTTAATTCACGTTTGGTTCGGCCCACATATATTTTAAAACAAGGACATTTGATAAAGTATATCACGCCTCGGGTATTGCATGAAATATACTGATTAATTTTGTATTTATGGTGATTGTCCCCTATTTCTCTAATGGGGAACTTAGTTGTACCGTGTTTGATTTTCCTGCAATTTTTGCACATTTTGCAAGGGAAAAAACCTTTTTGTGTCAAGTGACTCAATTTCTTTGTTTGGGGCAGTTTAACAGTGGGCGCTACCATAGTACACAAATTAAGCGCTTTCCTAAAGATAAAAGTGGGATTTTTGGGGATCCTATCCCCTATTAATTTATCTTGTCGCAACATTTCCCAGTGTTTTCTGACAATTCTTTTAAGAGTTGTAGCCCCTTCATTAAAAGTGGTAATTATTGGAATTTTTATGGGGGCATTGGTACAATCATTTGCAGCAAGTTTTTCTGGATCCTGCACTTTATCCTTCAATAATAAGTTGCGGTTTACCTCTCTAATTTGTTTAATGGTAGGTTCCAGGTCCTCCATTTTATACCCCTTTTCAATAAATTTAATATTGAGGTCTCTGGTTTCTTCCTCAAAATGACCAATATTAGTACAATTCCTACGTATCCTGATGTATTGGCTACGAGGAATGTTAGTGAGCCACGTGGGTAGGTGACAACTTCTGAGAGGGATGTAGCTATTGCAGTCCGTTGGCTTACAGTATTTCTTGGTTTGAATCTGGCCTTCCTCAATAAATATCGTAAGATCTAAAAAATTAACCTGCTGTTTACTGAATTTTGGTGTAAACTCTAGATAAAATTCATTTTTATTTAAATCATTTAAAAAAAATTTCAGTGCAGGTTCCCCACCCTTCCAAATAAAAACAATGTCATCGATAAAACGTCTCCATAGGACCAGATTCGCACCGAGTCTGCCCTGGGGGAAGATATTGGTATCCTCCCAGTGGCCCATATATAAATTAGCGAAACTCGGTGCGAATCTGGTCCCCATCGCGGTACCCCATGTCTGCAGATAAAACTCCTGGTTAAATTTAAAATAATTATGTGTGAGAATAAAACTAATACACTCGCCAGTAAAATTTATTTGTTCTTTCGGCATATTACCATCTTTTTCTAAAAAGTATTCAGTAGCTGTTCTGCCTTTTGTATTCTCAATCACAGTATATAGGGAGGTGACATCCAGGGTCCCCAGGATATAGTCATCCTCCCATTGTATATCTTCCAGAAGTTGTAAAATATGTTTCGTATCTTTAAGATACGCTGGAAGTTTCTGAACATGATTCTGTAATAAGGTGTCCACATATTTAGATAAATTGGCCGTCAAACTGTCTATCCCTGAGATAATCGGGCGACCAGGTGGGTTTGTTTGATTTTTGTGAATCTTTGGCAGGTAATAAAAGATCGAAATCTTGGGGCATTGATTGTTAATAAATTGTGCTTCATCACTGGTTAAAATGCCTGTCATTTTACCTTTTTTGACAAGGGATCCAAGTTGTTGTTTGTATATATTGGTTGGATCAAAACTCAGTTTTTTATATGTTTTTTTGTCACTGAGAAGTCGTGTTGATTCAATATTATAAGAATCTTCGTCCAAAATGACAATACCCCCCCCCTTTGTCTGCAGGCCTAATCACAATTTGATTATTAGTTTGTAATGTCCTAATGGCCTTTTTTTCCCAAAGAGATAAATTTTGAGGGCCCTTACGCTTGCCCTTAGGATTAATTTTACGTAAATCTCTCAATACCAGAGCCTGAAATGCAGTAAAAGCATCGGAGTATTCTCCGAGAGGATTAAAATGTGATTTGGGTCTCAACGTAGTGTGTAAAGGGGTCCTGGTGGCAATGCCTGGGTCAGCAGTATGCTGTGGTCCCATATTGATTTGTAAACGATTTGTAGGTACTATAGGTGATGTTATTCCAAACATTGGCATAATTTTATTTTTATTTTTATTTTTATTTGGATAAGAGATGGTGTTCATTTTTAAGAAGTATTTCTTTAAGGCTAAATTTCTCAGAAATTTCTTAATCCCTACAAAAGCATAAAAGGGACAGAACTTTGAGGTAGGGGCAAATTTGAGGCCCTTCTCTAATAGTGCCAGCTCATTATCTTTTAGGGTATAGCAACTAAGATTGTATATACCCCGCCCTCTCTTACGTTTAGTTTCAAGCTTCTTAGTTATGCCTTTCCCTCTTTTTCCTCTTTTTGTTTTTTTCTTTGTGAGGGTCTTGCCTGAAAAAAATCCCTTTTTACTGTCTTTCTTTTTGTTTTTATTATGTTATCCGTCTTTAGGGATTTATCTTTAGTTCGTCTATTGGTGTTCCTTTTTACTATTGAGCTGTAACTATGTGGCATTTGGTGGTGTATACCAATATTAGAAGTTCCTTCATGGTGTGATAGAACATGGTTATCTACACTGTCTGCTGCAGTGATGGAGTCATTATGGTTGGTGTCTTCATCCAATGATTCCAATATGTCATACCGATTACTAGTTTGAATGGATCCATTAGTTGTAATGGCCTTTATCATTACGTTCGGTATTAGGGGCTGTTGTTCAGATATATTATCTATATCGGACTTAGTTCCAGATTGTGTGTTAGATCTTCTTGTCCCCGTATTCGTAGATTGATCATTGGAATCATCATCATAGACAGAGAAATCACTATAGTAAGAATCTTGGTCTTCACACATAGTTTTATCTATCGTATTGTAGTGGGTGCTAACACTCTGTTCTATATGTGTTACAGCCCTACCTCTAGTTATTGTTGATGTGACTAAATCCCTATCAAATTTTTTTGTTTTAGTATTAATAATTTCGTTCTCTTTAGTTCTTATCCGGGTTTTGATGGATCTAGAAATTTTGATTATTTCTTTGTGATTTTTATATGGCTTAAGATTTTGAAATAATTCCTTTATTTCTTGATTTATTTTAATTAAGCCTGCTCTTCTTTTTTCTATAATAAACAGTACTGTTTTTTTAGAGAATTCATGGAATAATGAATTCCATTCATCGATAATTTCCGGACCATTATAAAAACTTAAGCAGCAACTTTTCCAATTTCCAATATTTATGTAATTCTCAAAACTTTTGGCCACGACTGTACAGTAGTGCAGGTTTTGTAAGTGTATGCACAAATAAAGTACACAGAATGCCACAGATATTTTTAGGATGTGCCTACGTTAAACAGGAGGTATAGTGCAAGTAATGTCACTGTCACCACTGCCTAATAAAATATTACACTGAATGAATTTCACTGATATTTAGGATGCACAAACGTTATACAGGGGGTATATTGCAAGTAATGTCGCTGTCACTACAGCCTAATATAAAATTACGCTGAATGAATGTCACTGATATTAAGGATACACACACGTTAAACAGGAGGTATAGTGCAAGTAATATCGCTGTCACCACCTCCTAATAAAAAATTACACTGAATGAATGTCACTAATATTTAGGATGAGCACACGTTAAACAGGAAGCATAGCACAAGTAATGTCACTGTCACCACACCCTAATAAAAAATTACACTGAATGAATGTCACTAGGGTTGAGTGAACTGTAAAGTTCGGGTTCCTACCGAACTTTAGGATTTTTGGACCCCGGACCCGAACCCGAACATTTCTGTAAAAGTTTGGGTTCGGTGTTCGGCGATTTCTTAGTGAATTTTGAAAGGCTGCGGAGCAGCCAATCAACAAGAGTTTAACTGTGTGACCTTAGAAGCCATCACAGCCATGTCTACTAATGGCATGGCTGTGATTGGCCAGTGCAGCATGTGACCCAGCCACTATATAAGCTGGAGTCACGTAGCGCTGCACGTCACTCTGCTGTGCTTAGTGTAGGGAGAGGATGCTGCTGCTGTGAGGAAGAGAATAGAACAGAATCTTTACTCAGAACTCCAATTGAACTCATCGATCTACATAGAATTAGTTGTGTGGGTGCAGTGCACAATCTTTTTACCGTGCCCTGAGCCCAGTGACAGAGAAAAATAACTTTTATCCGTCTGTTAGTTAAGTGGGTGGCAGCGGCCATTTTATGCAAGCCCAGTGCACCAGCACTGCATATGTGCTTTTGTGACATTCAAATCCAAGCTTGAAATACTGCAATAATAATCTGGTTTTAAAAAAACACCCTTTTTTGGCAATATCCTACATCTGGTGCCTTTGCAGCATTAGTCAGTGTGCAATTTAAGCTAGAAATGCAGGTATAATTTTCTGGGTTTTTAAAAACACCCTTTTTGGGCAAAATACCTAATATTGCAGCCCTTGCTGCATCTGTGATTGTTAAAAACAAGTTTGAAATACTTCAATAATTTTCTGGCTTTAAAAAAACACCCATTTATGGCAATAACCTTCATCTTGGGCCTCTGCCGCATTAGTCAGTGTGCAATTTAAGCTAGAAATACAGCTATAATTTTCAGGGTTTTAAAAAACACCCTTTTTTGGCAAAATACACAATTTTACAGCCCTTGCTGCATCTGCACGTGTGATATTCAAGCGTTATATACAGCTATCATATTCTGTTAGTAAAAAAAACATCCTTTTTGGGCAAAATACTTAATATTGCATCCTTTGCTGCATATGACACTGTGAGATACACCCTTTAGATACTGTGGTTCTATTCTGCTATTAAAAAAAACACCCATTTTGGGCAAAAAGCTTAATTTTGCAGCCTTTGCTGCATATGTCATTGTGAGATATACACTTTAGATACTGTGGTTCTATTCTGCTTTTAATAAAACACCCATTTTGGGCAAAAAAAATTAATTGCGGCCTAGTCTGCATCTGTACATGTCAGATACACCCTTTTCATACTGTGGTTCTATTCTGCTATTAGAAAAACACACATTTTGGGCAAAAATATTTAATTGAGGCCTAGTCTGCATTTGTACGTGTGAGATACACCCTTTGCATACTGTGGTTCTATTCTGCTATTAATAAAACACCCATTTTGGGCAAAAATCTTTAGTTGCGGCCTAGTCTGCATTTGTACGTGTGAGATACATTCTTTATATACTGTGGTTTTATTGTGCTAATAGAAAAAATATATAAAATTGGGCAAAAAACTTAATTTGGCAGCCTTTGCTGCATATGTCATTGTGAGATACACCCTTTAGATACTGTGGTTCTATTCTGCTATTAGAAAAACACTAATTTTGGGCAAACATCTTAAATTGCGGCCTAGTCTGCACCTGTACGTGTGAGATACACCATTTAGATAATGTGGTTCTATTCTGCTATTTAAAAAAACACCCATTTTGGGCAAAAATCTTTAATTGAGGCCTAGTCTGCATTTGTACGTGTGAGATACACCCTTTGCATACTGTGGTTCTATTCTGCTATTAGAAAAACACCCATTTTGGGCAAAAATCTTTAGTTGCGGCCTAGTCTGCATTTGTACGTGTGAGATACATTCTTTATATACTGTGGTTTTATTGTGCTAATAGAAAAAATATATAAAATTGGGCAAAAAACTTAATTTGGCAGCCTTTGCTGCATATGTCATTGTGAGATACACCCTTTAGATACTGTGGTTCTATTCTGCTATTAGAAAAACACTAATTTTGGGCAAACATCTTAAATTGCGGCCTAGTCTGCACCTGTACGTGTGAGATACACCATTTAGATAATGTGGTTCTATTCTGCTATTAAAAAAACACCCATTTTGGGCAAAAATCTTAAATTGCGGCCTAGTCTACATCTGTACGTGTGAGATACACTATTTAGATACTGTGGTTCTATTCTGTTATTAAAAAAACGCCCATTTAGGGCAAGATCCTAAATTTGAGAAATATGAGGAGAGCGTCAAATAAGGGATGTGGCCCCGGTCGTGGTGCTGCTGGTAAAGCTCCTGTTGCAGTGAGAGGACGTGGTCGATCTGTGCCAGCTACACGCACAAGTGGAACACCTTCCTCAGGTGCAAGTAGGCGACAGAACCTGCAGCAGTATTTGGTCGGGCCAACTGAGGCCAGAGCAAGTACAGGCGATAGTAGGTTCGGTTGCTGACAATGCCTCCAGTTCCTTCACATTGTCTCCCACCCAGTCTTCTGCTGAAAGATCAGAGTTGGCACCTTCAGCCGATGTCCATCAGTCTTTCACCTCACCCCCATGCAAATCAGCCGAGCAGTCTGAGCCCCAAGTCATGCAGCAGTCTCTTCTGCTTTTTGATGACTGTTAGCAGGGTTTCCCAGGGCCATCCACCTAGCCCTGCCCCAGAAGTGGAAGAGATTGAGTGCACCCATGCCCAACCACTTATGTTTCAAGATGAGTACATGAGAGGACCACCGGAGCACGTCTCTGATGATGATGAAACACAGGTGCCAACTGCTGGGGCTTTCGAAAGTGTGCAGACCGACAAGGAGGGCAGGGGTGAAGATTGGGTAGAAGATGATGTGGAGGATGATGAGGTCCTTGACCCCACATGGAATCAAGGTCATGTGAGAGACCTGTGTAGTTCGGAGGAAGAGGTGGTGGTCGGACAGAGCCACCAGCACAGCAGAAGAGGGAGCAGGGTGAAAAAGCGGAGCGGCCATCCGCTAGACAGTATGCCTGCTACTGCCCACCGCAGCAAGGGACCGAGCACACCAAATCCAGCTCCAAGGAGTTACCTGGCGTGGCAGTTCTAAAGACAATGTGCTGACGACAAGACACGAGTGGTTTGCACGCTGTGCAATCAGAGCCTGAAGCGAGGCATAAAAGTTCTCAACCTGAGCACAACCTGTATGACCAGGCATCTAAGTGCAAAGCAAAAGTTGCAGTGGAGTAGACACCTCAAAAACCAAGAAAGGTCTCTGGCTCCTCCTGCTTCATCTTCTGCTGCAGTCTTGGCCTCTTCATCCACCTCTGGAGTGACAGTGCCACCTGCCACCCTGCAAACAGAGGATCTGCCAGTAACACCACTATCTGGGTCACCAAGCATCTCCACAATGTCCCACGGAAGCGTTCAGCTCTCCATCTCCCAAACACTGGAGCGGAAGAGGAAGTACCCCCTACCAACCTGCGATCCCTGGCCCTGAATGCCAGCATTTCCAAATTACTGGCCTTTGAAATGCTGTCATTCTGTCTGGTGGAGACAGAGAGTTTTAAAAGCCTTATGGCGGTGGCTGTCCCACGCCACTACTTTTCCAGGCATGCTATCCCTTCCCTGCACAACCAAGTGGGGGACAAAATCAGGTGTGCACTGCGCAAAGCCATCCGTGGCAAGGTGCACCTAACTACGGATACGTGGACCAGTAAGCACAGTCAGGGATGTTCTATCTCCATAACAGCACACTGGGTAAATGCAGTGGTGGCTGGGCCTGAGGCAGATAGCAGTTTGCCGCATGTCCTTCCACCACCGAGGATTGCAGGGCGCTTCAGTTTGCCTCCTGTTGCTTCCTCCTTCAACTCTGCTTCCTCATCCTCTACCGGCTCCTCATCCGGTCAGCGTAACACCTTCACCACCAACTTCAACACAGCCAGGGGTAAACGACAGCAGGCAGTTTTAAAACTTATCTGTTTGGGGGACAAACCCCACAACGCGCAGATGCTGTGGATAAGCCTTGAACAACAGACCAATGAGTGGTTGGTGCCAGTAAGCCTCAAACATGGTCTGGTGGTGTGCGATAATTGGCAAAATATTGTAGCAGCTCTGGCACTAGCCGGTTTGACGCACATCCCTTGCCTGGCACATGTGCTGAATTTGGTGGTGCAGAGATTCCTTAAAAATTACCCTGATATGTCAGAGCTGCTGCATAAAGTGCGGGCCATCTGTGCTCGCTTTTGGCATTCTCACCCTGCTGCTGCTCGCCTGTCAGCGCTGCAGCGAAACTTCGGGCTTCCTGCTCACCGCCTCATATGCGACGTGCCCACAAAGTGGAACTCCACCTTGCAAATGCTGGCCAGACTGTGCGAGCAGCAGCAGGCGATAGTGTAGTTTCAGCTGCAGCACGCACGGGTGAGTCACTCTGCGGAACAGCACCACTTCACCACCAATGACTGGGCCTCCATGCGAGACCTGTGTTCCTAGTACTCCACCAACATGGCCAGTGCCGATAACGCCATACTCAGCGTTACTATCCCTCTTCTATGCCTCCATGAAAAAATGCCGGCTGGCGATAAAAGAAGAGGATGTGGCACAGGAGGAGGATGAGGAAGAGGGATCATTTCATAGGGTTTCCGGCCAGTCATTCACAAGTGGCTCCGAGAGTGGGTTCCTGCACCCACAAACGCCAGGGCACATTTCTACAGTCGTGGCCAAAAGTTTTGAGAATGACACAAATATTAGTTTTCACAAAGTTTGCTGCTAAACTGCTTTTAGATCTTTGTTTCAGTTGTTTCTGTGATGTAGTGAAATATAATTACACGCACTTCATACGTTTCAAAGGCTTTTATCGACAATTACGTGACATTTATGCAAAGAGTCAGTATTTGCAGTGTTGGCCCTTCTTTTTCAGGACCTCTGCAATTCGACTGGGCATGCTCTCAATCAACTTCTGGGCCAATTCCTGACTGATAGCAACCCATTCTTTCATAATCACTTCTTGGAGTTTGTCAGAATTAGTGGGTTTTTGTTTGTCCACCCGCCTCTTGAGGATTGACCACAAGTTCTCAATGGGATTAAGATCTGGGGAGTTTCCAGGCCATGGACCCAAAATGTCAACGTTTTGGTCCCCGAGACACTTAGTTATCACTTTTGTCTTATGGCACGGTGGTCCATCGTGCTGGAAAATGCATTGTTCTTCACCAAACTGTTGTTGGATTGTTGGAAGAAGTTGCTGTTGGAGGGTGTTTTGGTACCATTCTTTATTCATGGCTGTGTTTTTGGGCAAAATTGTGAGTGAGCCCACTCCCTTGGATGAGAAGCAACCCCACACATGAATGGTCTCAGGATGCTTTACTGTTGGCATGACACAGGACTGATGGTAGCGCTCACCTTTTCTTCTCCGGACAAGCCTTTTTCCAGATGCCCCAAACAATCGGAAAGAGGCTTCATCGGAGAATATGACTTTGGCCCAGTCCTCAGCAGTCCATTCACCATACTTTCTGCAGAAGATCAATCTGTCCCTGATGTTTTTATTGGAGAGAAGTGGCTTCTTTGCTGCCCTTCTTGACACCAGGCCATCTTCCAAAAGTCTCCGGCTCACTGTGCGTGCAGATGCGCTCACACCTGCCTGCTGCCATTCCTGAGCAAGCTCTGCACTGGTGGCACTCCAATCCCGCAGCTGAATCCTCTTTAGGAGACGATCCTGGCACTTGCTGGACTTTCTTGGATGCCCTGAAGCCTTCTTAACAAGAATTGAACCTCTTTCCTTGAAGTTCTTGATGATCCTATAAATTGTTGATTGAGGTGCAATCTTAGTAGCCACAATATCCTTGCCTGTGAAGCGATTTTTATGCAACGCAATGATGGCTGCACGCTTTTTTTTGCAGGTGACCTTGGTTAACAATGGAAGAACAATGATTTCAAGCATCACCCTCCTTTTAACATGTCAAGTCTGCCATTTTAACCCAATCAGCCTGACATAATGATCTCCAGCCTTGTGCTCGTCAACATTCTCACCTGAGTTAACAAGACGATTACTGAAATGATCTCAGCAGGTCCTTTGATGACAGCAATGAAATGCAGTGGAAAGTTTTTTTTGGGATTAAATTAATTTTCATGGCAAAGAAGGACTATGCAATTCATCTGATCACTCTTCAAAACATTCTGGAGTGTATGCAAATTGCTATTATAAAAACTTAAGCATCAACTTTTCCAATTTCCAATATTTATGTAATTCTCAAAACTTTTGGCCACGACTGTAGAGGATGACGAGGGGGAGGATGAGGAGATGGAGGAGGAGGAACTGTGTTCACAGCAGGGTGGCACCCAAACCAGCTCATGGCCATCACTGGTGTATGGCTGGGGGATACAGAGGAGACAGACAATACAGACGATACACCTCCCACAGAGGACAGCTTTTCGTTGCCTCTGGGCAGCCTGGCACACATGAGCGATTACATGCTGCAGTGTCTCTGCAACGACGGCTGAATTGCCCACATTCTAACTTGTGCTGATTACTGGGTGGCCACGCTGCGGGATCCCAGTTACAAGGACAATGTACCATCCTTAATTCCATCACTGGAGCGTGATCGTAAGATGCGCGAGTACAAGCGCATGCTGGTAGACGCGCTGCTGGTGGCATTCCCACCTGACAGCGGGGGCACAGTGGAAGCACAAGGTGAAGGCAGAGGAGGAGGAAGAGATCACCAACGCAGCTGGGGCACCACGAACACCTCAGAAGGCAGGGTTAGCATGGCCAAAATGTGGAAAAGCTTTGTCAGCACGCCACAGCAACCAGCACCACCAGCACAGGCCTACATGTACTGAATTACGGTTCTGCTCCCTTCAACTTCTGGGTCTCCAAATTGGGCACATGGCTTGAGCTTGCCTTTTAAGCCTTGGAGGTGCTGGCCTGCCCTGCAGCCAGTGTATTGTCTGAACGTGTGTTTTGCACCGCAGGGGCTGTTATCACAGACAAGCGCAGCCGCCTGTCCACAGCAAATGTGCATGGATCCCACAGAACTTGTCCGTACCTTGTGCAGAATAGACATGTATACTGGCTTTAACCAGCGATTGTTATACTACAGCGTAATTGCTCATTGTTGTATTTTGGATATTTCACATTCTTTTGGAGTGTACCCTAATAAAAAAATTTATACCAGTGTTGGCTACCTCATCCTCCTCCACCGCTGCTTCCACCTACACCGATACATCGACCGCCTACTCAAACTCCTACTCCATATGGACCTCCACCTCAAAAATCAAGTTTAATTTTTTTAATTTGTACGTATTTTTTTTAATTTGATGTCATTTCACTAATTTCTCTGTTACTTTTTCGGGTGAAATTCACAAATTTTTAGGTGTGATATACCTCTGCTCTACCTAGTAGACAGGTAAAAAATTTCACTAATTTGTTTGTTACATAGTCGGGTGAAATTCACCAATTTTTGGGTGTTATATACCCCTGCTCTACCTAGTAGACAGGTAACATTTCATAACTTTGTCTGTTACATATTCGGGTGAAATTCACCTATTTTTGGGTGTGATTTACCCCGACTGTACCTAGTAGACAGGTAAAAACATTTCACTAATTTGTCTGTTACATTTTTGAGTGAAATTAACCAATATTTGGGTGTGATATACCACTGCTATACCTAGTAGACAAGTAAAAAAAATCATAAATTAGTCTGTTGCATATTTGGGTGAAATTCACCAATTTTTGGGTGTAATATACCCCTGCTCTACCTAGTAGACAGGACACATTTCACTTATTTGTCTGTTACATATTCGGGTGAAATTCACAAATTTTTGGGTGTGATATACCCCTGCTCTACATTGTAGACATGTAAAAACATTTCACATATCTGTCTGTTACATTTTCAAGTGAAATTCACCAATTTTGGGGTGTGATATACCACTGCTATACCTAGTAGACAGGTAAAAAAAAATTCATTTATTTGTCTGTTACGATTTCGGGTGAAATTTACCAATTTTTGGGTGTGATATACCCCTGCTCTACCTAGTAGACAGGTAACAGTTCACAAATTTGTCTATTACATATTCGTGTAAAATTCACCAATTTTTTGGTGTGATATACCCCGACTGTACCTACTAGACAAGTAAAAACATTTCACTAATTTGTCTGTTACATTTTCAGGTGAAATTCACTAATTTTTGGTTGTGATATACCCCTGCTTACCCCTGCTCTACCTAGCAGACACGTAAAAACATTTCACTAATTTGTCTGTTAGATATTCGGGTAAAATTCACCAATTTTTGGGTGTGATATACCCCAGCTGTACCTAGTAGACAGGTAAAAACATTTCACTAATTTGTCTGTTATATTTTCGAGTGAAATTCACCAATTTTTGGGTGTGATATACCACTGCTATACCTAGTAGACAGGCAAAAAAAAATGTCATTAATTTGTCTGTTACATTTTCGGGTGTAAATTACCAATTTTTGGGTGTGATATACCCCGGCTGTACCTAGTAGACAAGTAAAAACATTTCACTAATTTGTCTGTTACATTTTCAGGTGAAATTCACAAATTTTTGGGTGTGATATACCCCTGCTCTACTTAGTAGACAGGTAAGGGGTTTGTCACTAATTTGTCTGTTACATATTCGGGTGAAATTCACAAATTTTTGTTTGTGATATCCCCTTGCTCTATCTAGTAGACAGGTAACATTTCACTAATTTGTCTGTTACATATTCGGGTGAAATTCACCAATTTTTGGGTGTGATATACCCCGGCTATACCTAGTAAACAGGTAAAAACATTTCACTTATTTGTCTGTTACATTTTCAAGTGAAATTTACCAAATTTTTGGTGTGATATACCCCGGCTGTACCTAGTAGACAGGTAAAAACATTTATCTAATTTGTCAGTTACATTTTCAGGTGAAATTCACTAATTTTTGGGTGTGATATACCCCTGCTCTACCTAGTAGACACGTTAAAACATTTCACTAATTTGTTTGTTACATATTCGGGTAAAATTCACCAATTTCTGGGTGTGATATACCCCGGCTGTACCTAGTAGACAGGTAAAAACATTTTACTAATTTGTCTGTTACATATTTGGGTGAAATTCACAAATTTTTGGGTGTGATATACCCCTGCTCTACCTAGTAGACAGGTAACATTTAACTAATTTGTCTGTTATATTTTCGAGTGAAATTCGCCAATTTTTGGGTGTGATATACCAGTGCTATACCTAGTAGACAGGTAAAAAAATGTCATTAATTTGTCTGTTACATTTTCGGGTGTAAATTACCAATTTTTGGGTGTGATATACCCCGGCTGTACCTAGTAGACAAGTAAAAACATTTCACTAATTTGTCTGTTACATTTTCAGGTGAAATTCACAAATTTTGGGCTATGATATACTTAGTAGACAGGTAACATTTCACTAAATTGTCTGTTACATTTTCGGGTGAAATTAACCAATTTTTAGGTGTGATATACCACTGCTACACCTAGTAGACAGGTAAAAAAAATCATTTGTCTGTTACATATTCGGGTAAAATTTGCCAATTTTTGGGTGTGATATACCAGTGCTATACCTAGTAGACAGGTAAAAAAATGTCATTAATTTGTCTGTTACATTTTCGGGTGTAAATTACCAATTTTTGGGTGTGATATACCCCGGCTGTACCTAGTAGACAAGTAAAAACATTTCACTAATTTGTCTGTTGCATTTTTGGGTGAAATTAACCTTTTTTTGGTTTGATTTACCATTGCTATACCAAGTAGACAGGTAACATTTCACTAATTTGTCTGTTACATTTTTGGGTGAAATTCACCAATTTTTGGGTGTGATATACCTCTACTCTACCTAGTAGACAGGTAACATTTCACTAATTTGTCTGTTACATATTCGGGTGAAATTCGCCAATTTTTGGGTGTGATATACCCCTGCTCTACCTAGTAGACAGGTAAAAACATTTCACTAATTTGTCTGTTACATATTCGGGTGAAATTCACCAATTATTGGGTGTGATATACCACTGCTATACCTAGTAGACAGGTAAAAAATGTCATTAATTTGTCAGTTACATTTTCAGGTGAAATTTACACATTTTTGGGTGTGATAAACCCCTGATCTACCTAGTAGACACGTAAAAACATTTCACTAATTTGTCTGTTACATATTCGGGTAAAATTTACCAATTTTTGGGTGTGATATACCCCGGCTGTACCTAGTAGACAGGTAAGAAAATGTCACTAATTTGTCTGTTACATATTTGGGTAAAATTCATAAATTTTTGGCTGTGATATACCCCTGCTCTACCTAGTAGACAGGTAACATTTCACTTATTTGTCTGTTACATTTTAGGGTGATATTAACCAATTTTTGGGTGTGATATACTACTGCTATACCTAGTAGACAGTTAAAAAATGTCATTAATTTGTCTGTTACATTTTCGGGTGAATTTTATAAATTTTTGGGTGTGATATACCCCTGCTGTACCTAGTAGACAGGTAACATTTCACTAATTTGTCATTTTCGGGAGAAATTAACCAATTTTTGGGTGAGATATACCACTGCTATACTGTAACGGTCGCATACACACACACATAGGGGGGAGGGAAGTGACCACTGCGCTCCACCCTTACCCCTGGCCCTGCCTACTTGCCTCGCAAGTCCTAATGACAGGGGACAACTGGACGACAATCCCTAGCTTGGACTAAGTGCAGGGATGACAGATAGACAAACAACAGAACGTGAACGGACCGAGTCAATACCAGGAAAGCTGCAAAGTACAAATGGAGCAAGCAGAGAATAGTCAGGAGAAGCCGGGGTCATAAATACCAGGAGAGTCGTGTAGTACCAAAGGAGTCAGCATAGGATCGTCAGGAGGAGGCCGGGGTCAGAATACCAGGAGAGCAGCAAAGTACACAAGGAGCAGGCAGAGGATCGTCAGGAATTCAGCAGGAGGTAAGTACGCCAGAAAAGACAAAACCACAGGTGGAACCTAAATTAACAGGCAACCTGTGGCCAGCAGGCTGCCTGTATTTATAGTGGGGAGTGAGGGTCATGTGAAGTGGCCAGCGTCACATGACCGACAGACCAACCAGTCGAGCACCGAGTGATCAGCTCGGCGCTCAAGGCAGAATTAGGAGCAGGGAGCCACCCAGCTAGTAAAGCCGCCCTGGGAACGAGGTCAAACACAGATCCTCGCTCCCGAAGCTAAGCAGCAGGTCTGCGGCTAATGGGGGACCGAGTGCACCTTCGGAACCCTGTTACATATACCTAGTAGACAGGTAGAAAAATTTCACTAATTTATCTGTTACATATTCGGGTAAAATTCACCAACTTTTGGCTGTGATATACCCCTGCTCTACTTAGTAGACAGGTAACATTTCACTAATTTGTCTGTTACATTTTCGGGTGAAATAACCACTTTTTAGTTGTGATATACCACTGCTATACCTAGTAGAGAGGTAAAAAAATTTCATTCGTCTGTTACATATTCGGGTGAAATTCACCAATTTTTGGGTGTGATATATTCCTGCTCAACCTAGTAGACACGTAAAAACATTTTTAACTAATTTGTCTGTTACATATTCGGGTGAAATTCACCAATTTTTGGGTGTGATATACCCCGGCTGTACCTAGTAGACATGTAACATTTCACTAATTTGTCTGTTACATTTTCGGGTGAAATGAACCAATCTTTGGGTGTGATATACCACTGCTATACCTAGTAGACAGGTAAAAAATGTCATTAATTTGTCTGTTACATTTTCGGGTGAAATTTACAAATTTTTGGGTGTGATATACCCCTGCTCTACCTAGTAGACACGTAAAAACATTTCACTAATTTGTCTGTTACATTCTTGGGTGACATTTGACCACTTTTTGCCGTGATTAAACCCCTGCTCTGCATAGGGGATAGGGACATAAATTTAAAAAAATTGTCTATTACATTGTAAGGTGACATTTTACCCATTTTGCCATATACAAACCCCTACTCTGCATGGGTGACAGGGAATTAAATTTAAAAAATTCTTCTTTAATTGATGCACGCCTCCTCCTTTCATTTAATGTTTAAACTTTAACAAGTTGTCCCACATTTGCTCTCCAATAATTTGTCTCACTTTTTTCCGCTCGATCATATTTAATTAAAATAATTTAACTTCCCTTCGATGTGGTCTCTCTTTCTCATGCTCCCTCTCCTTCGTGAAACCCTGTTTCGCTGATAACCGTGATCAACATGGTAGGCTCAGAAAAGAACATCGAAAGTTGATAGAGAAGATTTCCAAATGGATCGTGGACCTCACAGTGACGTGCGATAGAAGTTATCTAGAGTCAACAAAACGGCAGCAGGTCCTCTCCTGTCTAATGTTTCCAAATCCTAAATACCCCAGTGACATACCCTATAATTTTTTATTAATCATTCCAATAACAGGGCATCTTAAGAGTCCTGTATTGCTATTCATCGTCACTACCTCCCCAAGTCGGGAGTGGGTAATTGCCGCGCGCCCCCTCCTTTCCTTCGATTCTTCCGTTTTAATAAATTCTTCAAAATCAAATTTCATCCATTGATCTCCCTTGGAAGTGCTATCCATTTCTCACACTCCCTCTCCGGCGTGGAACCCTAATTCGCCGATAACCGTGATCAACATGGTAGGCGCAGAAAAGAACATCGATAGTTGATAGAGCAGATTTAAAATTGGATTGTGAACATCACGGGGACGTGCGACATTGTGGGGCAGTATGTGTGCACATTCCTACACGAACTTACTGATTGGTCTGCCCCTGCAACTTCTGGGTCTTCAAATTGGGCATATGGCCTGAGCTTGCCCTTTACGCCTTGGAGGTGCTGGCCTGCCCTGCAGCCAGTGTATTTGTCTGAACATTTGTTTAGCATGGCTGAAGGGGGTTATCACAGGTTATATTTCCCAATGTTTTGGGGTGTACCCTAATTAAAAAAAAAAAAATTAAAACTAAAAACCAGTGTAGGCTACCTCCTCCTCCTCCACTTTCACCTACACCACCACATCCACTGCCTCTTCAACCTCCTACTCCATATGGACCTCGTCCTCCTAGATCAAGATAATTATTCTTTATTTTTACGTATTTTATGTTATTTGAAGTCATTTCCCTTTCCACATTTGTTTGCTGATCACTTGCTCATTTTGCTGGCATTTGCAGCCCTCTAGCCCTTTCCATTACATTTTTTGAGCCATTTTAGTGCTCAAAAGTTCAGGTCCCCATTGACTTCAATGGGGTTCGGGTTCGGGGTCAAATTCGGGTCCCGAAGTCAAACTTTTTTTTGAAGTTCGGCCGAACCTGTTGAACCTAAATATCCAGTTGTCCGCTCAACTCTAATTATTACATAATGAGAATGATTTAAAGGCACATGAAGGCTGTGTGTCTTCTAATTCCGAACAGTTTAAACAGATATATGTGAACTTGTATTAATGTCTATTAATTTTGAATATAGTGCTTACAGAATCCAATAATTATTTTCCAACTTTGCTAAAAATTTGTGGCCTGTCTTGGAAAGCACTCCATCCCGGGTTTTTGGGGCCCACAAGTTCAAAGATATGCATAAAAAGCCAATTTTCTGGCCAAACACAATTAGCAATGTAATTGCAAACTTATTTTCCATCTTAAAATTGTATTATTTCCTTATTTGTTTTTCCATTGTCACTAATACATTTTTTTATAGAACATATACAAGCAGCGAGGAGGCTCAGCACCAGGAGGCACCATCTGAGTCTGATGTGGAGCCAGTTACCGAGCCCTTTGTCACGCAGGAAGAAGTTCAAAAGAGTGAGGGTCCCCTACCTGCTCAGCAAGGTGCTGCACCAACAAAAAGACCATATATCTTTTTGACCTTTTCAGCAATTGATGTGAGACGCTGAGTAGGTAGGAGAAGGCAAATGGAGTCAGAGTCTAATCTAGCAAGCATCATTCAGGATTGCTTGCTCAGATTGGATAATCAGAACAGTAAAACTTGTGATGAGCTTTCAGCTCACATCCAGTGGCTGGAGAGGTTGGGCCTGCCGGAAAGCCTTTGTTTTAATGGTCGGTTCCTCCAAAACCTGACTCCATTGCTGGACCAGGTAAATCCCAATCTTATTCCTGCTTTCTGGGTGGCCCTTATCCACTCCCCCTCCCAAGCCCTTCCCTAATCCCATTCCAATACCCCATTCAGCTCCCATACCCAATCGCGTACCTATCCCCCATCCCACACCCATCCCCCTTCCCACTCCTATCCTCCATCCTACTCCCACCACCATCCCACTCCTATCCCCTATCCCGCTTCTATCCCCCATCCCACTCCCATCCCCAATCGCCTACCTATCCCCCATCCCACTCCTATCCCCATCCTGCTCCCATCTGCTCTCATCTCCAATCACCTACGTATCCTACACCCATCCCACTCCCATGCCCCCTCCCACTCCCGTACCCCATCCCACTCTGTGAGTAGGGGACAGACTTTATATATGGATACAAACACTCCTTTTTCCTTTCTTTCTGGCCCAACTTCTTTTGTAACTCTTTCCTCTCCTCTCTCAACTCCTGGCCCTGCAATCTCAGTGTCCTTTTCCCTCCACACTCCCCCTCCTCCTGCAGGTTATTCTCAGGGTCAGGAATCTTTTCTGAGCCTCATGATACCAACAGGGGGTACCGGCCACTGTAGTTATGTTTATTTTTTATTTTTTTATTTTTATTTTTTTTATTGTCATGTAAATTAGGTGTCCTGACATTTTCAAAGCAAGATGTCTGTATTATTTTTACCATCATATTTTACATGAATATAATGTAACTTATGATATAATTTTTTGGTGGAAAATTATGTTTTGGCACTATTGGACTAAACTAAGAATGTGTAAAGGTCTGAGTCTAAAAAAAAATAAACACAAACTAGACATGGGTCAACACTACGGGAATTTAGGAATCTTTAAAGGGATTATCTAAGACCTGAAATAACCCCCAATTGGTGGGGCCCCTCACACACAATGTACTTATGTGGCTCCTGGGCACCTGGGTAGCTCATGTCCCCTGCATGTCCCCAACTACTTCTCCTCATGTGTGCCTGAAAACATCTGGTGTTGGGTATGGCAGCCAATGGCAGGCGGTTACAGGGGCAAGCATCCCTAGCCTCGCCTGTGATGGTAGAGAGGCTCGTACCCATCACCACCTGCCATTGCCTGCCCCCCCCCAACAACAGATGTTTTCTGCCACACACAGGAAGAAGCAGTGGTGGACATGCAAGGAACAGGAGACATGCTTGGGAGGGATGCTTACCTTAATTTAAAGTGGTTAGCTGATACCTTTAAATGCCTCCCTCATATGGTGGGATATGAGGAAGGCATTTAAAGGTCTCAGCTAACCCCTTTAAATTAAGGTAAGCATCCCTCCCAAGCACTTCTGCTTGTAAACCAAACATGTCCATGGGGTTGTATTGGGCTACATATGTGAAGAAAGTAAATCTTTAGCTTTCTCCCATACAGTTCCTCCAAATTAATATAAATTATTACAATACATATTTAGTAGGGCTGTCGAATATAATCGATGCAGCGATGCATCGCGATTCGACCCCCGGCGATTCTGCATCGATGCGGTTGCTTTAAATAATCGATGCATGTTGATGACGTCAGCGTCGTGTCCGCCGTGCAGAGCCGAGTCGGAAAAAAAAGTTTTTTGGCGCCTTCTTTCCCGCCTCCCGCCTCCCGCTGACGTGACGACAGTGACACCCCCCTCCCCCTGTGTAAATCTTTATTGGATCACACGAACCAAAAAAAAAAACACACCTACCTGACCTCATGTTGTCTGTGGCTGTGCCACATTGCCCGCTTGTCTGTCTGACCTGCTGTGGCCTGCCCTTTACCAATCATTATCCAGTGTCATGTGTGTGTTTTCTTTTTTTTTTGGTATTCTGTGGTGACTGTTTGTGATCCCATAAAGATTTGTCCAAGGTTTTCAGATTCAGTTGCCAATTTTTTCGGTCAAGGATTTTCCAGCTTCCTCTAATGGTGGCGTGGCTTGGCTTCAGTTGGTGTATGCGACTATGCGTGGTAGAGTGCAGGTAAAATTTTCTGTTAAGTCACTGTGTGACGACAAGCTTTTCAATTTCTAGCACTGGGGAGAATGGTATTATTTTTTAAGATTGTGTCGGACACAATCTTCAAAAATGTGTCCATTCCATTGAATTTTCTAACTTGATGTACTGTCTATCTTTTGAATGTCAATTTTTAGGGGGGCTCAACTTAAAACCTCAGCCAAATATTCTAAAAGTGTATTTATTTGATTAAAGACAACTGACGCCCGCCAAGCCACCAGAGGAAGGCAAATCATTGAAAGAATAAATTGAAACTTAAAACCTGGAGTAAATCTTTATTGGATCACACAAATACACATTCACACAAACCAAAAAAACACACACCGACCTTCTGACATCATGTCTGACTATGGTGGCTGTGCCACATTGCCCGTCCTGTGGCCTGCCCTTTACCATTATGATTCAGTGAGGAGGATGTGTGTTTATTTTTTTTCTGGTATTCTGTGGTGTGTGTTTGTGATCCCATAAAGATTTGTCCAAGGTTTTCAGATTCAGTTGAAAATGTATTCTGTCAAGGATTTTCCAGCTTCCTCTAATGGTGGCATGGCTTCAGTTGATGTATCGTGGTAGAGTGCTTGCTGAGTGCTCAGTGCAGGTAACGTTTTCTGTAAAGTGACAACTCTGAGAGCTTATAGCACTGATCTAGACGTACTACCCATCTGGTGCTGGTGGTGGTGCTGGTGGTGGTGCTGGTGCTGGTGGTGGTGCTGGTGGTGGTGCTGGTGGTGGTGCTGGTGGTGGTGCTGGTGGTGGTGCTGGTGCTGGTGCTGGTGGTGGTGCTGGTGGTGGTGCTGCTCCTGCTGCCAAAACAATCACGGTGAACCAGGAAGTTCTGCAACACAGACAACTTGAACACACTGTGTGACAGACAGTTCCTGACTGGCAAACATCACAGTGAGTGAACCTATAACACAGTCACTGACTGTGTTATAGGTTCACTGACTCACTGTGATGTTTTACAGTCAGGAACTGAAGTGCTCCTTTTTTTGTAGGTACTGTTTAATATTATATAATATATATTATATGGCAAAACTATTGTAAAACTTATAAACTAACTGCACCAGCCAGGCCAGCACAACAGTTTAATGTTACAGAGACACTGACAGTACTGTTTTAAATAAATACTGTTGTCTGCTGCACTGTTTTGTTCATTCAGACTTTGCTATATGATATGCAGGGAACTTGGTATGATTTGTTTAAATAGCAGATACAAATAAATATTTTTGTGCAATTTCTGACTGATTGAATTAATTTTTTGATGTAAAATTGAAAAACAAGGGGACTTGGGTAATAATCTTGATGTATCGTGATGCATCGCCGAATCGAATCGAATCGTGGACTTGATAATCGTAATCGCATCGAATCGTGAGACGAGTGAAGATGCGCAGCCCTAATATTTAGTTGAACCCAATTTGGCTTCATTATGCAGGTAGTATTAATGTTGCAACACAAGAATTTTTCAAAAACAAAAAACTGAGTTTTAATCACACATTATACAGAAAATGAAGAAGTCTTAACTCAAGCAAAAAGTAAATACATTAACAATCCAAAGCAAATAACACATACATGCATCTATGACGAAATCTAGGGGTGAGCTAGTCAACTTCAGATGAAACATCCAAAGTCGATTTGCTTATCCCTAGTGATATCAGACGACACATCTGGGAGCTTTGTAAAGAACCCTGGATGGCGTGGTCCTACTGCCAACCTACCATTCACTCCATAAAAATCAGGCCCTGAAATTGTGATATTTAAAAAAAAAAACAGGACTGGTAGACCTGACATACATAACAAATCCCTGCTTTCCATGGGCTGTGTCATCAAGCTCATAGACAGACTAATCCAGGGGTGCTAAATAAATGTCAAACATGTGATTACTGTATTAAAACATAAAGACACATTGGTCAAGGTGTTTCCCCTCAAAATATCAAATAAGCTAAAAAACACAAACATTTAACATTTCAAAATTATAACATATTCTTGTCAGGGTACTGATCTCTTTGGAGAACTAAAAAAATATGCAAATGAATCCGCAATGCATTGACAACTGCTGTAGCCCATGGCCCAGTGTGAAGAGGTTCCTGGTCAGTTGACATAGATTTTTTGACATCTGTGGGTAAAGGCTCCTTTGTTAACAAAAAATTATGCAAAATGACACATGCCTTTATTATCTATATTGTCTGGCAGAAGCTGTAACGGGCGCATAAAGATGCACCATTTTGAACATGATAAGCCAAAGGTGCGCTCTACCATACGGCAGTCCCTGCTCAAGCGATAATTAAATTGTTTCTTTTCAGGACTTAAATTTGACTGCCCATATGGCTTCAGTAATTAGAGCACATTTGGTATGCTTCATCTGCCACTATTACATGAGGAAGCATAGGCTCAGTAGTGCCAGGCAGTGGTTGTGGTGCAGGGAAGGAAATTTCTTTTTCATAAACACGGTGGCCCATGGCTGAAGCTTTAAAGACTTTTGAATCGTTTGTCCAGCCTTATGCCCCAATATCTACTGCAATGAAGCAATAATTAGCATCTGCCAATGCCATCAATATTAAAGAAAAAACCTGTTCATAATTAAAAAAATAAGGACCCAATAAGGGGAGGTTTCTGTATACGGATGTGCTTTCCATCCCGGGCACCCAAACAGTTAGGAAACTGTGTAATCTCCCAGAATTGGCAGCTATCTGCTTCCACTGTTCTGTGGTTGGGTGTGGAATCTATACCTGATGCAGGCACTCCCAAATCACCTTACATATGTCTTTCACTATGTATGAAATAGTTGATTTGCCCAGCCAAAACTGATAATGCAGACTTGTACAGCTCTCATCAGTGGCAAGGAAGCTGTGAAAAAAGTATAGTGGAGATTTAGTATACAAAATACATAAGGGAAACAAAGAGCCAAAATATATAGGTGCAACAACTTGTAAACTTACACATATAGTAAGAACTGTAATATAATAAGACAGACTTTTACAAAATATATCATATATTAAATATATTAATATGTAGCACTCATTTCTGGACAAGGGGGGATTCACATACTAGTTTGTTGGAGTCAGTCTGTAATGTTAACTATATTAATTTCCCCTGTCCTATTGATCCTGATCACACAAGGCATATAGGATTTTGATCCTTTTTGCATAAGGCACAGGGGATTTGGATCCTGTTTACACAAGGCGCAGAGGAATTTATCCTGTTCACACAAGGTGCAGAGGAATTTATCCTGTTTGGGGATGCCAAATTTAATGCAGCGACTGGGCTGCAGAGGCAATATGTGAGATATGGTGGGCTGATAGGTGTAGTAGTAGTTTACTTGTTATTCTGTACAGCTGCCTGGGCCAACATACAGTGAATGGAAGAACAGCCCCAGTACCTTTGGGGCACACTCTGTTGTCCAGGGACTCCTGCCAGACGGTGGTAGAGGTGCCCTTGATATTAATATCAGGACACGGAAATTAATATAGTTAATTTGTGTTAGTTCTGGATGTGACATATACCCATTTTTTGTGTGAGGTACACCTGCACTGCATCCGTGAAAGGGAAATTAATATAGTTAATTCGTCTGTTAGATCAGTGGGTGACATATACTCATTTTTGGTGTGAGGTACACCTGCAGTGCATATGTGACAGGGAAATTAATATAGTTAATCTGTCTGTTAGTTCAGTGGGTGACCTCAAAGAATGAGGAGAGCATCAAATAAGGGACGTGGTTGATCTGTGCCAGCTACGTGCCCAAATAAAACACCTTCCTAAGGTGAGCGTAGGCGACAGAATATTCAGCGTTATTTTCTAGGCCCGAATACCGGTGTACGAATGGGGAGGCCAGAACAAGTAGATACGGTAGTAGATTGGGTGGCTGACAGTGCTTCTAATTCCTTAACATTGTCTCCTACACGGTCCCCTGCTGAAAGCACAGAGTTGGCACCTGCAGCCCATGGGCATCTGACTTTCACCTCACCACCTTGAAAGTCAGCCAAGCAGTCTGAGCCCCAAGTCATGCAGCAGTCTCTTATGCTTTTTGATGACTCTGCTGGCAGGTTTTCCTTGATTCCAGTGTTTCCATCCAGCTAGCCCTGCCCAGAAGTGAAAGAGATTGAGTGCACTGATGCCCAACCACTTATGTTTCAGGATGTGGACATGGGAGGACCACCACAGCACGTCTCTGATGACGAAACACAGGTGCCAACTGAATGGGTGGAAAATGATGTGGATGATGATGAGGTCTTAGACCCCACATGGAATCAAGGTCATGCGAGTGACATGTGCAGTTTGGAGGAAGAGGTGGTGGTCACACAGTGCCAGATGCACAGCAAAAGAGGGAGCAGGGCATGAAAGCAGAGTGGCCGTCCCCTAGCTAGTACACCTGCTACTGCCACCACACCCAAGGAGTGAGCACAACAAAGCCAGCTCCAAGGAGTTCCCTGGCGTGGCAGTTCTTCAGACTATGGGCTGATGACAAGACACGAGTGGTTTGCACGCTGTGCAATCAGAGCCTGAAGCGAGGTATTAAATATTCTAAACCTGAGCACCACCTGCATGACCAGGCATCTAAATGCAAAGCAAGAGCTGCAGTGGAGTACACACCTCAAAAAACCACAAAAGATCTCAGGCTCCTCCTGCTCCCTCTTCTGCTGCAGTCTCGGCCTCTTCCTCCCCATCTGGAGTGATAGTGGAACCTGCTACCCTGCAAACAGAGGATGTGGCAGCAACACCATCACCTCCACCACCGTCACCAAGCATCTCCACACTGTCCCATGGAAGCATTCAGCTGTCCATCCCCCAAACACTGGAGAGAAAGAGGAAGTACCACTGTACCCACCAGCAATCCCTGGCTCTGAATGCCAGCATTTCAAAATTCCTGGCTTTTTAAATGCTGTCATTCCGCCTGGTAGAGACGGAGACTTTTGAAAACCTTATGGCGGTGGCTGTCCCACAGTATGTGACTCCCAGCCGCCACTACGGACAAAATCAGGTGTGTAGTGTGCAGCGCCATCTGTGACAAGGTCCGCATAACCACTGATACGTGGACCAGAGGGCACGGGCAGGGACGTTATATCTCCCTAACTGCACACTGGGTAAATGCATTGGCAGCTAAGCCTGAGGTGGATAGAAGTTTGGAGCATGTCCTTCCACCACTGAGGATTACAGGACATTTCTCGTTGCCTCCTGTTGCCTCCTCCTCCTACTCCACTTCCTTCTCTGGTTCCTCCTCCGCCTCCTCATCCGGTCAGTATAACACCTGCACCACAAACTTCAGCACAGATAGGGAAAATGACAGCAGGCTGTTTTGAAACTCATCTGTTTGGGGGTAAAACCCCACACGGCACAGAAGCTGTGGATGGGCATGAAACAACAGACTGATGAGTGGTTGGTGCCACTGAGCCTCAAGCCCGGCCTGGTGGTGTGCGATAACGGGCGAAATCTTGTAGCAGGTCTGGGACTTTCCGGTTTGACGCACATACCTTGCCTGGTACATGTGCTAAATTTGGTGATGCATAGGTTCCTGAAAAATTACCCCGATATGTCACAGCTGCTGCAGAAAGTACGGGCCGTCACTGCGCTCTTTCAGCGTTCTCACCCTGTTGCTCCTCGCCTGTCTGTACTGCAGCGTAACTTCTGCCTTACCGCTCACAACCTCATATATGAGACATACCCACAAGGTGGAACTCCATCTTGCACATGCTGGAGAGACTGCGTGAGCAGCAGCAGGAGTTTCAGCTGCAGCACACACGGGTGAGTCGATCTGCGGAACAGCACCACTTCACCACCAACGAGTGGGCCTCCATGCGGGACATGTGTGCCGTTTTGCGCTGTTTTGAGTACTCCATTAACATGGCCAGTGCCGATGATGCAGTCCTCAGCGTTACTATCCCACTTCTATGACTCCTTGAAAAAACACTTTGGGCAATGATGGAAGAGGATGTGGCACAGGAGGAAGAGGAGGAGGAAGAGGGATCATTTCAACAGTTATCAGGCTAGTCATTCACAAGTGGCTTGGAGGGTGTGTTCCTGCACCAACAGAGGCCAGGTACACAACTGTCCAGCCAGGACACAGTTCTGGAGGATGAGGAGGATGATGAGTAGGAGGATCAGTGTTCATAGCAGGGGGGCACTCAAAGCAGCTCATGGGCATCACTAGAGCGTAGCTGGTGCATACAGAGGGCACAGATGATGCACCTCCCACAGAGGACAGCTTGTCAATCCCTCTGGGCAGCCTGGCACATATGAGCGACTACATGCTGCAGTGCCTGCACAACGAGCGCCGAGTTGCCGACATTCTAACCAGTGATGATTACTGGGTGGCCACCCTGCTGGATTCCCGCTACAAGGACAACGTGCCGTCCTTAATTCCGTCACTAGTGTGATCAAAAGATGCGCGAGAACAAGCGCATGCTGGTAGATGCGCTGCTGACAGCGGGGGCTCAGTGGAAGCACAAGGCAAAAGCAGAGAAGGAGGAGGAAGAAGTCGCCAACGCAGCTGGGGCACAGCCAGCACCTCCGAAGGGAGGGTTAGCATGGCCGAAATGTGGAAAAGCTTTGGCAGCACGCCATAACAACCAGCACCACCAGCTGATACTGAGTGCCTTAGTAGGAGGCAGCATTTCATCAACATGGTGGAACAGTACAAGTGCACACACCTACACGTAATGACTGATGAGTTTGCCCTTTACACCTTGGAGGTGCTGGCTTGCCATGCAGCCAGTGTATTGTCCAAACCTGTGTTTAGCATAGCAGGGGGGGTGATCACAGACTAACATAGCCGGCTTTCCATAGCCAACGTGGACAAGCTCACGTTCATTAAAATGAACCAGGCACGGATCCCACAGGACTTGTGCTATATACACAAGTATGCCGTCGGCACCCAGCCATCGTTATACTCCTGTACACTTTCTCTTTGCATTCTCTTTCCCATTTACCAATCTTTTGGGATCTTTCCAAATTTTTTTAAAAATAAAGGAAAAAAAATAGTCTTGGCTGTCTCCTCCTCCACCACCGCCACTTCCACCTACACCACCATGTATACCGCCTCCTCAACCTCCTACTCCAATTTGACCTCCGCCTCCTAGTTGAAGATTATTATTATTATTATTATTTTTTTTATTTTATATTATTTTAAGTCATTTCCCTAGCCACATTTGTTTGCATGGCAATTGCCCTGCTCTTACCCTCATTTTGATTCCTTTTGCAGACCTCTAGCCTTTACTATGACTAGCCCTTCAATGGGGTTCGGGTTCGAGTCAAGTTCGGGTCCCGAACCCGAACTTTGACCCAGTGTTCAGCTGAACCCGGTGAACTCGAACATCCACGGGTCCACTCATCCCTAGTGACAGGTAACACCCTCCTGGACTTGCTGGGACAAAATGGTCTGCCATTGCACTGCTTGATCTGGCATGTTCCAACTTGTTGGAACTTCACCTTGTATATGCTACAGCATCTGTAAGTGCAGCATAAAGCGGTAAATTATTTTGTCATGCACCAGACCACATCAGCAGGGAGCATGTGTTGTTTTGAAGCCAGTCAGTAGCAGCTTATCATATACGTGTGTCGTATTCTCAGGCCCGTCAAATAGGCCACCAGATTTCTCTGTAGGGAGAACTTCTGCATCAGTTATGTCCACCCTCTGATATTTATCTTTGAGCAGACATTGACGCTGTGGTAACAATGGATGGCGGAATAAGTACTGCTTGTGCATCTTGCTGTAGCTCTGGGGACCCACATGGGCAAAGTCCCATGGAGTAGGAAGTGGTGGATGAGGACTTACCACTGGTGGAGGAGAAGTAGAAAAAGTTAGGAGTTGTTTGTGCGGGCGGACTGGATTATGTGATGACAGGCACCAAGCTTATCATCAAGCATTCTGATGATTACTGGATAGCCATGCTTTCAGACCCTTGCTTTCAAAACAATATAAGGGAATGTTTTCCTATTGCCAAAAGGGAGACTAAATTACTTTATTACCAGGGTACACTGTGTACACAACTTGCCACAACTTTCAGGTAGCAGACACCTAATGCCCACATGTCTGACCAGGAGGCCCCTCTCTACCCCCTGCTGAGTAGTGATGGCCTTGTGGTTCGCCCGGCGGTCGGTTTGCAGCGAACTTTGGTCGTTCGCGATTCGCTGAACATGCGAACATATGGCGATATTTGCGTCTGCCATATTCTTTTACATTGTGAAGAACTTTGACCCATGACACATCCATCAGGTGGTACAGGACAGCCAATTGAAAAGTTTCTGCACATGGACATACCCCCAACCTTATAAATAGACCAGATCTGACCGCCATTTTACATTCAGTCTTTTGTCAGTGTAGGTAAAGGTTGCTGTGTGGAGCAGGGACAGACTGTTAGGGACAAAAACGCTATCAAATAGGTCCACAAAAGTCCTTTTAAGAACTGGTATAGGTGTACTATTGATAGGTGTGCAGTAAAGAAGGGTGTAATACACTTATAATATACTTTCTAACATAGAAAGTATAATATAGTGGATTTGTATTGTGCAGCAGTGGTGAGCGGTTCTGCAGCGATACTGCAGCTACACAGAGTGCCAAACGCAATTAGACAAAATAATTATAACTGGTGTGATATACCAGTCGCCCCCCCCAAAAAACTGATAGAAACGGGGTGTTATATACCAATAATATACTTTCTATATAGTGCATTTGGGTACAGCAGCATTTGTTTGCGGTTTTGCTGCGTTCCCTCTGATACACACAGTGACAAACGGTATTGGAAAAAATAATTATAACTGGTGTAATATAGCAGTCTCCCCCCCAAAAAAACTGATAGAAGCGGGGTGTTATATACCAATAATATACTTTCTATATAGTGCATTTGGGTACTGCAGGATTTGTTTGCTGTTTTGCTGCTTTCCCTCTGCTAAACACAGTGACAAACGGTATTGGAAAAAATGATTATAACTGTAATGATTATAACTGGTGTACGCATGCGCGTATAAAATTATATTGCCAATATTTTGCATTGAAAAAAATTATGAATGGAGATCGCAAATTCGAATAATACATCTGGTATGTCTCTGTCCATGTTGTGGGACTATTTGTGCACTTCTAGTAGTTATTTCTTGGCTGCTATTATGAGCTGAAGGTTTTTCAGGTTCGCCTGCCATTAAAATGAATGGGACCCGGTTCGCAAACATTTGATCGCGTTTGTGAACCGTCCTGGCAGATGTTCATCCATCACTACTGCTGAGTCATTCATCCCCAACCATCTCTGCTATAGTCTCATCAACATGATAAAACACTTTTTCATGGGCTTTACCAGGATGACACAAATCAGCAAATGAAGACATACCGCCAGAACAACCAGCAGATACCAAGTTACCTATACTCTTTTTCTATACTGTCTGGTTCAGCCTCATGTACATGGATCCATGAATATTTTCAGATACCTCCAGCTGAGGCTAATGAATAGATCTGTCATTGCTGACAGTGGCAATTTATCGCTAGCCCTATCACATCATTGCAGCTGACTGACAGCTTATCATTATGTTCCATACCGTATGGCTGCTGCCGCCACTGCTGTATTTGCTACTCACTTCTTACTACCACTTTCATTATCTCTAGTGCCACTAACATTACCATACACAGCCATCACTGTTACTATTACTACCTCAACACAGCTGCACACACATCTACTGCCTCGTATCTTCCATGGTTTGAAACTACTGCTGGATTTACTATTGCTGCCAATTATTATCCCTACACAACTTTTTTACAACCTTTCCACATCCACACTATACTGCTGCTGCTCCCAAATAAAATGATACATTTTTCCAGGTTTGTTCAACTACAGAACAATCCACTATTTCTTCTGCCAATTAACATTCCTGTGTATATAAATATGGGCAGGCTTTCTGCCTCCATTAAAGCACGGTTATTGGATGCTTGCTCCCAACAAGCCACTGTTTTTTTCCCCATAACACCATGTGTGTTTAAACACCATTTGCCCCCTATATGGGACAATTTTTGGAAGGTTTATAATATTAAGAAGCATAACAAATGTGACAGTGCAGTGTGTATTTAAACACCCTGTTTGTTAGCATATCAACCATGCATTTACTCTTAGCTATATATGTCAGTGTCACTCTGACATTATTTGGAATTGCTGTCATTGCGTTCAAGAATAAAAGGGTAGGGAGAAGAGGAGAAAAAGAAAAATTGAAAATTACAAAATAGCAAAAAAATCTGTGTCCTAAGAGACATCAGAGTGTCATATACCAATGTTCAGTCCAATTAGACATAGCATAGCTGTAGTATAGCTAGACAATAGAAAATCCAAAGGGGAATTACATACTATAGTGCTATTTTATAGTGGAATCTCTTGAGCAACATGAGGAACTATTATTTTAAAAGGGGAGAAAGGTGAAAAGAGCTACAGTAACTGGGGAGGCAAGCTTAGTAAGAGGTGCAGTCCTAGGTAATGCGCTACTTGATGGTCACATGGGATGAACATGAACTGCTGATCATCCACAGAAACTGAATAGACTACAGCTGCAGATGGGTGAGAAAAGAAGTTGAAAATGGTGAAAATGATGTAGGAGAGCTTTATTTTTCATAGCTACAGCTAATATAATGGTGTGCTTTACTCCTGATCTTTTTTTTATTAATTTTTTTTGTTTTACTCTATATTTTTTATTTGTTTAACCTATTTAACTGTATTCTGAAATGACATGTTTGAGAGAGGGAAAATCTTAAAGCTGTTAATTGCTATATCTTAAATAAATACAGCAATTTTCATTTTCAATAATACCTAATAAATTGCAGCATCTCTGGACAACAGAATCACTACACATAATCATACTTCTCACTATTTTGATTAGTTATTACAAAGTTCTGCAATTAATCACAATTAGTATTACTCAGTAAAGTTCTTTATTATATATTTTTATACAGCTATAATGCAAAGTAAGCATAACAGAGATTTGGTGAAGAAAGTACTGGCTCAAGTAAATGTGAACAGGTGGTAAGGATATATAGAGTCAAAGATGGATCGCATACAAATTGCAATGAAATATGACCACATTCAATGTAACTCTAATGACTTTTGGTTCGAGATGCAAAATTTGGAGAACAGAATCCATCTGGGGCACTTAAAGTTGATGCAGGAATGCTGCCAAAGTCTGAAACTAATACAGTAAAAGCAAGGGATAAAACAAATCTAGTTGAATACATTGTGAAGCATTGGGAGAGTGATTTAAAGCATGAAACGTCATGCTTCCTTGTATACAATGAAAAAGTGCTGTTCTTGTGGCTTTTTCTTTTACTGAATATACATAATGGCTAAAGAAGAACAAAGTCTAAAATAAAAATATCTTTGCACTTACAATATTGAGGGCAACTAAATGTACATAGTTTTAGAATGAAAATACAAAAATTCTGGAATCTAATTGGCAAAAGTGGATATTTTGTACCTTAAAAACTTGCTATTTTTTTAAACATTTTAGTCTACAAAACTTCCAGTGGAGATATGATAGCTGCAATTCTAATAGAGTAAGTTAAACTACAAAGTGACAACAATATTGGTCATATCTAATGTATAAAGGTATGTACTCAGCAGTGTGAAAAACGTTGCAGGCAGGAAGCCAAAAAGTGAATTTAAACACAATCATGGAAACAATTTTGTTTTTCTCATACACATATGTGTTGTATAAATCTTTGTAACGATCGTACTCTGCTACACATCCATACAGTGCCACAGCTTCATACCATAGCTCTGTTTGCCTCCAATTTCATAAAGTGTCATGAATTCCTACATAATCCGTACAAACAATGTCAAATTTTGTATTTTCCTCTGTAAGCTTTACTTCTATAGGTGAATACCATTCAGTGCTACACAGCGTGCCTATGGTCCCATAATAGATTTAAATATAAGCAGTTATAAACAAAAATGATTTTGTCATCACCAACTATTCATACTTGTGTCAAAGAATAATAAGTTAATATATTTCTTTTTTATGCAGTATTTAACAAGTAGAGATACAGGTCTGATTTGATTGAATTGGCTTTCAGATTTAATTCAGTACTAAAAAAAATTATGACATATGGATGATTGGATGGTTGCTGGTGGTAACAAACAGCCTGCTTAATAACACACTGCATTGTCAGATTTTATATATATATTTTTTTAAATAAAAAACAGTCCAACATTATCCCTTTCTGGTGGCAGATGCCTGCCAGTGTTCATACACACAAGGTAGCGTCAGAAGAAGCACTAGCTTTTACAAGGGTGAAGTACAATTTTGTCTGCTTTGGTGTGACTACGCCGCCTGCTGTGCGGAATATATAGTCTTACAGTACAATGGAGGGTTAACAAAACAGTATCCTGATGGCAAAGAGGGATAGTTACTGCCACCATTAGATAATATGCATACCAAATAGTGACATCACGTCCGTTATGTCTGTATTAACTAGGTGTGGCACACTATCAGCACTAGGATTTATATTTAAATATGTTTATTTATTTTTTTAAATTGTCACTTAGACAGAAATTAAAGTATAACCATGTTACATAAATGCTTTATGCAGAGCAATATGCCAATATTTGGTGGCTCTATTAGATAAGTCGTGACACTGTGCCTTCTAACAAACTGTCAATGACTAAGTGTGACTCCTATCTATCTCTAAAATGTATCTCTATATTTATTGTAAATCTAATCTCTATTCTCCTCATTGCCAAATACATTTGCACACGCTAATCCTCACATTCTCTGTCTGACATCCTCTCCTCCCTATCTGTTTCTGCATAAAGCAGCAACATTTCCTTGTTGGGCAGATTACAGTGGCTAGGTCTCATCCACTGAGTCATCAGCGACTCACTCTGATAGTCCTTCATGATTGGCTGTGCAAGAGCTGCCCACAAGGGATTATGTTCAAATCTGTCAGGCTGCTTTCCTAGGTCATATGATCCTTTTTCTCTGTCTTCTAATCTGTAAAATGTAGGTTTCCCTGAAATCTGAAACTTTTGAGAAATTCATAATGAATCCGAATCACTTATCTTTATTAATAAGTAAAAATAAAAACAAATTGATTGAACACGTATGATGACTATAAGGCATATACTGTAAAGCATGCACAAAAATTAAATTACATTTTTGCAGCCTTTTTGGATACAAAAACTCATACATGTTTTTGCCATAAGGTTTTGAACTGAAAGTTATAGTATGTACACAATTTGTAATTTTTATTTTATTTTTTCTATTGCCCATTGTACTATATCTAAGGGAAAGGAAAAATAAACAGATATAGCAAATGTTAAGTGGACACTAGACAAATTAAATACACCGTAGCAGCAAAATTTAACTTACATTTTTCAATGGCTTTTGGTATGTCAAGTGTCGATTTAATATTTGCTGCAAGATTGAATTCCCAAGTTAATGTTTGATACATCAGTTTTTTTTTTTTTTTAAGAAAGAGGCCCTACTAACACATACAAGGACTAGTTAAAATACTAATTACAAGCAGGAGGCAGGGAACCCCCAAGAGCTAAGTCAAATCAGCACAATTAATCTAGTAATGTAAGTAGAGATGGCCTTGCGGTTCGCCCGGCAGTCGTTTCGCAGCAAAATTTGCTTGTTCGCGAATCGCCGAACATGCTAACATATGGCGATGTTCACATGCGCCATATTCTTTTGCATTGCGCCGAACTTTGACCCATGACACATCCATCAGGTGGGACAGGACAGCTAATTGAGATGTTTTAGCACATGGACACACCCCTACTCTATAACAGAACCCGATCTGGCAGCCATTTTACATTCTGTGTTTAGCCACTGTAGGGAGAGGTTGCATTGTGAAGTAGGGACAGACTGTTAGGGACACCAAAGGCTCGCTAATAGGTCCACAAAAGTCCTTTTAAGGACTGGTATAGGTGTGCTATCGATAGGTGTGACATTCTGAGGGGTGTGATATACTTATAATATGCTTTCAAACATAGAAAGTATAATATTGTGCATTTGTATTGTGCAGCAGTTGTGTGCGGTTCTGCTGCGATACCGCAGCTATATAGAGGGACAAACGCTATTGGAATAACTAATTACAACTGGTGTGATGTACCTGTTGCCCCCAAAAAAAAATGATTGAGGGGTTTGATATACCTGTAATATACTTTCTAACATAGAAAGTATATAGTGCATTTGTATTGTGCAGCAGTTGTGTGTGTTTCTGCTGCAATACCATAGGTATATAGAGGGACAAGCGCTATTGAAACAATTATTTGCAAGGGGTGTGATATACCTGTTGCCCCAATAAAAACTAAATGAGGTATGCAATATACCTGCTTCCACAAAACACAGATTAAGGTGTTTAATAAACCTGTTTCCACAAAATACTGATTAAGGGGTTTGATAAACCTGTTTCCAAAAAATATAGATTGATGGGTGCAATATACCTGCTTCCACTAAATATTGATTAAGGGATTCTATATACCTGCTTCCACAAAATACAGATTGAGGGGTGTGATATACCTGCTTCCCCCAAATACTGATTGAGGCCTGCAATACACCTGCTTCCACAAAATACTGATTGAGGCCTGCAATACACCTGCTTCCACAAAATACTGATTGAGGCCTGCAATACACCTGCTTCCAGAAAATATAGATTGATGGGAGCGATATATCTGCTTCTGCAAAATACTGATTAAGGGGTTTGATATGCCTGCTTCTACAAAATATGGATTGAATGGTGTGATATACCTGCTTCCACCAAATAATGATATTCATTAAGGCCTGCGATTCATCTGCTTTCACAAAATACTGATTGAGGGGTGCGATACACCTGCTTCCACCAAATATTGATTAAAGCGTTCTATATAGCTGTTTCCACAAAATACTGATTAAGGGGTTTGATATACCTGCTTCTAAAAATTATAGATTGAGGCCTGCGATACACCTGCTTCCACAAAATGCTGATTAAGGGGATTAATATACTTGCTTCCACCAAATATTGATTGAGGCCTGCGATACACATACATCCACAAAATACTCATTGAGGACTGCGATGCAGCTGCTTCAACAAAATAGTGATTGAGGGGAAGTGATATACTTGCTTCCGCAAAATACTGATTAAGGGGTTTGATATACCTACTTTCAAAAAATATAGATTGATGGGTGCAATATACCTGCTTCCACTAAATATTGATTAAGGGGTTTAATATAACAGCTTCTACAAAATATAGATTGAATGGTGTGATATACCTGCTTCCACCAAATATTGATAAATATTCATTGAGGCCTGCAATTCATCTGCTTTTACAAAATACTGATTGAGGGGTACGATACACCTGCTTCCACCAAATATTGATTAAAGGGTTCTATATACCTGTTTACACAAAATACTGATTGAGGATTGCGATATACCTGCTTCTACCAAATACTGATTGAGGATTGCGATATACCTGCTTCCACCAAATACTGATTGAGGCCTGCGATACACCTGCTTCCACAAAATATAGATTGAGGGGTGCAATATACCTGCTTCCGCAAAATACTGATTAAGGGGTTTGATATACCTGCTTCTAAAAAATATAGATTGAATGGTGTGATATACCTGCTTCCACCAAATATTAATTAAGGGATTCTATATACCTACTTCCTCAAAATACTGTTGAGGGGTGTAATATATATACTTCCATCAAATATTGATTATGGGGTTCTATGTACCTACTTCCATAAAATACAGATTGAGGATTGCACTATACCTGCTTCCACCAAACACTGATTGAGGCCTGTGATACACCTGCTTCCACAATATACTGGTTGAGGGGTGCAATTCACCTGCTTTCAACAAATATTGATTAAGGGGTTATATATACCTGTTTCCACAAAATACTAATTGAGGGTTGAGATATACCTGCTTCCACCAAATACTGATTAAGGGGTTTGATATACCTGCTTCCACAAAATACAGATTGAGGGGTGCAATATACCTGCTTCCACCAAATATTTATTAAAGGATTCTATAGACCTGCTTCCACAAAATACTGATTGAGGGTTGCGATATACCTGCTTCCACCAAACACTGATTGAGGCCTGCGATACACCTGCTTCCACAATATACTGATTGAGGGGTGCGATTCACCTGCATCAACAAAATAGTGATTGAGCGGTGCGATATACCTGCTTCCGCAAAAAACTAATTAAGGGGTTTGATATACCTGTTTCCATAAAATATAAATTGAGTGGTGCGATATACCTGCTTCCTCCAAATACATAATAGGGGATTCTCTATACCTGTTTCCACAAAATATTGATTGAGGGTTGTGATATACCTGCTTCCACTTAATATTGATTAAGGGGTTCTATATACCTGCTTTCACAAAATACAGATTGAGAGGTGCGATATACCTGCTTCAACCAAATATTGATTGAGGCCTGCGATACACCTGCTTCCACAAAATACTGATTGAGGGGTGCAATACACCAGCTTCCACCAAATATTGATTAAGGAGTTCTACAGTCCTGATCAAAAGTTTAAGACCACTTGAAAAATGGCAAAAAATCATATTTAGCATGGCTGGATCTTAACAAGGTTCCAAGTAGAGCTTCAACATGCAACAAGAAGTAATGGGAGTGAGACAAAACATCTTTTGAGCATTCAATTTAATGAAAACAGGCTGTTTTTCAGCTGATCAAAAGTTTAGGACCACACCTCCAAAAAAAAACTAAACCCCCCAAAACAGAAATCCAACCTCCAAACATGAACTCAGTAATGAGTAGCTCCGTCGTTATTGTTTATCACTTCAAAAATTTGTTTCGGCATGCTTGATGCAAGCGTTTCCATGAGGTGAGTGGGAACATTTCTCCAAGTGGTGATGTTATTCTCCTGGAAGAAGTCCCTTGTCCTGCGGGCATTGTGTACTGTAGCGTTGTCCTGTTGAAAAACACAGTCGTTACCACACAGATGAGGGCCCTCAGTCATAAGGAATGCTCTCTGCAACATCTGGACATAGCCAGCGGCAGTTTGACGCCCCTGCACTTCCTAAAGCTCCATTGTTCCACTGAAGGAAAAAGCCATTATGGCGCCCCCTCCACTGTGGTGCGTAGAAAACATCTCAGGTGGGATCTGCTTGTCATGCCAGTAACGTTGGAAACCATCAGGACCATCAAGGGTAAATTTTTTCTCATCACAGATTCGTTGTTTTCATTAAATTGAATGCTCAAAACATGTTTTGTCTCACTCTCATTTCTTCTTGTTGCATGTTGAAGCTCTACTTGGAACTTTGTTAAGATCCAGCCATGCTAAATATGATTTTTTGCCATTTTTCAAGTGGTCTTAAACTTTTGATCAGGACTGTATATACCTGTTTCCACAAAATACTGATTAAGGCCTGCGATACACCTGCTTCCACAAAATACTAATTGAGGGGTTCGATATACCTGCTTCCACAAAATACTGATTAATGGGTTTGACATACCTGCTTCCACAAAATACAGATTAAAGGGTGTGATATACATGCTTTTACCAATTATTGATTAAGGGGTTCTATATACCTGCTTCTACAAAATATTGATTGAGGCCTGCGATACACCTGCTTCCACAAAATACTTATTGAGGTGTTATATATACCTGTAAATTAACTAAAGTAGCAGGCACTCTCTAATTTAGAGTCACTTAATAAATGTAGCAACAAGAATAGATACAATATGAGTTATCAAAAAATTAGATGTATTTCAACAAATCACAGAGTAATTGCATATAATACAAATCTGAATAGTCCCAAATAATGGTAGATAAATAGATATAATAAAAAGTAATAGTCATAAGAAGAATGATAGGCAGTAGGCAGGTGTTGATATTAAAATTAGTCCATAATTCATATATAATCCTTCCAAAGGTATAAAGTATATACTTCCATTTGTTATGGTAGTTGGTAATAACCTTGTATATCCGGTTGTAGCTGAATAAAAATTATACTGCTGGCATTCAGATAAAAGTTGTATTATACTGCTGGTATCAGGTAAAAGTATTATTCAGTAAAAAACACAGAGAACACTCCTGTTCAATTCATATCATATCAGAGGGAGTCAATTAGAAAGACTTACGTGTGGGGTAAGTATTCTTAGGTAGCTGTCGATTGCAGCCTTACTCGGATGAGGCCTCGGCTTCCAACATGGAGCCTGGTGGTGCGCTTCGCGTATGTTTAGATGTGCGGTTGTTTGCTGTCTCACCATGTATCCTTCACACGTGACCGGGATGTAGTTAATCCGGGAAAAAGGCAAATCCAATAATGCAGTAAAGTCTATGATTATATAAACAATAGTAATGGAGCGCTCCTATTATTTTGATTCTCTACCATACAATGTATCATCATCATCAAACGCGTTTCGGGACATTCGATCTCTTCATCAGTGAGACTCACTCACTGATGAAGGGATCGAATGTCCCGGAAACGCATTTGAGGAAGTTTGGGTTCATGCGATTACATCAATATCATGGTGGAATCATTCTGAACTATACATTGTATCGTAGAGAATAATAATATACCTGCTTCCACCAAATATTGATTGAGGCCTGCGATACACCTGCTTCCACAAAATACTGATTAATGGTTTTGTGGTTTTGATTCACCGGCTTCCGCCAAATACTGATTGAGGCCTGCAATATACCTGCTTCCACAAATGCTGCTCTTCTCTAGGGACTTTGGCACAGGATCATTTTGAAAATGACAGGCGAAGGAATAGGCAGGCCGTGCCGCAGTGGTGGTACGGGTCGGGCAGGTGCACCAAGCCGGAGCCTAAGTGGGATGTAGGACGCGTTGAGTGGCTCACTCTGCCTTCCACTTCTGCACCCTCCTCATCCTTTGTATCTGCAGCCTTCTCACTCTCTGCTATGTGCACCCCCAAAGACACTACCACCACCACCACAGCCCCTCCACTCAAGTCAGAGGAATTATTTTCCCATCCATTCCCAGACCTCACCAATGCGCAGTCATTCTTGGCATTGGATGAGGAAGAGGAGGTAGAAATGGCTGCCACCCAGCGGTCTGACAACAGTACCCAGATCAGCCCAAGGAGGGTGGTCCCCGCTGTTGCTGTCCACTCCGTGATCACAAATATCAGTGGTGGCAAAGGTGACAATGATGACGTGTCGATGGATGCCACGTGGGTGCCCACAAGAGAGGAAGAGGAGGGGAGTTCAGAGGGAGAGACGGAGCAGCAGATAGGAAGGAGAAGGAAAAGAAGCAGGCAGAACTTACAGTGCACAGGAGGAAAAAAGCAGACTGCAAATGTATCTGGAGCGAGCTATCCACCATGCACGGTCACATCTTGCGCTCCCAGGATCCCGACACATGGCGCCGCAGTGTGGGCTTTTTTTTAACGTGTCAGCTGCTGACAATAGTGTTGCCATCTTCAGCCTATGCTATCAACGCATAAGTCGCGGTAAGCCCAACACTCACCTAGGGATGACCGCATTAAGAAGGCACCTGTCCTCCCATTACCGAGCCCAGTGGGAGCAACGCCATCAGAACCCACAAAGCCACACTCCTGGTGCTCCACGTCCTGCCTCTTCTCCTTTTCCTTCTTCTTCTTCTCCTTCTCCTCCCTCCTCCCATTTGTCCTCCACCCCACCTTCCACCGTGCCATTGTCGCGTTGGCCCATGGCCCAAATGTTCAAGCAAAAAAAGTTGATGACGCCGGATAACCCTATTGCCCAATGGCTGACCGCTGGCTTTTCGGAACTGCTAGCCTGCCAACTACTGCCATATAAACTGGTGGACTCGGAGGCCTTTAGAAAATTTGTGGCCATTGGCACACTGCAATGGAAAGTCCCCATAAGGAAATATTACTCCCAGAAGGGCATGCCAGAGCTATATGTCCATGTTCAGTGGCAAGTGAATATATCTCTGGCACGCAGTGTCGGTGCCAAGATATATCTGACCACAGACACATGGTCTAGCAAACACGGATACATAACTTTTACTGTGAAAATTCTGACGTCCGTCAAGCATGTAATCTGTGGCACCCGTGTGAATTTCGTGTGACCGCCACGGATTGCATGCAGGTCTGCCTCTTCTTCTCCTTCTCCTAATTCATTGCATGCAGGCCTGCCTCTTCTTCTCCTCCTCCTACTTCATCCTCCGTCTCCTCCTCGGTTGACTCCTCCTTTTCCACGGCTACCGCCTCTTCTCCTGCACCTGAGGAGCTCCCCAGAACCTATTCGACGTGCCAGGTGAGACGTTGCCATGCTGTGCTGCGGCTGTTGTGCCTGGAAGTCAAGAACCTCATCGGTCCTGCACTGCTTTCAGCTATGTGGTCACAGGCCAATGACTGACTAACCCCACTCAATTTGACAGTTGGACAAGTGGTGTGCAACAACGGTGCCAATCTGCTGAGTGCCATGAAACAGGGGCAAAATGATACATGTGCTGTGTATGGCACATGTCCTGAACTTAGTTGTGCAGAGATTTGTTGCCAAATACCCCGGGTCCAGGATGTATTGTGGAAGGCCAGGAAAATCTCTGACCATTTTTGAAGATCTTACATGGCCATGGCTCGCCTTGCTGACTTTCAGAGGTGACACCACCTGCACGTCAGACGTCTGATTTGTTACAGCCCGACGCGCTGGAACTCTACCTTGTATATGCTTGATAGGCTGCTCCAGCAGCAACGTGCCATTAATGACTACCTGTACGAACTCTTCAGCAGGACAGGTTCTGGGGAGCTTGGTTTCTTTTCACCGTGCCAGTGGCTGCTCATGCGTGATGCATGGAGACTTCTGCAGCCATTTGATGAGATCACCAAACTGGTCAGTAGCATTTAGGGCGCCATCAGTGATATCGCACCTTATGCCTTCTTTCTGGAGCGTGCATTGTGTTGTGTCATTGATCAAGCTGTCGAGGAGCAGGAGCTGGAAGATGAGGAAGTCGCAATGCTGAATGAATTCCCAGGGGGGGGTACTCCATCTGAAACAAGTCAGCTTGAGTGTGAAGAGGACTCAGAGGAGGATGGTGGTTTGGGGGAGGAGGAGGAGGAAAAAGAAGAGCAGGCTTTTAGGAAGACTTTAAACTTTTCGGGGATCCCTGGTGCTGTCCGTTGCTGGGGGGAGGAGGCCTAGAACGACATTCTCCTGAGCGATGAGCAGGAGCCAGGGCGCTCCACCGCTTCCAATTTAGGCAAATGGGTGCCTTCATCCTCGAGTGTTTGAAGAGGGACCCCATATAAAAAGCATAACGGGCAAGGACCATTACTGGGTGGCAATATACTTAGACCTCCGATACAAACACAAAATGGTGGACTTGTTACAAGCATCAAAGAGGGCTGTCAGAATTCAGCATTTCCAGGCCTTGTTGCGAGAGATGCTGCATTATTCTGTTGTGGGCACTGGCAGAGGAATTTCCACCCACAGCGAAACAGGTGCCGGTACCAGTCCTACTGCGCCTGCAAGAAGAGGGCAATATGAAGATATGAGATCATTCTTGCAGCTAACCCATCGACAGCCGCCCTCCAGATCCAGCCTCAGGGAATGCCTAGACCGACAGGTGTCCGACTACATCAGGTTAACGGCCGATGTGGACGCTCGGAGAAGCAAGGAACCCCTGGACTACTCGGTGTGCAGGCTTGACCTGTAGCCAGAGCTGGAACAATTTGCCATGGAACTCTCGTCGAGTGTCCTGTCTGAAAGGACGTTAATAAGCACAGCAGGGGGAATCGTTACCAATAAGCGCACTCGCCTGGCTCACGACAGTGTGGACTACCTCACATTTCTAAAAATTAGTGAGGCATAAATCTCGGAGGAATTCAACACCTGTGACAACCACATGTATTTGAATTTCCTCATGCCAGCCCACAGATATCTGCCACCAACCATAACAAAAAATGGTCCATGTCTTATGTGAATACAGCGGCATAAAAGGAATTTTCTGTCAGGTGAATGCCTAATTTTTGGGGCCTGTACTGGTCTACAGTAAAATTTTTAGCCAGTGACCGCCTAATGTACCTCCAGCCACATAATCACAAGTTATTTTCTGTCAGGTGAATGCCCAATTTTTGGGGCCTGTACTCCACTGGCCTACATTAAAATTGTTATCCGGTTACCGCCTAATGTACCTCCAGCCACATAATCACTTATTCTTTTCTGTCAGGTGAATGCCTAATTTTTGGGGCCTGTACTCCACTGGCCTACAGTAAAATTGTTAGTCAGTGACCGCCTAATGTACGGTACCTCTAGCCACATAATCACTTGTTCTTTTCTGTCAGGGAATGCCTAATTTTTGGGGCCTGTACTCCCGTGGTCTAAAATAAAAAATTTCTAGGCTCCAGCAGGGCACATTTTTGAGAATTTCCCTTTAAGACGTATAAAAATGGCCCCTGATTAAAATACATATTTTTTGTTGGAATTTGTAGGACCATTTGTAGGACCATTTGTGCACTTCTATTAAGTATTTGGTAGATACAAATATGACCTGATTGTTTTTCAGGTTCACCTGCTATTAAAGAGAATGGCGCCCGCCGCGACCGCGCGGTTTTTTGAATATTTGATCGCAAAACGTCCCGGATGATGTTCGTCCATCACTAAATGTAAGCATGACTAATAGGTTACTATCCACTATGTTGCACTACATGTACATGGGTGACTGGAACCTCATGGAGCCTTACTTGTGCTACTAAGCAGACTTACTTGTGCTACTAAGGGTAGGTGTGAGAATAGTAGTACATCAGTACCAATGTATCATTGGTCAAACAGTTATTTGTCAGGCCACTCTTGTCCTCTTTTTTTTTAACAATATAATGAACACAGATTTTGGGAGGATAATTAAAAAAAAAAGACATCAATTACAGACAAAGCACCTAGATTCTCATGAAACTTGAATCTCATTAGAAATTAATTAAATCATTACGGTTGATAAATTAAAAAAGGCAAAGAAACTACTTTAAAGTACTTGCTTCTGAATTTTTTAACAGCAGCAGTATGTACTAAGAATATATTTTGTTTAACCAATTTCATATACCATATTTCCCTCAACATAAAAAGCACCTGACCATAAGATACACCTATTTTTCATCAGACCTCAGATCAGACCCCCAATCTTCATCAGACCTCAAATCAGACCTCCCAAATCCGACTCCCATTCCTCATCAGACGTCAGATCAGACCCCCAAATCAGAACCCAATTCCTCAACAGACCTCAGATCAGACTCCCATTAGACCTCAGATTAGATCCCCACCAGACCTCAGATTAGACCTCCATCAGACCTCAGATAAGACATAAATAAATTAACTTACTTTACCTGCTCCACTTGCAGATGTAGCACATTTTTGTGCACTCACTACTCCCTAGTTTTCAGTTTTCTCCCTAGTTGCCATGCTGCATTGTGACCTGACATTGCAACGCTGTGCAACATCAGGTCACAGCACAGCGCATGGCTCTGGCAGAAGAAGACCAGGGAGCATCGAGTACATGCAGTACAAGGAACGCTGTATTCACAGGTTACTTAACCTACTGCTATTTTCCCTCCACTTTTATGGGGTAAAAGTGTCTTATACTGCTAGAAATATAGGTAATTACATTGTCTATAGCAATTCATATTTCTTGAATTTAAAGTTGATTTTTCTAAAATGTAATTATTTTATATATTGAAATAATAAATGACTAAGGCTACTTTCACACTAGCGTTCGGAGCGGGTCCGTCTGATGTTTCATCAGACGGATCCGCTCCTATAATGCAGACGTTTGCATCCGTTCAGAACGGATCCGTCTGCATTATAACTTATAAAAATTTCTAAGTCTGAAAGTAGCCTGAGCGGATCCGTTCAGACTTTACATTGAAAGTCAATGGGGGCGGATCCGTTTGAAGATTGAGCCATATAGTGTCATCTTCAAGCGGATCCGTCCCCATTGACTTACATTGTAAGTCTGGACGGATCCGCTCGCCTCCGCACGGCCAGGCGGACACCCGAACGCTGCAAGCAGCGTTCAGGTGTCCACTCGCTGAGCGGAGCGGAGGCTGAACGCTGGCAGACTGATGCATTCTCAGCGGATCCGCCTCCACTGAGAATGCATTAGGGCTGGACGGCTGCGTTCGGGGCCGCTTGTGAGCCCCTTCAAACGGAGCTCACGAGCGGACACCCGAACGCAGGTGTGAAAGTAGCCTAAAAATGTTATGCTATGCACAGACCAAGAAAAAATTCTATCAGATTTTAAACCTACATTCAGTCTATTTCATTATTTCATAAAGCTAACTTATCTATTTAATAAACTCTGGTAAGACATATTCCTATCAGTACTTATTCAAATCCAGTTTTTAATGTTTTGGTTTATTCTGGCAGAATCACCAGCTGTTGCCTTCCTTTGTGCTCTGTGTCTGGTTTTCTGACTGCATGTACATCTGCAATGCTCACATTTTCACCTTATTTAAAGAACTTCATATAGTTATCTGCCAAGATACATTAACCTATCATTACAAATACAATAAATTATAGACCAAATCTATGCTCATAGCAGGCAGAGATTTCAATTATAAGTGTGTGGACAGATGAAGGAGCATCAAATTTATTGAGATATTCGTTACTTAATTTAGTGCATCTCATTCCAATGCATTTTGGTAAATTTCCAATTATGTTCTAAAAATACAATACAAATGCATGTGTCTTGGAAGTAAGGCCTTGATCTGGTTGGTTAATCCAAATATAATGTACAAGATCATTTTATTAGGGTAAAAATGTTTTATCCAAATGTTATTACATTTTAGAACCATGGTGCAAAGTAACATCTGATGAAGAAACTTTATTCAGTCCCACAGTATTGATAGAATATATTTTTTTCCTTCCCCTCTCCTTTTCCTTCCTCTTGTTAACTTTTTTCCTTCTTGAGCCAGTCCATAGATGAGATTGTTAATCAGAAAAAAGTAAAAGTCAAGCAATTTTGCTTGTTGTAAAAAAAAATCTTTCCTTGCTATTGGTTGATAATAAAGATGGTTATAAAAACAGAAGGTCTAGTTTGCTTCACCGTTCTGTTTTCATGTTTTTGTTCAATAAAAATAGGTCAGTTAAATGAATTGAATGGTGGATACAAACAGAATACTTTCCTTTTCTATCTGCCATTAATTGACCTAAAAATTAAAGGATGTCAAAATTGCCAAAACAAACTAAGCACAACTGATGCTCAAAATAACTCACGCAAACCAAAAGGAACCATTTTTCTTTGTTTGCTTCTGTTCCACTGATGGGGAAGAAATATGGAAAACACAACACTGACGTGAACAGCATTCCCTATACTATTATTAGACTAAATGGACATCATAGCGAAATACCCTCTTGAGACTTCCCTCTGACCTATAGAGAAAAGTCCTAGTAATTTCCAGGACAAGCTAGGTAAGGAACATAAAGATTCCGGACTTATTGAAGTTTGTACATAATAAATCTAAAATGTGCAACACTTTTCAATACAAAATCGAAGCCGAAGTTAAAGGGATTTTCCTAATAAAACCAAGAAATCTCAATGTATAGAGGTTAAGAATTTAAAAAGGACCTTTCAGTGGTCCTGACATAACAATATTAGTACCTGGCAGTGTAGGGCATGATCAGTAGATGTTTGTGTGATAATACATTTTTTCAGATCAGCTGCTTTGTTGAGGCGCTGTAGTCCTTGTTCTCTTTTGCCGTCATGTATGATAATTAATAGAATCGCTACAGGGAGGAGGAGCATCTCCTTCTCCTTGGCTGTGAGCTTCCCAATCGCAGCGAACCATGTCACATCAGTTTTTTTCAGAATGGGAGGCACAGCACCCCAACGGAGCAGCCGATCTGAAAAAAAAATATTGCGCATGGAAATCTACTTATCAAGCCATACACTGCCATGTACTAATATTGTTATGTCAGGATCAGTCAAAGGTCCTATTCAACCCCTTCAGGACCCTGCCATTTTTCACCTTAAGGACCAGGACATTTTTTGCAACATGTGCCAGTTTATGTGGTGATAACTTTAAAACACTTTTACTTATCCAAGCCAGTCTGAGATTGTTTTCAATATTGTACTTTATGACAGTGGTACATTTAAGTAAAAAAATGAAATTTTTATTCATAAAAAAATACCAAATTTACAAAAAATTTGGAAACATTCGCAATTTTCAAAATTTCTATTTCTCTGCTTTTAAAACAGATAGTAATACCACCTAAAATAGTTATTACTTTACATTTCCCATATGTCTCCTTCATGTTTGGATCATTTTGTAAGTGACATTTTCTTTTTTTGAGATGTTAGACATTAGGCTTAAAAGTTTAGAAGCAAATCTTAAAATGTTTAGGAAAATTTCCAAAACCCAATTTTTAAGGACCAGTTCAGGTCTGAAGTCACTTTGTGGGGCTTACATAACAGAAACCACCCCTAAATGGGCCCATTTTAGAAACTAGATATTCAAAACTGATTTTACAAACTTTGTTTACCCTTAATCTATTTTTTTTTCAGTAACCAAGCAATGGTTAACATCCAAACAAAACTCAATATTTATTACCCTGATTCTGTAGTTTACAGAAACACCCTATATGTGGTCGTAAACTGCTGTGAGGGCACACAGCGGGGCGTAGAAGGAAAGGAAACCCATATGGTTTTTGGAAGGCAGATTTCACTGGGATAATTTTAAGTTACCATGTCACATTTGAAGACCCACTTGCACCCCTAGAGTAGAAACTCCAAAACAATGACCCGATTTTGGAAACTATGGGATAAGGTGGCAGTTTTATTGGTACTCTTTTAGGGTACATATGATTTTTGGTTGCTCTATATTACACTTTTTGTGAGGCAAGGTAACAAAAAATAGATGTTTTTGCACCAGTTTTATTTTTTGTTATTTACAATGTTCATCTGACATGTTAGATCATGTAGTATTTGTATAGAGCAGGTTGTTACGGATGCAACAATACCAAATATGACTTTATTTTGGTTGTTTGCATCAGTTTTACATAATAAAGCATTATTGAACAAAAGGATTTTTTGAGTGTCTCCATATTCTGAAAGCCATAGTTTTATTTTATTTTTTGCCCGATTGTTTTATGTAGGGGATAGTTTTTTTGCGGGATGAGGTGACATTTTGATTGGTACAATTTTACGGGGCATATGCCTTTTTGATCTTTTGGTATTACACTTTTTGTGATGTAAGGTGACAAAAAAATGATTGTTTTAGCACAGTTTTTACTTTATTTTGTCTACGGCGTTCAGGTGACGGGGTGGATCATGTGATATTTTTGTAGAGCCAGTCGTTACAGACGCGGCAATGCCCAATATGTCTGGTTTTCTTATTGTTTCTATTTTTACAATTTAATGTGTTTTATTTTGTGAAATTTTATTTCATTACATTTTTTACTTAAAACTTTTTTTTTTTAACTTTTTTTTACTTTTTTTTTTTGGCCCACTCTGGGACTTCAACTTCTGGGGTCTGATCCCCTCTGCAATGCATTACAAAATATTATTATGCTGACAGCGTGCCTGTGAGACCCAGCCTAAGGGATGGATCTCACAGGCTTCTGTAGAAGGCAAGCCTGCCTTCTCTGCCAGTGCAGTGTGGAGACCCGATGGGGAGGTGGAGGGCACCTGCACCCTCCGTGAACCATTTGCATGCTGCTGTCAGCTTTGACGAGGCATACAAGAGGTTAACATGGCGGCATCAGTGTTTTCACCGATGCCGGCGCATGCAGCAGGGACCCGGCTGTCAGTGACTGATCAGCCCGTCGTACATGTACGGCACTGGTCCTTAAGTCACGTCCACCCAGCACAGTTCATGTATGGCGCTGGTCATTGAGGGGTTAAATCAATATCATATTTAAACTGCAGACAAAGACAAAGGCTCTATGTAGACAAAGGCTCTATAAAAAGATTTCTACGCACTGGCACCTGCTATCCATCAATTGTTTAAAACTTCAGTTATATGGATTATGTCCATCATTGGCCCTGAGTATAGGTGATCCATCCTTCTCTTATTTCTCCTACTAGTGCAAGTGACATTACTGTAAGGATGACATGAAATTTTTACATTATGTGAAACAATATGGTAGACCACAAGCATGAAGATTTAAAGGCACAGAAAGGTCCAAGAACCAGAGATCAAGCACTCAACATCATAGGCGTGCGCAGCCTATTGCATTAAAGTGTGCACCGTAAAGCACAAACACACACACAACGTTCCTCGTCTATGTATGTCAATATATATATATAGCCTTTATGCCATTAGCCCTCATTATCGGCCCTTATGCCTCATTAGCCCACATTATGCCTCTCATTAGCCCCCATTATGCCTCATTAGCACCCATCATCAGCCCTTATGCCTCATTAGCCCCCATTATTAATGTAAAGTAGAAAGACCATATCGTATCCTACACCTAAGTCAAAGCTCTCTAGTGAAAGTCATAGAACCCAATAGAGTCCAGGCAGGTATATCAGCTGGGCAGCCCCATATCATAGTGTTCAGATTAGTCGTGCCAAGCCAAAACCTTTTGACTTTGGTCCATTTATTATACAGGGAGTGCAGAATTATTAGGCAAGTTGTATTTTTGAGGATTAATTTTATTATTGAACAACAACCATGTTCTCAATGAACCCAAAAAACTCATTAATATCAAAGCTGAATATTTTTGGAAGTAGTTTTTAGTTTGTTTTTAGTTTTAGCTATTTTAGGGGGATATCTGTGTGTGCAGGTGACTATTACTGTGCATAATTATTAGGCAACTTAACAAAAAACAAATATATACCCATTTCAATTATTTATTTTTACCAGTGAAACCAATATAACATCTCAACATTCACAAATATACATTTCTGACATTCAAAAACAAAACAAAAACAAATCAGTGACCAATATAGCCACCTTTCTTTGCAAGGACACTCAAAAGCCTGCCATCCATGGATTCTGTCAGTGTTTTGATCTGTTCACCATCAACATTGCGTGCAGCAGCAACCACAGCCTCCCAGACACTGTTCAGAGAAGTGTACTGTTTTCCCTCCTTGTAAATCTCACATTTGATGATGGACCACAGGTTCTCAATGGGGTTCAGATCAGGTGAACAAGGAGGCCATGTCATTAGATTTTCTTCTTTTATACCCTTTCTTGCCAGCCACGCTGTGGAGTACTTGGACGCGTGTGATGGAGCATTGTCCTGCATGAAAATCATGTTGTTCTTGAAGGATGCAGACTTCTTCCTGTACCACTGCTTGAAGAAGGTGTCTTCCAGAAACTGGCAGTAGGACTGGTAGTTGAGCTTGACTCCATCCTCAACCCGAAAAGGCCCCACAAGCTCATCTTTGATGATACCAGCCCAAACCAGTACTCCACCTCCACCTTGCTGGCGTCTGAGTCGGACTGGAGCTCTCTGCTCTTTACCAATCCAGCCACGGGCCCATCCATCTGGCCCATCAAGACTCACTCTCATTTCATCAGTCCATAAAACCTTAGAAAAATCAGTCTTGAGATATTTCTTGGCCCAGTCTTGACGTTTCAGCTTGTGTGTCTTGTTCAGTGGTGGTCGTCTTTCAGCCTTTCTTACCTTGGCCATGTCTCTGAGTATTGCACACCTTGTGCTTTTGGGCACTCCAGTGATGTTGCAGCTCTGAAATATGGCCAAACTGGTTTTTCCACACGCTTCTTGCGACCCTGTTGACTATTTTGAATGAAACGCTTGATTGTTCGATGATCACGCTTCAGAAGCTTTGCAATTTTAAGAGTGCTGCATCCCTCTGCAAGATATCTCACTATTTTTGACTTTTCTGAGCCTGTCAAGTCCTTCTTTTGACCCATTTTGCCAAAGGAAAGGAAGTTGCCTAATAATTATGCACACCTGATATAGGGTGTTGATGTCATTAGACCACACCCGTTCTCATTACAGAGATGCACATCACCTAATATGCTTAATTGGTAGTAGGCTTTCGAGCCTATACAGCTTGGAGTAAGACAACATGCATAAAGAGGATGATGTGGTCAAAATACTCATTTGCCTAATAATTCTGCACGCAGTGTATGAATGCAACATTGTCTAGGAGGCTACATGTTGTAGGTGAGTAGCTAAGTAGTGTAGTGAGATATCAGGGAGTGCGAGGCCACATGAGATTTTTTTTTGTGGCTAGGATTGATTTCGAAAGCTGGTTTCGCTTATTGTTCCAAATAAAGGTGAGAAAGGCAGACTGTACCGATTGAAGTATAGCATCTGGTACCCAGATTGGGAGTGTCTCAAAAAGGTAAAGATATATAGGTAATATGGTCATTTTAATTGCTACTATATGGCCTCATAGATATATATGGAGGGACCCCTACTTAGGCAGGAGTGAAGTTGTTTCAGTAATCAGTTGCGGCAAATTTCACATTAAAGGGTGGAATATGAGGAAGTAATATGTGTCCCTAAACACAATTACTAAGAATATTTATAAGTCTGTTTATAGGAATTTAGGGTCTTTGGAGGTATATAAATTGGCAACACTTCAGTTTTTGTTTTATTAATTTTATAGCCCGATGGTCTACTGTAACAGTCTAGGGTGGTATGCAGGTTGGGGAGCGAAGTCACAGGTTCTATTATAGTCAGCAATACGCAATATGCAAATAACGATATGGTAAAGGACCTGTCATAAATAGCGATACCATGAGTATTCGGGTTTGCCTGCATTTAAGCTGCTAGGAGCTCAATGCTTAATACATAATGAAGTGGTGAGAGAGGACAACCCTAATAGGTACCATTATGTATATCAAACAGAGGAGAATATGTATGGGGAATATTCACATGGACAGTTGGATAAGAGTAGAGACCCCTCATAGCCTGCATAAATGGGCCCTGGAAACCAAAGTGCTTCAGTGTATGAAACATAAAGGACCAATTCAGATGATCAAAGACCATCTCTTCATCTAGGCTAAGAAGGTCCTCCACCCACCCTTTTCTAGCAGCATCAATCAAGTCCACCACCTTTCTCATATTATGCCCAGCCTGTCGAAAACAGACAAATCTGACCTAATCATTGTGTATCAAATGGGAAAGCCAACAGTTCAGGAGATTTGCAAGCAATTTTGTGAAAATCTTGAGATCAGAATTCAATAAACCAATAGGGTGGTAGCTTACACACTCCAGGGGATCTTTTCCATGCTTAGGGATAACTGTCACAAAGGATTACAAAAATAGAATCCAGAATTTAGTCCACAGATTAGAAAGCAAAAGAAAGACCATATATGGAAGTAAGATTTTCCCATAGGTTTTGTATATATATAAATATGTGAGGCTCTCTAGACAGGCTTTGGCCCCAGACAACTGTCCCACCACCTCTCTCAGTTCATCAAACTTAATTGGCTTGTTTAATTGGGTTAAAGCTTCGGAGGATAAGGTGAGTAAAAAGCCAACTGGAAGAGCCTGGAAAAAAATATTCCTTTTAATTGAGAGCAACAGTGGTAAGGTAATAGCGGCATGTGGCTGCAACAATAGTGGCAGCTGTATATGGCTAGTAGTAGAAGTAGAGCTGAATGTGTAGCGTTAAAAGTGGCAGCTATAAGGGTTTAGGAGCGAAGAATAGTAGCTGTGGCGGTGGTGGCAGCAGCAGCCCTATGGTACATGTTGGCATTCAGGTAGGCAGCAGCATTGGAAAGATAGCAGCAGCCTTATGGAGCATGATAATAAACAAGCAGGCAGACAGCAACAGTGGCAATATAGGGCACTATCAGCAAGGCCATATCTATTAATTAGTCTTAGCTGGAGGAGTGGGAAAATCTTCACGGATCCATGCCTGGTTCATTTTGACAAAACTGATGTTTTGGACACTGTTCCATTTGGGTGTCACCAGGCACACTATGGAGCTGAAAACCCTCTTTGAGATGACACTGAAGGCTGAGCAATAAAGAAGACTGAGAGTAGTGATGGACAAACATCGTCAGGGACGTTTCGTGGGCCCAATTCACTTTAATAGCAGGCGAACCTGAAAAACCTTCAGGTCATATTTGCAGCCACCAAATACTTATTAGAAGTGCACAAATAGTCCCACAACATGGACAGTGACATACCAGAGGGGGATCAATGGCAAAAAAATTTCCACAAAATATGTATATGTGTTTTAATCAAGGGCCATTTTAAAGCGTCTTAAAGGGAAACGTTCAAAAATGTGCCCTGCTGGAGCCTAGAAAGTTTTTATTTTAGGCCACGAGAGTACAGGCCCCAAAAATTAGCCATTCACCTCACAGAAAAGAATAAGTGATCATGTGGCCGGAGGTACATTAGGCGGTTACTGAATAACAATTTTACTGTAGGCCAGTACTCCTGTGAGGTGAATGCCTAATTTTTGTGGCCTGTACACAGGCCCCAAAAATTAGGCATTCACCTCACAGAAAAGAACAAGTGATTATTAGAGATGGCCCGAATAGTTCGCCGGCGAATAGTTCCCGGCGAACATAGCTTGTTCGCGTTCGCCGCGGCGGGCGAACATATGCGATGTTCGGTCCGCCCCCTATACATCATCATTGAGTAAACTTTGACCCTGTACCTCACAATCATCAGACACATTCCAGCCAATCAGCAGCAGACCCTCCCTCCCAGACCCTCTCACCTCCTGGACAGAATCCATTTTAGATTCATTCGGAATCTGCATTCTCAGTGAGAGGAGGGACAGTGCTGCTGCTGCTGATTCAATAGGGAAAGCGTTAGCTAGAGCAGTGTTCTGTGTCCACAGACTTATCTGCTGTAAGGACAGCGTCCTGACAGCACCCCAAAAAGCCCTTTTCAGGGCTGGTACATCAGTCTGCTTTTTTTTTATTTTTATATATATATATATATATATATATATATATATTGCAGTTGCCTGCCCGTGTGTGAGAGGCTGCAGGCTCAGTCACAGACAGTACTGTGTGCACACCATTCATACAGGGTGTGACAGAAAATACCTTGCAGATAAAAAAAAAATCTATTTAATATTTTTCTGTGATCTAATCACAGTTGCAAGCCCGTGTGTGTCAGGCCCACACAGACTGTATTGTGGCCACTGGCTAGTTGCTAGGCCTCCACTCATACCGTTACAGGGTGTCACTCACTCACAAATACCTCGGAGATAAAAAAAAATTCTATTTAATATTTTTCTGTGATATAATCACATTTGCAAGCCCGTGTGTGTCAGGCCCACACAGACTGTATTGTGGCCACTGGCTAGTGGCTAGGCCTCCACTTATACCGTTACAGGGTGTCACTCACTCACAAATACCTCGCAGATAAAAAAAAATTATATTTAATATTTTTCTGTGATATAATCACAGTTGCAAGCCAGTGTGTGTCAGGCCCACACAGACTGTATTGTGGCCACTGGCTAGGCCTCCACTCATACCGTTACAGGGTGTCACTCACGGGTGTGACAGTAAATTGCACGGCGCAGACGCAGTGACCGTGGCGTGGATTCAAACAAAGGGGAGGGAGCCAGCGTTTTTTTAACCATCTCCCCGTTCGAAAAATCAATTTAATAAATGGACCCCAGATTGGGGACGTAACAGAGATTAAACTGATGAGAAGAGAGAACTACAGAAAATACCACTCATATCGGGTGTGACAGTAAATTGCTCCCCGTTCGAAAAATCAATTCAATTCACCTTTCGGGGACCCTTGGTGTTGTACGTGGCTGGGTGGAGGAAGAAACCTTCAATGACATAGACGGGACATGGCTAGCTTGGTATCCAACCTTGTGCAAATGGGAAGTTTGCGGTTGGGCAAATGGACTGTTTGCGGTTGTTTGCGGTGCATTAAAAGGGAGTTTGGTCTGTCAATGTCTGTAAAGCGGGCGTTACCCTTACACTACCTGATCGATACAACATCATACCTGATCGTATACACACACTGGATGTTTTAAACCACGTTGTTCAAAAAGAATTTGGATTGTTAGGTGATTTATGCCCTTTATGGATTAAAACCCAACTCTGCGTCAACTATGTAATTTTCCATGGGAGTTTTGTCATGGATCCTCCTTCGGCATGCCACAGTCCAGGTGTTAGTCCCCTTGAAACAACTTTTCCATCACTACTGTGGCTAGAAAGAGTCCCTGTGGGTTTTAAAATTCGCCTGCCTATTGAAGTCGGTTCGCCCGGTTCGCCCGTTCGCGAACATTTGCAGAAATTCGTTCGCGACATCTCTAGTGATTATGTGGCTGGAGGTACATTAGGCGGTCACTGAATAACAATTTTACTGTAGGCCAGTGTAGTACAGACCCCAAAAATTAGGCATTCACCTTACAGAAAAGAACAAGTGATTATGTGGCTGGAGGTATATTAGACGGTCAGTGAATAACAATTTTACTGTAGGCCAAGGCCAGTACAGGCCCCAATAATTAGGCATTCAACTGACAGAAAAGAGCAAGTGATTATGTGTCTGGAGATATATTAGACAGTCAGTGGATAACAATTTTACTTTAGGCCAGTACAGGCCCCTAAAATTAGGCATTCAACTGACAGAAAAGAACAAGTGATTATGTGGCTGGAGGTATATTAGACAGTCAATGGATAACAATTTTACTGTAGGCCAAGGCCAGTACAGGACCCAATAATTAGGCATTCACCTGACAGAAAAGAACAAGTGATTAATTGGCTGGAGTTACATTAAGGGGGTCACTGAATAACAATTTTACTGTAGGCCAATGGAGTACAGGCCCCAAAAATTAGGCATTCACCTGACAGAAAAGAGCAAGTGATTATGTGTCTGGAGATATATTAGACAGTCAATGGATAACAATGTTACTGTAGGCCAGAACAGGCCCCAAAAATTAGGCATTCACTTGACAGAAAAGAACAATTGATTATGTGGCTGGAGGTACATTAGGCGGTCACTGAAAAACAATTTTAATGTAGGCCACTGGAGTACAGTACCCAGAAATTAGGCATTCACCTGACAGAAAAGAACAAGTGATTATGTGGCTGGAGGTATTTTAGACGGTCAGTGGATAACAATTTTAGGCCTCTTTCACACGACCGTTTTTTTTTTTTTTTCGTTTTGCGGGCCGTTTTTTGCGTTCCGTATACGGTCCGTATACGGAACCATTCATTTCAATGGTTCCGCAAAGAAAAGGAATGTATGCATTCCGTTTCCGTATTTCCGTTTTTCCGTTCCGTTGAAAGATAGAACATGTCCTATATTTGGCCGCAAATCACGTTCCGTGGCTCCATTAAAGTCTATGGGTCCACAAAAAAACGGAATGCAAAAAACGGAACAACGGATCCGTTTAAAACGGACCGCAAAACACTGAAAAAGCCATACTGTCGTGTGAAAGATGCCTTACTGTAGGCCAGTACAGGCCTCAAAAATTAGGCATTCATGAGCAGCAACTGGGGCTGTGAAAAGAAACCAAGCTCCCCAGAACCTGTCTTGCTACAGAGTTCTTACAGGTAGTCATTAATGGCACGTTGCGGCAGGAACAGCCTATCAAGCATATACAAGGTGGAGTTCCAGCGCGTCGGACTGTCACAAATCAGACGTCTGACAGGCAGGTGGTGTCGCTGCTGAAAATCAGCAAGGTGAGCCATGGCCGTGTAAGATCTTCTAACGTCTCACCTGGCACGTCAAATAGGTTCTGGGGAGCTTGGGGGTGCAGCAGAAGAGGCGGTAGCAGTGGAAAACGAGGAGTCAGCCGAGGAGGATGGAGTAGGAGGAGGAGAAGAAGAGGCAGGCCTGCATGCAATCCGTGGCGGTAACACCAAATCCACACGGGTGCCACGGATTACATGCTTGACGGCCGTCATAAGGTTCACCCAGTTGGCAGTAAAAGTTATGTACCTTCCCTGCCTTTGTTTGCCAGACCACGTGTCTGTCGTCAGATGTATCTTGCCACCGACACCGTGTGCCAGAGATACATTCACGTGGGGGCGGAGCCTGCGTTTGTGCTGAATGGATGTGTGAAGCAAGAGCTCTGTTTGAAAAGTGCACTTCCAGCCTGGTTTTTCGTTTGAATTGGTCGAACATGGTGAAGATCGGTGGCCCTAAAACGGTGGAACCTACCGCTCACCCGAAATCGTCCATCACTGGCGGTGAAATGGATAAATTTATAAAAAAAGCCGCTTCCACCTACGCTAATAGAGAAACCAAGATGGCGCCGGCGTCTCCACATGCAGACAGCCGAAAACATGGAGAATCTTCTCTCTGCGCAGGAAGAATCTGATACCCTCCCGATATCCCGCTCTTACCTGAGAGACACTCTGACGGCCTCACTAGCGACAGCATTAGAACCGCTCAGTGCTGACATAGGCACGATCAAGCAAGATGTCCGCCACATAGGACGCAGAGTAGAGGTGCTGGAAGACACACAAGCCGCCCTGTTAGATCACCAATCTGCAGTCGCACAAAAATTGCAAACAGTCCAACTAAACCTGAATTCGCTATACAATGCGATAGAAGATCAGGAAAACAGGGGCCACCGCAATAATCTCCGTTTCAGAGGGATACCGGAAACGGTTGCCCAGGGAGACATCCCCAATACAATTGTACAAATTTGCCTATCTACAGGGTGGGCCATTTATATGGATACACCTTAATAAAATGGGAATGGTTGGTGATATTAACTTCCTGTTTGTGGCACATTAGTATATGTGAGGGGGGAAACTTTTCAAGATGGGTGGTGACCATGGCGGCCATTTTGAAGTTGGCCATTTTGAATCCAACTTTTGTTTTTTCAATAGGAAGAGGGTTATGTGACACATCAAACTTATTGGGAATTTCACACGAAAAACAATGGTGTGCTTGGTTTTAACGTAACTTTATTCTTTCATGAGTTATCTACAAGTTTATCTTTGTTCACAGCCATTGACATGTCGCTGAGGTTAACACGTGAGGAGCGGATAGAAATTGTGTTGATGTCTGGTGAACGCAGTAACCGGGTCATTGCAGCAGATTTCAATGCAAGACACCCTACGGGACCACCCATCTCCCATGCTACAGTTAGCAAACTGCTTGCTAAGTTTCGTGGAACTCGTTCAGTGTTGGATTTGCCAAAATGTGGACACATGAAATCTGTCTCTAATAATGAAACATCAGTGGCTGTCCTAGCTTCATTCAGCAAGAGCCCACAGCGTAGCACTCGCCGCATGTCACTGGAGAGTGGCATTAGTCGAACATCCCTTCGGCGGATATTAGCTACTCACAAATGGCAAAAGATTTTGTTCAGTGATGAGGCAAACTTTTATGTGAATGGTGAAGTTAACAAACAAAACCACCGCTATTGGTCTGACACTAACCTACATTGGATAGATCCCTCCAAGACTATTGGAACAAAAAAAATGATGGTATGGTGTGGTATATGGGGTACAAAGATAGTGGGGCCATTCCTTATCAATGGAAACCTCAAGGCCACTGGATATGCAAAATTGCTACATGATGATGTGTTTCCCTCTTTATGCACTGAAGCTGGCACGTTCCCTCAGTTTTTCCAGCAAGATGGTGCACCACCACATTATGGGTGTCAGGTCCGAGCATTCCTAGATGAACAGTTTCCTGGAAAGTGGATTGGTCGTCGTGGGCCAATTGAATGGCCCCCAAGGTTTCCTGATCTGACCCCCTTAGACTTTTATCTTTGGGGTCATCTGAAGGCAATTGTCTATGCTGTGAAGATACGAGATGTGCAGCACCTGAAACTACGGATACTGGAAGCCTGTGCTAGCATTTCTCCTGCGGTGTTGCTATCAGTGTGTGAAGAGTGGGAGAAGAGGGTTGCATTGACAATCCAACACAATGGGCAGCACATTGAACACATTTTATAAGTGGTCAGAAACTTGTAAATAACTCATGAAAGAATAAAGTTATGTTAAAACCAAGCACACCATTGTTTTTCTTGTGAAATTCCCAATAAGTTTGATGTGTCACATGACCCTTTTCCTATTGAAAAAACAAAAGTTGGATTCAAAATGGCCGACTTCAAAATGGCCGCCATGGTCACCACCCATCTTGAAAAGTTTCCCCCCTCACATATACTAATGTGCCACAAACAGGAAGTTAATATCACCAACCATTCCCATTTTATTAAGGTGTATCCTGTACAGTAGTCATTCAAAAACCCATGCTAAAAAATGACTTTATTGCTGTAAAATGCTTTAGCTATAATGCAACACATTCAATAACACGGACTAATATAAAGCACTAAAAAAATGTGGATTTGCTCATCAGCAGAATTCTGTTCTGGCAATAAGCCTATGTAGAAAAATTTGATTTTGAAAGGAAAAAAAAGATCTTGCTCTTTCTGCATTTAATTTAACTGGTGTAAAATGGTGGGATTTCTGTAAAAGGATTTTGGTATCATGCAACATGTTTAATAGCATGAATATAACACACTAAAAAATTTCAAAACAATTTGCAATTGCAATTGCTCAGCAGCAGAATGCTATTCAAGTGATGTGCCTGCAATAAGTCTATGTAAAAAGTTGAGGTTTAGAAAAATCAAAGCTGTCTATGTAAATAAAAAAGTGTTTTTTTCTTGTAGGTGGTTGGTTTTATGACATTGAACTACAAGAATCAGGAGCAGTAGCTGTAATAAACAGTGTGCCCAGCCCTCAGTCCCTCAAAGCTTTACCTGCTCAAAGTCAAAGTCTACACAATTATCTCTTTCTATTCTTTCCCTAGACTGCCCTTGTTACAATAGACTAGTTGTTTGTGCCTTTGCATAATCTAAAATCATTTTTTGGGAGACATTAACAGAGACCAATCCACTGTCATACGCAACTCAACAAAGTATGAAATTTGCCTCTTCTGCCCAGCTTTGAATATCTTTCTCAGAAACCCAGAAGGGCATTGCCTGGCCACTCCACACACATACTATGCATTCTAGGCGCTCTCAGTAATGAGAAGAATTGCTTGTCTATTAAACAAGGTGGACACCACAGTAGAACTAGACACCTTATTCAACTCCTATGCTCTCCCTAAAGTGTTTTAAAACTCCAACTAAAATTTTCCTACACTGTCCCTGCACTCTCACTATCCAATATTCCACAATTAAAAGCTTTTATTAACACTGTCCCTAGCGCTTGTCACATCTCTCTCTATGCTCAGCTCACAGTGAAATGGCGGAGACCACGTGGGATAAGGCTTTTAAAGCGCTGTGATATCACAGGGGCTGGCTAGCTGCTAATTGATTGTCTGCATGGCATTATGGATGATCTCACATTATAGGGCTTCTTACTTTTACTTTGTTTTTAGGGAAAAAATGATTTGTTCCCACAAAGCTCAAGGAAATTCGGATTTGTTGTGAATGGAATTTTTCCTAAACTTCGGATCAAATTCAACTTTGGATTCTTCGATTCACTCAACACTAATCTTAAACATAAAACACACCAGGATAGCATTAAAGAGCCTAGGGGGTTATTTATTAAATATAATTATGCCTATATTAGGCGTATTTCTGGTGCAGATTGCAGCGCAAAGGTCCTTTGTGCCACAATCTGTGACTTTTTCCTGCTTGACCCAGGTTTAAAAAAGTGGGGGTGGCGTGGGCAGGGAAGGGGATGGTCTCATTTACCATTTTATACACCAGTTTTAGGCATAGAAAATGGTCTAAATGTAAGACAGCTAGGTAGCTGTCTTACATTTAGAAGTGGCGGTGTATCCACCAAAGTTATGTACAGGTGCCGACCTTTACATAACTTCAGCGGATCCACCACCAGTGCAGGTCCTTATAAAACTGCTTTTAATAAATGTGCCTCTTAATCTGTATAGCCTTGAGGAAAGGGGGAAATAATTGAAACTATTAAATATTGTAGGGATTTGCTCTGGTAAGTAGGGTAAGCAAACGCAATACAGAGGCAAGACCACGGTTGAAAAACAAAAGTCCAGTGTTTATTCATACAAAAAGGCAGAATAGAAAAACAAATGCATCATAGGGTCCTGGTGTTAATTCCACACAGCAAGAGTCCCCAGAATCACACAAATCACCTGGCATTCCACAGGGCTTCAGGGCGCCTGACTCCCAGCAGATGGCTCTCATGAGCCTCTCAAACACAGAGTTCCCACAGATCCACTTTTAAATGCAGGGTAATCCACCCCCAGCTGAGCTGCTGGCTGGGTTTTTAAACCCCAACCCAAAACCTGGCCTGGACTTGGGGAACAGCCACCCACCCTGCTCTTTGGCTGCTCCCAATAAGAACCGGCCTGGATTGGCTTTACAGCCACACTAAGTAGAACAGTGTCAGCGAGCACTAGCTGCCGCTGACACAGAAAATTACCGGTTCTTAGCATAGACCAGTTAATCAAGTAACAAGGGCAAAACTATACACAAAAAATAGAATGTCTGTAAGTTCAGAATTACAGGGGTAAAGTCCAGTAAAAGATAAAGTCTTTGAAAGAATAATCCAAGATGGCGGGGTGCCCGCGTCCAGCGGGCAGTCGTGATGTTAATCGACTTCAGTTGATAAGTGAAGGACTAGGATCTGCGTGGGTCACTCTGTTTTACCCACTCTGGAGCTGGGAGTGGCTGTGACACACACAAGTCCAGCCTTGCATAATTGGAAGAGGGGCAGTCCTTGCCCTGAGGGAGAAAATCTGGCGGCATCATTTCTTTGCCAGTTTCTCCGTACCCGTAGGTCAAATTAGGAAATAAAGTTCATAATTATAATCAGGACAATTTTGCGCATCATCTGATATCAAATATGACTGTAAAACAATACAGTGTGCCTGAGAACTGTCATATCTCAGAAAGGGAATTTCCGATTTGTTTGCGGATTTCCAGGAAGGTGTGTTAGAATAACCCAAACAACCACTGAAGAGATGGTTCCTTTCATATTTTCCTAACCCATGAAATATGAGGAAAATAATGGAAAAATATAAAGTGTATGGATTGGAGTTGACTTTCAGGTCATCTTCCTTCTTGTACCAACCAACTGTGTAATAAGGATCTGTCCTTTTCTTCTAAAGTTCGCTGCCCAGGCTAAAGGGCAGGAGCCACACAGACTGGGAAGATGCACTTTTTATGAGGTTTTGTCATGATGATATCAGAGTGATGGATGCATAACCAGGCAGAGGGTGCTCCTCTGTCCATGAAGATTCTTTTGGCACGGAGGTGCTAATTGACTCTGATCTGTGAACTGTGCTAGCAAGGTGAATTACTTCTGGGTAAAAAAATAAATAAAATGATGTTAACTCTTTGTGTGCAGGAGAGGGCTCTTGTGATTTTTTGCAATTTTAAAACCAGACGCATTCGCAATTTCTTCATATTGCTGAGATCTGGGACCTGGTCGCAAATGCAACTGCTGTTACCCCTATAGCTAAATCACTACTGCTAAAAGTTCTTTAAGGTCTAAAATCTCTTTCCCTCAAGGACTGGCACGAAGACATTTACCTAAGCTTTTTAAATCCTTAGGCGAGTTGTCAGACTCTGCTCTTTACTGCATGTACACTTGTCAACACTAGACTACCTTCTATTTTCCCCTAGAGAGGAAGGGATGGAACCAGCCCTGTCTAGTCACTAGGAACCTTCTACTTTATACAACCTTAGGGGACAAATAGTGCCTAACAGTATGTTAACACTTTATCCACTTGCAGTGAGGACACTACATTTAGATATTGATTAAAAAAATAAAAATAAAAAAACCTTTATCATTGTGATAGTAATGTGTTTTGAAATCAAAATAATTACAATGAAAAACAGAAATGTATAGCTAGATTTGTTCTTTTAATAGAGCTCTGTGACTTCAATCTGCATTTCTTTGCAAACAATTACTAAATTACACATTTCGTAAACTCTAAAATGTTAACATGGAATAAAGAGATGGTTTTTCCCTTCTGAGGCAAAGTTTTATACCGGCATTGACTTTGAAAACAAGCGATATTCACCTAATTGTTTAGAGCATGCCATATGCTAGCGACAACAACTTGCTAAAATCAACTTGTGCTGTTTCCCATGACAGGTATCAAAGTAAAATTTCTGTAAGTAATTAGATCTATAGACTCCAGGGGGAGTGGAATGGAACTGTGATGAAGGCCATGAAACACAAACTAATGTGAAGAAACTCATTATCCACGCGCCTCCCTCTACTAGCAAATGCAATAGAAAGATAAGCTAAGATGTTCCAGTTTACATTCTTACCTAACACACACTTTTTTTTGCCATGCTCCATCTTGAAGTAAAAATCTTTTTTTTTTTTTTAATGCTATGGCTTACAATTATTGCTAATAAAAACAGGATACACCTTTTGCTTAGCAGATTGCTCAGAAATGTATTATTTGAATGTATTAATTTATTATGTTTTTTTGTATGTTTTTATCACACTATAAAAGGTTAAGTTTTAGGGGGATCGTTTTCTTTATTTTTTATTTTTTTGCTGTGATTTTTCAGAGTATGGTTGCCTGTTTATCTCAACTTACTGATAGCTGTTCACTTTTATGAATCATTTATTATGTAGCAATAAAAAGGTATAGAAAGCAAAAATAGACAGACAATAACTAGTTTTCAGGGGAAAAAACCCTCTAGCAAATCCCAAAATTATAAAAATCTAAAATAAAGAAAACTTAACCCAAAATGTAAGATTCCCATGTATTAATTGATGGAATTTCATGTGTCAGTTTACAACCATTTCTATTTTTTTGTTTTATTTTTATTTATTAACTATTTGTTAGGGTTTTTATGACTTATTGGGCTTACTTAATCAAAAATCTTTGCAACTTTTTGCACTTTTATATGACTCATTCTAGTTTTGGAAAAATGGTTGAAAAAGTGGGGGTAGTTAGCTATGATAATTAGTTTCACGCCAGACTTATCACTGTAACATTTTTTTTTTAAAGTTACAAAAAAGTCAAATACTCACTCCAGTGAGGGGAAGCATAAAAAACTGGAGTAGCTTTTCTAGACAGAAGTGTTCGGTGTAAGGTTTCACCAAATTTAACAAACATTTGTTAAATTTGTCTCAAAGTACACTGAAGTAGACTCAAACAAAACTAACTTCAAATATTACCCTCATGATTAATTCACCACTGAGTGCTTGTGTTGGGACATGCTCACAGTGTATATGTCAAATGATGAGTGTCCTTTAGGCATCTGTTGGTATATTAAAAGTATACCTTTGTTATAAAATGTAGCAAGAAAATGTACCAAATCCAGAACTAATAAAATTTAAATTAAAGGGAGACTTCACCCAAAAATTAAGAACTTTCTTTTTGCATTCATAACTACATTATCACACTGGGCCATTGCAGAGCATCAGTTGGAATCAGACTTTAGTGACACTCATTTGCTCTATAATTATTCTACTGTAGAAGAATATTTAATGAATAATATAATGCACTGCACTACCAAGACAAAGCCACCAAGCAGAGATGGTATAGGTGGTTCCTAGGAGCAAAGCTGTGCAATCCAGCACAAAATTGTGGAAAGAATCAGCAAACCACGTCACAGATCCAAGGAATGTTCACGCCCAATGAAATCCACAGAAATTGCAAAAGGAACTTTGCATGTAAGATAAAATTCAGTCTTTATTCCAATATTCGCATAAAAAACGCACATATTCAGGCAGTTATCTGACCCTTTTTGACCGACTCGCGGTCATAATCATAGACTGAGACACAGACATAAGATTTACTTAGAAGGGAAAGTCCAACCAGTGAATTTAGGTGCGTAGTAGAATAAGTCATCAGTATTTAAGTCTCAGAAAACCCCGTTAAGCAGAATCATAAAATATCAATGCCAGTATGTCAAAGTATATCCGAAAAAAAAAAAAAAATAAACGACAAAAAAGGTTAGCGAGTCCTTTTGATAATTTAATTCTGCAGGGAAACAAGTATTCAGCATTAACATCCAGAAAGCCTCTCGCTCTCATAGATGACTCTTTGTATCCCTGCCCTTGGGTGAGGATTTAACCTTCTCAATACCAGAGATATGAGGTGACGCCACCTTGCCTGCATAACAAGACTTTATTGACTGGAGGCAATGGTGTAGGTGCCTGTCTTTGTCAATCAAAGGAAATGTGGGAGTGGCTTGAGGAGCAGGGCATTGAAGATCTGGTGCTCTGAGGGCTCAGGCCCACTCTTTAGTGCACTAATAAACATTTGCATATTAGTAAAACAGTGATTGCTTCTTAAAAGTGGCACATAGAAACATGGATATAGTAACATTTTAATCAGAATGATCAACGCTACCAGGCATTATGCCTGGTTTAATAGTGTTATCCTGCTTACTGGTTCACTTTAAAGAGAAACAACAGGGATCAGTAAGCAGCACTGATCAGTTATCAGCAAGGACCAGTAATTGCCAAGTGCAGAGTAATTACAATATTTTCCACTTTAAAAGATACACTTTTTTCCCCTAAAAGTGGGGGGAAATGGCAGTGTGTTTCATAAAGCGAATACAAGGGAGTGCTTTTATCATGGAAGTGAACAATAGTATGCAAGAAGAATGTAGAGTGTAGCACTACTAGCCCTACCTCTACTCACTATTCCCTGATGTTCCTCCAGGTGCCGCACTGCACTATCCTGACTGCATACAGCATCCAGACGCAGTTCACGCACTATTACCTGATGTTGTACACAGGTCATAGAGCAATACGGCCTGGAGAAGACCAAGGGGCGTTAACTGTGGGAGAGACTGCTACATCTTAGGCTACTTTCACACTAGCGTTCGGGGCTCCGCTTGTGAGTTCCGTTTGAAGGCTCTCACAAGCGGCCCCGAACGGATCCGTCCAGCCCTGATGCATTCTGAGTGGATGCGGATCCGCTCAGAATGCATCAGTCTGGCACCGTTTGTCCTCCGCTCTGCTCAGCAGGCGGACACCTGAACGCAGCTTGCAGCGTTCGGGTGTCCGCCTGGCCGTGCGGAGGCAAACGGATCCGTCCAGACTTACAATGTAAGTCAATGGGGACGGATTCGTTTGAAGTTGACACAATATGGCTCAATTTTCAAACGGATCCGTCCCCCATTGACTTTCAATGTAAAGTCAAAACGGATCCGTTTGCATTATCATGAAACGTTCATGGTAATGCAAACGGATCCGTTCTGAACGGATCTAAGCGTTTGCATATAGGTGCGGATCCGTCTGTGCAGATACCAGACCAATCCGCACCTAAACGCAGGTGCGAAAGTAGCCTTAAGATTCACAGCAGAGCAGGAGAGTAAAGTTAATTTATTTATCTCTTCTGGAGGCCTGATCTGAGCTCTGATGGGGGTGTGACAGGACAAACTGATCTCATATGGGGGTCTGGTCTGCGGTCTGACATGGGGATCTCATCTGATATTGGGGTCTGATTTGAGGTCTAACATGAGGATCTGATCTGAGGTTTGATATGGGATGTGATCTGAGGTCTGATATGGGGATCTGATTTGAGGTCTGATACGGGGGACTGATCTGAGATCTGATATGGGGGTCTGAGCTGAACTCTGATGAAGATTAGTGGTCTAATTTGGGGGTCTGATGAAGATTGGGGGTCTGTTATGAGGTCTTATCTTCCTCCTCTTAAACCTAGTTGCGTCTTATCATCAGGTGTGTCTTATAAAGCAAAAAGTGTGGTATATACAAATCACATAAATATTCCATTGGGGCTGACTAACAAATTCCAGTGCAGTATCTAGCAGTTACTGATATGTAATTGGAACATGTATATTAATAGATATCTTCAGTGTATGTTAGATATAAATATGCAGTACATACATAAAATTAATTAATTAACATACCTATCTGAGTCAATAAACTATAAAGGGAAAACTATTTTCCTTAACAAACTGTAAGAGCAGAATTCTTTTTCTCCCACCAGAAATATCCTAATTTACAATCACTATCTGTAATTAATCATATTGTTCATCGTTTGTGCTCCACCTGATGCCATGAAGTAAGCAATAATCATCAGTGAGTGTGGTGACCATTGGTGATGGTGAACTTCCCCTGCAAAAGTCACTAATAGGGATGAGTGAACCCGAACTGTAAAGTTCTGGTTCGTACCGAACTTTACGATTTTTTGACCCCGGACCCAAACATTTCAGTAAAAGTTTGGGTTCAAGGTCGGTGTTCGGTGATTTAATGACGCGTGTTGAAAAGCTGCAGGAGAGCCAATCAACAAGCATTTAACTCATGTTCCCTTAGAAGCCATCACAGCCATGCCTACTAAATGGCATGCTGTGATTGGCCAGTGCAGCATGTGACCAAGCCTCTATATAAGCTGGAGTCACGTAGCGCCGCACGTCACATCAGCGCTTACTAGTGTAGGGAGAGGATGCTGCAGCTGTGAGGGAGAGATTAGGAAACAATTCTGGTGTTCTTGGTGTTAAATCTGCAGCGATTATTTTTGTGGGTGCTATGCTACATTTTATATACCTGAGCCCAGTGCCACAGAGAAATAAGCTTTAATCAGTCTGTTAGGTGGGCGTCGGCGACCATTTTTGCAAGTCCAGTGCACTTGCAACTGTATATGTGCCAGGGACATTACTTTAATCCTGTTCTGGTGGCTCAGTGGGCGACATCTAGGCATTTCTTTAAGGACACCTGCACTGCATATGTGTCAGGGGAAGGGAAAATAATAAAGGTAATCCGTCTATGACTTCAGGTCCCCGGGGGGGGGGGGGGGGGGGGGATATTAATTTTTTTTTTCTGTGAAGTACCCCTGTGCTGAATATCTGAAAGGGGAAAAATCTATTAATTAAATCCATCTGTTAGATTCCAAGGGGACAAATTCCCCTTTTATGGCAGTCAAGTATCCCTGTGGCCTGCAGAGCATACCTGTCAGTGAAAATTATTCAATTACATTAGTCTGTCACATATTTGAATGACCTAAAGAGATTTTTTCTCTTTCTGACACCGAAACTGCATATCTGACAGTCCAATAAAACCAGTAAATACTGCTGCTACATTGCTGGTTGAAAAGAAAGCACACTTTTTGTGCTAGAACGTACATTTGCAGCCTACGCTGCATTTATGACAGTCCAATAAAACCGTTAAATACTGCTGTTATATTGTTGTTTGAAAAAAACTCAATTTTTGTGCTAGATAGTACATTTCCGGCCTGCGCTGCATTTCTGACAGTCCACTAAGACCGTTAAATACTGCTGTTATATTGTTGTTTGAAAAAAACAACCTTTTTGTGCTAGATAGTACATTTGCGGCCTTCGCTGCATTTCTGACAGTCCAATAAACCCGTTAAATACTGCTGTTACATTGTTGGTTGACAAATTCAATTTTTTTGTGACCGTGAAGTAATTGTATTAAATTTGCCTCAAGAAATTATTTCTCTTTATGACACCAGCACAGCCTTACTGTCAGTGAACTTAATTGTTGACTATTGGCGCTTACATTGTCGCCTGACATAAACCATCTGTTAGTTTGGTGGGTCAACGCAAAGAATGAGGAGAGCGTCAAATAAGGGACGTTGCCCTGGTCGTGGAGCTGCTGGTGTTGGTGGAGCTCCTGTTGGAGCAAGAAGACGTGGTCGATTTGTGCCAGCTATACGCACAAGTGAAGCACTTTCCTCAGGTGAGAGTAGGCGACAGAACCTTTAGCGCTATTTGGTAGGCCCGAATGCCGCTCTACGAATAGTGAGGCCAAAACAAGTACAATCGATAGTAGATTTGGTGGCTGACAGCGCCTCCAGTTCCTTCACATTGTCTCCCACACAGTCCCCTGCTGAAAGATCAGAGTTTGCAACTGCAACCCATGGCCATCAGTCTTTCACCTCACCCCCTTGCAAATCAGCCAAGCAGTTTGAGCCCCAAGTCATGCAGCAGTCTCTTATGCTTTTTGATGACTCTGCTAGCAGGGTTTCCCAGGGCCATCCACATAGCTCTGCCCCAGAAGTGGAAGTGATTGAGTGCACCGATGCCCAACCACTTATGTTTCAGGATGAGTACATGGGAGGACCATTGCAGCACGTCTCGGATGATGACGAAACACAGGTGCCAACTGCTGCGGCTTTCTGCAGTGTGCAGACCAACAAGGAGAGCAGGGGTGAAGACTAGGTGGAAGATGATGTGGAGGACAATGAGGTCCTTGACCCCACATGGAATTAAGGTCATGCGAGTGACCCGTGTAGTTCGGAGGAAGAGGCGGTGGTCGAACAGAGCCATCAGCACAGGAAAAGAGGGAGCAGGGTGCAAAAGCGGAGCGGCCATCCCATAGACCGTACGCCTGCTACTGCCCCCCATACCAAGGGACCTAGCACACCAAAGCCAGCTCTAAGGAGTTCCCTGGTGTAGCAGTTCTTCAGACAATGTGCTGACGACAAGACACAAGTGGTTTGCACACTGTGCAATCAGAGCCTGAAGCGAGGCATAAACGTTTTAAACCTGAGCACAACCTGCATGACCAGGCATCTAAGTGCAAAGCATGAGCTACAGTGGAGTAGACATCTCAAAAACAAAGAAAGGTCTCTGGCTCCTCCTGCTTCCTCTTTTGCTGCAGTCTTGGCCTCTTCATCCCCCTCTGGAGTGACAGTGGTACCTGCCACCCCGCAAACAGAGGATGTGCCACAACGCCAAACATCTCCACAATGTCCCATAGAAGCGTTCAGCTGTCTATCTCCCAAACACTGGAGCAAAAGAGGAAGTAGCCCCCTACCCACCCGTGATCCCTGGCCCTGAATGCCAGCATTTCCAAATTCCCGGCTTTTGAAATGCTGTTATTCCGTCTGGTGGACACGTACAGTTTTAAAAATCTGATGACGGTGGCTGTCCTACAGTACGTTGTGCCCAGCCGCCTACTTTTCCAGGCGAGTCATCCCTTCCCTTCACAACCAAGTGGGGGACAAAATCAGGTGTGCACTGCCATCTGTGGCAAGGTCCACCTAACTACGGATACGTGTACCAATGAGCACAGTCAGGGACGTTATATCTCCCTATCAGCACATTGGGTGAATGCAGTGGGGGCTGGGCCTGAGGCAGATAGCAGTTTGGCGCATGTCCTTCCACCACGAAGATTGCAGGATGTTTCTCTTTGCCTCCTGTTGCTTCCTCCTCCCACTCCACTTCCTTATCCTCTACCGCCTCCTCATCCGGTCAGCGCAACACCTTCACCACCAACTTTAGCACAGCCAGGGTTAAACGACAGCAGGCAGTTTTGAAACTTATCTGTTTGGGGGACAAAACTCACACCGTGCAGGAGCTGTGGACGGGCATGGAATAACAGAGTGGTAGGTGCCAGTGAGCCTCAAGCCCGGCCTGGTGGTGTGCAATAATGGGCAAAATCTCGTAGCAGCTCTGGGCCTAGCCGGTTTGATGCACATCCCTTACCTGGTGCCTGTGCTGAATTTAATTTAAGAACTTAACCCACCCTCTCCACTAAATCAGATTTCAGCCATTGACTTCCCTTGGATGTGGTATCCCTTTCTCAGTCTCCCTCTCTGGCATGGAACCCTGATTCCACATTACCGGTGATCACCATGGTAGGCGCATAAAGGAACATCGAAAGTTGATAGGGATGATATCCAAATGGATTGTGGACGTCACAGGGACGTGCGATCAGGCAGAAGTTATCTAGAGTCAACAAAGCGGCAGTAGGGCCTCTCCTGTATAACATTTCCTAATCCAAAATACCGCAGTGACATTCCCTGTAATTTTTTTATTACTCATTCCAATAACATGGCATCTTAGGAATCCTGTATTGTTATTTATCGTCACTACCTCCCCGAGTCGGGAGTGGGTAATTGCCGCGCGCCTCCTGCTTTCCTTCAATTTTTCTTCTTTAATAACTTGTCCCACTTCTCCACCCAATCAGATTTTAACCATTGACCTCCCTTGGATGTGGTATTCCTTTCTCAGGCTCCCTCTCCGGAATGGAACCCTGATTCCCCGTTACCCGTGATCATCATGGTAGACGCATAAAAGAACATTGAAAGTTGATAGGGAAGATATCCAATTGGATCGTGGACATCATGGGGACATGCGATCAGGCAGAAGTTATCTAGAGTCAACAAAGCGTCATCAGGGCCTCTCCTGTATAACGTTTCCTAATCCAAAATAGTGCAGTGACATTCCCTGTAATTTTTTATTACTCATTCCAATAACAGGGCATCTTAGGTGTCCTGTATTGTTATTTATCGTAACTATCTCCCTGAGTCGCGAGTGGGTAATTGCCGCGCGCCTCCTGCTTTCCTTCAATTTTCTGCTTTAATAACTTGTTCCACATCTCCACCCAATCAGATTTCAGCCACTGACATCCCTTGGATGTGGTATCCCCTTCTCAGGCTCCCTCTCCGGCATGGAACCCTGATTCCCCATTACCCGTGATCACCATGGTAGGCGCATAAAATATCATCGAAAGTTGATAGAGAAAATATCCAATTGGATCGTGGACGTCATGGGGACGTGCTACATGGTGGAGCAATATGTGTGCACACGACTACAAGTACTGACTGATGGGTCTGCCACTTTCAACTTCTGGGTCTCCAAATTGGGCACATGGCCTGAGCTTGCCCTTTACGCCTTGGAGGTGCTGGCTGCCCTGCAGCCAGTGTATTGTTTGTTTAGCACGGCAGGAGGGGGTTATCACAGACAAGCGCAGCCGCCTGTCCACAGCCAATGTGGACAACCTCACGTTCATTAAAATGAACCAGGCAGGGATCCCACAGGACTTGTCCGTAGCTGAGCAGAGAAGTATACCGGCCTCACCCAGCCATTGTTGTACTCCAGGGCACTTTCTCTTTGTTTTATATTTCCCAATGTTTTGGGGTCTACCCAAATTTAAACCAAAAAATAAAAATAAAATAGAAAACCAAAAACCAGTGTTGGCTACCTCCTCCTCCTCCACCGCCGCTTCCACCTACACCACCTACACCACCACATCCATAGCCTCCTCAACCTCCTACTCCATATGTACCTCCTCCTCCTAGATCAAGATTATTATTTTTATTTTTGCGTATTTTGTTATTTTAAGTAATTTCCCTATCCACATTTGTTTGCAGAGCACTTGTTATGCTTTTAACCACATTTTCTGCTTTTTGCAGCCCTCTAGCCCTTTCCATGACTTTTTTAGAGCCATTTTAGTGCTCCAAAGTTCGGATCCCCATTGACTTCAATGGGGTTCGGGGTCAAGTTCGGGTCACGTTCGGGTCCCGAACTCGAACTTTTTTGCAAAGTTCGGCAGAACCTGTCGAACCCGAACTTCCAGGTGTCCGCTCAACTCTAGTCACTGACCATGCCATGACATCTCTAACAATGGACATCCCAACTAGCTGGTAAGAGCACATGTAGTGTAATAGAAAATGTATTCCTACAGTTTGCACTTAATTATCCTCCAGAGGAATTGTGTATATGAGAACTGCAGAAGAAGTATTCTCCAGGGTACTGTAGTAGTAGTATACCTTCTTAAGGACATAATCCAGTAAAAATGATTAGTCTTAAACAGTTTTCTTACTACCAACAGAAGTAGGGCTGGATTACAGGAATGGCATAATGTGAACAGGAGCATTCAGCAACTTGGGACCCAGTTATTAAAATGATTGCTGGGTCAGGAGAGCTCCCTTGCAATATACCTTATAGACTAAAATCTAACTTTTATTTTTTACCTACTGTTCATTTTTGTCACTGTAGACTGGCAACATAGGAGTCTTAGTCATTACATATACAGTGCTGCCCATAATTATTCATACCCCTGGCAAATTGTGACTTAAAGTTACTTTTATTCAACCAGCAAGTAATTTTTTGACGGGAAATGACATGGGTGTCTCGCAAAAGATAATAAGACGATGTACAAGAGGCATTATTGTGGGGGGGGGGGGGGGGGGGGGGGGGGGGGAAATTCTCAGCTTTTATTTACATTTGAGCAAAAAGTGTCCAGTCCAAAATAATTCATACCCTTCTCAATAATCAATAGAAAAACCTTTATTGGCTATTACAGCAAACGCTTCCTATAATTGCAGACCAGCTTTTTGCATGTTTCCACAGGTATTTTTGCCCATTCATCTTTAGCAATGAGCTCCAAATCTTTCAGGTTGAAGGGTCTTCTTGCCATCACCCTGATCTTTAGCTCCCTTCACAGATTCTCAATTGGATTCAAGTCTGGACTCTGGGCCACTACAAAACGTTAATGTTGTTGTCTGCTAACCATTTCTTCACCACTTTTGCTATGTGTTTTGGGTCATTGTCATGCTAAAATGTCCACTGGTGCCCAAGGCCAAGTTTCTCTGCAGACTGCCTAATGTCGTTGAGAATCCTCATGTATTGCTTTTTTTTCATGGTGCCGTTTACAGTGATTAGGTTCCCTGGTCCATTGGCTGAAAAACCCCGCAAAGCATTAGGTTCCCACCACCATGTTTGACAATGGGGAAGGTGTTCTTTGGTTTGAAGGCTTCTCCTTTTTTACGCCAAATGAAGGAAACATCATTGTGACCAAACAATTAAATTTTTGTTTCATCAGACCATAAGGCCTCATGCACACGACCGTTGTGTGCATCCGTGGCCGTTGTGCCGTTTTCCGTTTTTTTTCGCGGACCCATTGACTTTCAATGGGTCCGTGGAAAAATCGGAAAATGCACCGTTTTGCAGCCGCATCCGTGTTCCGTGTTTCCTGTCCGTCAAAAAAATATGACCTGTCCTATTTTTTTGACGGACAACGGTTCACGGACCCATTCAAGTCAATGGGTCCGTGAAAGAACACAGATGCACACAAGATTGGCATCCGCGTCCGTGATCCGTGGCCGTAGGTTACTTTCATACAGGTAAGTGACAGGTCTGTGCGGCGCATTGCTTAATGATCTGTCACTTACCAGTAGGAGGAGCTCCCGGCCGGACACAGACAGCGCAGCAGCCAGCAGGTAAGTATGATGCTTCTAATATTGTAATATTGCTAAGTAACCATGGCAACCAGGCCTGCAGTAGCGTCCTGGTTGCCATGGTTACCGATCGGAGCCCCAGAGCGATTAAACTGGGACTCCGATCGGAATCTCCGCTGCCACCAATGATCGGGCGGGGGGGGGGGGGAGGGGAGGCCGCACACTGTCCACCAATGATATTAATACAATAGAGAGGGGGAGGGGGGCCGCACACTGGCCATCAATGATATTACAATAGAGAGGGGGAGGGGGGCCAACGGAGGCCGCACACTGGCCACCAATGATATTACAATAGAGGGGGGGCGGGGGGGCCGCACACTGGCCACAATGATATTACAATAGAGGGGGGGTGGGGGGGAGGCCGCACACTGGCCACCAATGATATTACAATAGAGGGAGGGAGGGGGGGCCGCACACTGGCCACAATGATATTACAATAGAGGGGGGGCGGGGGGAGGCCGCACACTGGCCACCAATGATATTACAATAGAGGGAGGGAGGGGGGGCCGCACACTGGCCACCAATGATATTACAATAGAGGGGGCGGCGGGGGGCCGCACACTGGCCACCAATGATATTCAAACTGGGGAGGGAGGGGGGTCTGCCCCCTGCTGCCTGGCAGCCCCTGATCTCTTACAGGGGGCTATGATACCCACAATTAACCCCTTCAGGTGCGGCACCTGAAGGGTTAATTGTGCTGATCACAGCCCCCTGTAAAAGATCGGGTGCTGCCAGGCAGCAGGGGGAAGTCATGTACACAGTTTGTAGTATATTCTAACTAGAAGCATCCCCATCACTATGGGAACGCCTCTGTGTTAGAATATACTGTCGGATCTGAGTTTCACGATGTAACTCAAATCCGATGGTATATTCTAACATAGAGGCGTTCCCATGGTGACGGGGACGCTATATACCTTCGGATTGGAGAAAACTCCGATCCTATGGTATATTAACTCCTGACTTTACATTGAAAGTCAATGGGGGACGGATCAGTTTGAAATTGCACCATATTGTGTCAACGTCAAACGGATCCGTCCCCATTGACTTGCATTGTAATTCAGGACGGATCCGTTTGGCTCCGCACGGTCAGGCGGACACCAAAACGACTTTTTTTTCATGTCCGTGGATCCTCCAAAAATGAAGGAAGACCCACGGACGAAAAAACGGTCACGGATCACGGACCAACGGAACCCCGTTTTGCGGACCGTGAAAAAATACGGTCGTGTGCATGAGGCCTAACACAGAAGACCAGAAGTCTTTTTCTTTGTCCAGATGAGCTTTTGCAAAGGCCAAGCGAGCATTTGTGTGCCTGGTCTGCATCCGTGGAACCCAGCAGTGTGCAGTGTCCGTTGGATTGTCTGCCTTGAGACATTGCCACCAGCAGAGCCCAGATTCACCAGGATGGCCTTAATGGTGATCTTTGGATTCTTTTTTACCTTTCTAACTATCCTCCTGGCTTGCATAGGTGTCACTTTTGGCTTCCGACCACATCTTCTGAGATTTTCCACAGTGCGGAACATCTTGTATTTTTTGCTCAAATGTAAATAAAAGCTGAGATTTTTTTTTTTTCCCACAATAATGCCTCTTGTACATCGTCTTATTATCTTTTGGGAGACACCTATGTCATTTCCCATCAAACAATTTCTTGCTGGTTGAATAACAGTAACTTTAAGTCAAAATTTGCCAGGGGTATGAATAAGTATGGGCAGCACTGTACCAGTACTGTATACACTCCTCATTTCTAGGACACCCACCTATCAAGAAAACTAGGGTTCACCAGAAGAGGTGGATTGAAGGGGTAATGCTGCATTAACCAGCTTCATCCAATGCACAGTGGCCAGAGTTCTGTAGTTCCAGAGCCTATTTCTGGTACCAAAGCTACTACCAAGCTGATCAACATATATGCAGTGTAACAGCGGTCAGCTTCAGCTCAGGTACCAGTACGTTCCAAGTTACCAGTCGGAACCAAAGCTGAGTTTGGATCCAAGTTTTAAAGTGGTTTTCCACTTTAAAAATCAACTACTGAAGTTATTCAACAAAATCTTGCACGACTTCATGAATAACTGACTTTGGCTTATCGGAGCCCGTATATTTTAATGCTATATGGAGACAGATATCTGTACAGCATTATTACTAAGTTTTGAACAAAGCGACTTCGGATTTAGCATCCCCCTTCCCAGGTGCCTGAGCATCAACATTTATTGTGACCTGCAAAGGTTGCTGTTGTTTGTGCCTGGGTTACTGACCCATGATTTGGTTCTGGAATGATCCTTATCTGTCCTGTCTCGTCTCTCTTGTTACTGACCAGTATTGTCTGACCTGTACCTGAGCCTCCTGCCCTGACACATTGCTTGTACGACTTCGCCTCTGCCTCATCCTTTGGTCCTGCACTGTCACTCCTGGTTACGAATCGGTTTGTTAACTACGTCCATATCTCTGGTACCCTGTTCTGGTACCCATTGGCATGCCTGGACCAGCTGCTTCGTGTACCAATCCACCTCAAGAGGTAGCATCTGGTGTTACCCTTCGGAAAGTCTATCCCCATCATCAGGGGTACTGTGAAGAATGAGGGGTTTACTTAGACAATGCTCTTAAAGGAGGCTGGTCATGTGGCACAGTGGCACAGTGGGTTTGTGACATGCAGAGTGTTGGATACTCCTCCCCCTCCCCCCCGTGCATCTGATATTAATGATCTATCCCTAGGGATAGTTCATCAGCTGTTAGATATTGGAGAACCTTTTTAATCAGCCTTGTAATCCATATGGAATATATTCAGTTTATAATTTCCAGTTTGGCTATACATATCGTAAATCACCTCTAGTTGTTTGCAGTGATTTCACACATATTTAAATTTACTCTCAGTTATACTATCATAATATTTAACCACATGTTTGTGAACTTCCTAAGTCTGGAAACATGAGCTGCTTTTCTTCTAAAATATGAAGTATTTGGGGATTTATATTATTCAGTGTTCATCACTCCTGGCATTATGGGACATTAGTCAAGTTTTCTAATTACTAAGCTGGGTAAACACAGGAGCAGACATGCATTCACTGCGCAATCAAGGAAAAGCAAATGATCCAAGACACAATTAGTCTCCTATCTTTCGTTTACATACCTATGAAAGAGAATATACCCTGGCCCTATTCTAGCTTCCACAGACATTGCAGTATTTATAACAGACACATCTATCATATAATAGTAAGTTATGCAGTCTATTAGTTATCAATGTAATTCCAGTCCAATCAACTTTGTACAGGCAGATGTTTAAAATTCATCCATAATAAGGAGAAATCAAATGTCACAAACATTTTATCATAGATTTATCACATCAACTGCAGAAAAGTGTTATCACAAAGAATATTTAGCCTGTCAGATTTCTAATTAGAGTAATTGCTCACTGATTGTGTATTATCTCTAAGTATGTTCAAATAATGAACATTAATATACTAAAGTCAAATAGGTTTTACTTATGAAATGAACAGGAAAAACAAAAGATTAGTAACTCATGTTGGCAGTCACTAGGGTAAACGACGTTTATTTACATGCAGGAAGCTCAGCTCTTGAATTGTTGATGCCACCCCCCCCCTATATAGTGAATGCATTATATATATATATTTTTTTATTACCGTGATTCTAAGCTATCATTTATACAACCCAAGCAAAAAATGAAAAAGAAACTACCCTTTAAAGAGATTTTTCAGATTTTCAAAAGATATTCAAAAGATGGCCTTTGCCTTTGCATGTATGATCCTGGGAAACTGGCTAATCAGAATAATAAAGTGGCACTAAAGCAATGCACACCAATCACAGCAGTTTCTGACACAGTGACATCAAGATGATTGCAGATGTGTCTGATACCACAGTTCAGTCTTTTCATGTAAAGGTGAACGGCTTGCAAAAATGATTCTAAAAGTTCAGCGATAAAGCATCATAATCAGCAAACTACAGGGTGAGTCAAAAGTTTCAGGACACCCTATTATTTAAGAAACAAAAGGGAAAATGAATATCTAAATACCCCAGAAAGTAATTGGTGAGGGGGCCTATCATTAGGCTATGTTTGGAACATGGCCACCATCTTGTAAGCTGTTATATTAGATCAAGAGAACATTTTGTGTGGCATATCAAAGAAGACAATAATTTTCACAGAAATAGATTGCCACAATCAGATTTGAAATATCTCTTGTGGTTCAAAAGTTATCAACACAGAAATAAAAAAATGGCAAAGTTCAAAATTCTGTGTTCAGCACCAGAGACAACTCATTGAACACGTCAAATACTGTGTATCACAGTGAACGTTCCTTTCTATGCTGATAACTTTTGAACCACAATGAGATGAGCGAATTTTTCAAATATTCGATTTGTCGGTTCACCAAATTTTTTTGAAAAAATTTGATTTGATCCAAATATATTCGAGGCAAATTTTGTTTAAAAATAACTATTTCCTGGCTGCAGAGAGCCTTTATAGTAGTGTAGAACACTGTACCTTGCAGTAACACACATAGGGAGTCTGCTTTGGTAGTGAAATAATACCGTGAGTCCGTATGACATGCAGATAACAGGCATCACACTTAAAATCACTGTACACTTCACTTATTTGGGCAGTCATGGGGCCAAAACTGACCAAATAACTCAAGTATGAACTCAGCCTTCCAGGTCGATGTTAGCGCCAAGAAGCAGCACACTCCTTTTACACCATCATCAGCGGATTCCACATAGATGTCTAAAGAGCTTGTTCTATTAAAGGTTTATACAAGTAGAGCCCCCTGACAGAGTGGAGAGGGTGTCAGCTGTAAGTTTGTGTTGACGTCACTAATTATTTTGCCCTTCCTCTGATCGGTCAGAACAATAACCCACAAAAAACGGATCCTCTCTGTGGAGCATCCACCTTCAGTTGGTCAGCATTGGGTCAGAAATCCATCAGAATTGCTAATGCCCAAAAAAAACTGAGTGGATCCAAAACAGAGATGACACGTGAATGGAATATTTGCATCTCTTCTGTGTTTTGTACCCACTTCTGCTTTTGTCTAACAAATCGCAAATTTGTTACATTTATTTAACAAACAGGAAATTAACACACAAAAAATACATAGAAGGGCCAAAACCACAAGATTTAAAAGACAAACTGGAAAAAAAAGTGCTTAATCAACAAGAATGAATTGAAGACCAGTGTCGGGGTGACCACAATGGTAATGCATATTGATCATGAAATGTATGGGGTTATGGCTGATAACTTGAGGATAGTCCAGCAAACAAGCCGACTCCAGCTCATTCCTTGATAAGCTGGGTTGCTGATAAGTGGATTCTAAAGTGTCTAAAGAAATGCTACTCGCATTGGAATAAATTGGAATAAATTGTCCACTTCCTCCAACGTGATCTCAGCCTTTGATTTATAAATATCATTCCATAAAGTCTTGAAGTCCTCTGCGTGGATGGCATGAGAAATATCCATGCGAGGTTAGACGGGCACAGAGAAAGCAAGCTCTGTGGCTGACACTGATCAAGACACGTCATACCTGGTCCAAATCGCTGCTAGCCACGTAAGGTCCTGAGAACTGATCACCAGATTACCGAAACAACAGTCAAAGTTTCTTTGGAACCACGTCCCTGCGATAGCCGTGAGCGCCTCGTAGCCGTTATACAGGAAGAGCGGGAGGCAAGTAAATGTCTTTGGTAACACCTCCACTAGATCGTCCTCTGTGCTTGTCCCGCAGAACCAACCTGTCCACACAATCCGGTCCTCTGTGATTGCCTTGGTAAGTGGAGGCTTGGATAAAATCTGTATGAGCAGAGCCAGTGGATCTCTGTCCTTTCCTTTGAGTCTGGGTAAACAGGAAAATTTGGCTTTTAGGTTCAACTCTGAGCCCACTTCAATGGCAAGACGCTTCAACGTGCAGAGGCCAAACTTCCGGGAGGATACCTCGAGATGTGAAAATGACTGCTGTTTTCGTGCCGATGACCTACATCTGGGGGTTAACACCCCATTGGTTGGTGTTTGCATAGCCTTGCAATAAATGTAGTTTCCATTGCCTGACTGTAAACAGAGATCTTGACAGACAAATGTATCAAACTCTTCCGCCATCTTTCTAGGCGCCACGTCTCCAGTCCCCTGACCAGTCAGATTTACCAGCATCTGTTCCAGGACATGAAGCAGTGGAATAACATCGTTCATCCCGTAGTCCTGGCGACTGACAAATAATGTGGCCTCCTCAAAGGGCCTGAGCAAATGGCAGGTGTCACGCATGAGCTGCCACTGGCTGACATCGAAGTTAATCAGTGGACTACTCCTGTCCGCTTGGATCATCAAGAAATGTTTGACGCCTTTCTCTGTTCATACAGTTGGTCCAACATCTGGAGGGTGGAATTCCAACGGGTGGAAACGTCGCATATCGGTCTATGTTGGGGATGCCGTTCTGCCTCTGCAGCTCAAGGAGGGTGTGCTTTGCGGTGTACAAGTGGCTGAAATGCATGCAAAGTTTCCTAGCCATTTTTAGGATGTCTTGCAGATGTGTGGAAGACTTCAGGAACCGCTTGACAACCAGATTGAATACGTATGCCATGCAGGGTGCATGGCTCAACTCTCCTTGACACAGCGCCAACACCATGTTCTTCCTGTTGTCGGTTACCATGGTTCCTGAAAGCCAGGATTCGATTTCTTGATGAAGGACATGGAGCAGTTCCCCCCTATGTTACTCCGTTCGTGCAGAACAGCGTGAGAGTGATGAGAGGGGTCACACATGGCTTGCATACACTACATGCCTCCAACATAATTCTTGGATCTCTACATGAAAATAATGTATTTGGTGTAAATCGAGAAAGGGGCATAGTTTAAGACATTGACTTCACAAGAGATACAGAGCAGTGGAGTTTGCTTTGAAATTTAAAATTTCACCACTATGTAATTCGGCCCATACAGCAAAATGAGGTGTACAATCACCCATAAATGTTTTCAAAAAAAGCCTGTTTCACATGAAAAATTTCACCACTACATAATTTGGCCCAAACAGCAAAAAGTGTACAATAACCCATCAATTTTCCCAAAAAAACATTAATAAAATAAAAAATTTCACCACTACGTAATTCGGCCCATGCAGCAAAAGGAGGTGTACAGTCACCCATCAATCTTCCCCCAAAAAGCCTGTTTCCCATAACAAATTTCACCACTGCGTAATTTGGCCCATACAGCAAAAGGTGTACAATCACCCATCAATTTTCTTAAAAAAAACATGTTTGAAATTAAAAATTTCACCACTACGTTATTTGGCTTATACAGCAAACGTAGCTGTACAATCACCCATCAATTTTCCCAAAAAAACATGTTTAAAATAAAATATTTCACCACTACATAATCTGGCCCATACAGTAAAAGGAGGTGTACAATCAACTATGAATTTTCCCCCCAAAAAACAGTTTCACATAACAAATTTCACCACTATGTAACATAGTAACATAGTATATAAGGCTGAAAAAATACATTTGTCCATCCAGTTCGGCCTGTTATCATGCAAGTTGATCCAGAGAAAGGCAAAAAAAAAAACTGTGAGGTAGAAGCCAATTTTCCTTCCAGACTCCAATCAGGCAATCAGAATAACTCCCTGGATCAACGACCCATCTCTAGTAGCTATAGCCTGTAATACTATTACATTCCAATTTATCCAAGCCCCTCTTGAATTCTTTTATTGTACTCACCATCACCACCTCCTCAGGCAGAGAGTTCCATAGTCTCACTGCTCTTACCATAAAGAATCCTTTTCTATGTTTGTGTGCAAACCTTCTTTCCTCCAGACGCAGAGGGTGTCCCCTTGTCACAGTCACAGTCCTGGGGATAAATAGATGATGGGAGAGATCTCTATACTGTCCCCTGATATATTTATACATAGTAATTAGATCTCCCCTCAGTCGTCTTTTTTCTAAAGTGAATAACCCTAATGTTGATCATCTTTCAGGGTACTGTAGTTGCCCCATTCCAGTTATTACTTTAGTTGCCCTCCTCTGAACCCTCTCCAGCTCTGCTATGTCTGCCTTGTTCACAGGAGCCCAGAACTGTACACAGTACTCCATGTGTGGTCTGACTAGTGATCTGTAAAGTGGTAGGACTATGTTCTCATCACGGGCATCTATGCCCCTTTTGATGCAACCCATTATATTATCGGCCTTGCCAGCAGCTGCCTGACACTGGTTTTTACTGCTTAGTTTGTTAAAATTTCTAGGTCCTTTTCCATGTCAGTGTTACCGAGTGTTTTACCATTTAGTATGTACGGGTGATTTGCATTATTCCTTCCCATGTGCATAACCTTACATTTGTCAGTGTTAAACCTCATTTGCCACTTCTTTGCCCAAGCCTCTAATCTATCCATATCCATCTGTAGCAGTATATTGTCCTCTTCAGTGTTAATTACTTTACACAGTTTAGTGTCATCTGCAAAAATTGATATTTTACTGTGCAAGTCTTCTACAGGATCATTAATAAATACATTGAAGGGAATAGGGCCCAATACTGACCCCTGAGGTACTCCACTAGTGACAGTGACCCAATCTGAGTGTGTACCATTAATAACTACCCTCTGTTTTCTATCATTGAGCCAGTTACTTACCCACATACAGACATTTTCTCCCAGTCTGAGCATTCTAATTTTATATACTAAGTTACCTTTTATGTGGTACAGTGTCAAATGCTTTGGAGAAGTCCAGATATACGACATCCATTGATTCACCACTCTCAAGTCTAGAACTTACCTCCTCATAGAAACTGATTAAATTTGTTTGACATGACCGATCCCTCATGAAGCCATGCTGATATGGTGTTATTTGCTTATTTTCATTGAGATCCTCCATGATAGCATCTCTTAGAAAACCTTCAAACAGTTTACCCACAACAGATGTTAAACTTACCGACCTATAGTTTCCGGGCTCTGTTTTTGCACCCCTTTTGAATATTGGCACCATATTTGCTATGCGCCAATCCTGTGGAACACTCCCTGTCAGTGTAGAGTCTGTAAATATCAGAAATAAGGGTCTGGCTATGACATTACCTAATTCTCTTAGGATCCGGCCGTGTATGCCATCTGGTCCTGGCAATTTGTCTATTTTAATCTTTTTAAGTCGCTGTTGTACTTCTTCCTGGGTCAGACAGGGCACTTTTAATGGGGAATTTACTTTTACATTTTGCATTTCATCTGACAGTTTATTTTCCTCAGTGAATACAGTGGAGAAAAAAATATTTAATAGCTTTGTTTTCTCCTCGTCGCTCTCTGCAACTCCCCCTTAATTGCTCTGTAGAGGGCCGACACCTTCAGATTTATACTTTTTGCCATTTATATAATTGAAGAACATTTGAGGGTTAGTTTTGCTCTCTTTGGCAATTAATCTCTCGGTCTCTAGTATGGCGGCTTTTATTTGTTTTTTACATATTCTATTTTTTTCCTTATAGTTTTTCAGTGCTTCCTGGCTTCCCTCCTGTTTTAGTGATTTAAATGATTTCTTTTTGTCATTTATTGCTTTCTTTACAGTTCTATTTATCTACATTGGTTTCTTTTTGTTCCTTAACCCTTTATTCCTATAAGGTATGTACAGTGGATATAAAAGTCTACACAGCCCTGTTAAAATGTCAGGTTTCTGTGATGTAAAAAAATGAGACCAAGATAAATCATTTCAGAACTTTTTCCACCTTTAATGTGATCTATAAACTGTACACATATGATTTAATTGTGGCATTGTATGAGTGGAACATAATGGAGTGAGCGCGGACTGCAGATGAAGTGCAGACCGGCTGATTGTAATTTATATTAATGGAACATCGTAGAGTAAGCGCAGACTGTAGAGTAAATGCAGACCGGCTGATTCCAACACGTGACTGGGAAGGAGGTGTAAAGGAATTTTATGAATAGGAACGATAGTAGGTCTCAATTGGCTATATAAAGGATGTTAACATGAAGTGTAAGATCGCTTATGTGTAATATAACAATGTTGAAGATAGATAGTGAAAAGCCCTAATCTTGTAAATTATTATTTTATGAAGTATTAATATTTTAAGCATTTTTATTAGATTGACATATCTAAAAAAAATAATATATAAATGTAACTATGGGAGGGATTTATTGTATAAAAGGTACACCCTAGGCAGGTGGGATATGCACCCCTGACGAAGCGAAGGTGAAACCTGGGTCGGGTGACAGACGGGAAATCAATTTAAACATGTGTTAATTCTATGATTCTTTTAAAGCGTGTGAGTATAATAAAAAAAAGTTGATAACGAACATCTCTTGCGGTGCTTCACTATTGTCTTGCCTATTTCGCCCTGATATCTACAGGAGAAGAATATTAAAGGAGAAATGGACAACATTGAAGTATGGAGCACTATAATAGTGATTGGTGCATTTGAGTCTACACTTGCTGGAATGGTTGAAGGAGCACATATTGAAGAGCAGCGCGGTTTCTTTCTTGTGAAGTAATATTAAGTGTGAACAGAACCTACCACACCTGTACCTGCAGCGCTCACAGTAGGCTTGATAATTTGGAACTGAATTTTATTTTGTTTATGCAGTTTCCACCTCACCACTCTGTGACTGGGCCACTGTGTTAACTCCTCATGTGGTTGCCACCCTTTCCACTCTATGACGGGGCCACTATTACCCCTGTTTGGCCTTGTTGACATCACTATTTATTTTACCCTTCATCTGATCTGTGAGAAGGACAGAAAAATAAGAATCGCAAAGTATCCTGTCTTTGGAGCAGCTGTAAGGCCTGTATCACATGTTCCCTATTTTGCATCAGTATATGCACATGATCTTGAAGCCAAAAGCAGGAGTGTATACAAAACACAGAAGATATGCAAACTTTCCAATCATGTGTCATCTCTGTTTTGGATCCACTCCTGGTTTGTTTGGCCCTAGCTATAATGATGAATTACTTTCCAAATATTGACCATGTGAAGGCTGATGCTCTAAAGAAAGAATATGTTTTATGGGGGTTTTTCTTATGACGGATGAGAAGAAGGGCAAAATAAACAGTGATGTCAACAGAAACTTATTGCTGACACCCTCTCCACTGTTATAGGGGAACTACTTGTTTCAGCGTGTAACAGAACAGGTTCTGTAGAAATGTGGAATCAGCTGACGACGATGTAAAAGCAGTGCACTCTTTCACTCTATAGTACAATCTGGGGTCACTGCACGGTTCTTTATACCTGACCCTAACATTAACCTATAAGGTTATGTTCACACTTGAGTAATTTAGTCAGTTTTGGCCCCGTAACTGACTAAATGCATGTTGCTGCAATGTGCAGTTTTCTTCTCCAATATACAGGCTCTCTGAAGCCGGGAAATAACAGATTTTTAATGTGATTTGTCACAAATAAATTTGGATCAAATCGAATCTTTTTGGAAAATTTAGAAAAGTAGTGTTTTTTTTTTTTAATGTTATCCCAATATTTTACTTGGTTAAAGTGAATGATTTGATCTGTTGCCTTAGTCCTATTAATGGTAACAAATGTATCTTATTGTTTTTTATATAGTAAATGCTAGTTACATAGAGTGTATACTGCAAAATGAGAAGCAGCTGCTTAAATAACATTTTATTTAATCAAATTAAAATTACATTACAAATCCTAAATGCTTAGAACAAATATTTTAAGAATATTGGAGTAGCAAGCATCTCGGCGATGCACATGTAAATACAGAGTCATTATATATTCAGTGAGTTCTTTTAACAGGCAATGGCAAGGTTGTACTTCTCATGATCCTTTCATGTCAGAATAATTGCTAAAGTAAAGCATAGCTAAATAATAAGGTACTTTTGAAAACGTGTATAAAATGCTTATGTAGAGACAGATGCAACTCACACACTAGTGCTAACTTTATCTGAACTGAAAATACCGTATTTGGGGAGTTATCAGGCTGAGTTCTTTAGTTAGAACAATACTATCTAGCACAGATGTCTGTTTTGCAACATACAGTATCATTCATCATACAAAAAAAATCTGGTATACAGTAGAATGGATCTTATTCACTTGTTTGTATAGAGGCCGCCACACCCATCTTGATTAAAGATCCTGTGTGAAATCTCGCACTTGGCGACATATGATGTTACCACGCCAGCCGGTGTGATGACGTTATCATGTCACAGCGTGAGATTTTGCATGATGTCTTCAGTCAAGATGGCTTTGCAGTCCACCACGCAATCAAGTGGATAAGGTGAGTATTAACCACTGAAAACCCTCAATGTTCATCTCAGATGCCACGATCAGCAATGAACGGGGCATCTGAGTGGTTCAATGAAGTGGAGCTGTGCAGTCGCCATTCCCTGTCATTTCGGTGGTCATAGGGTAGAGTCGTTGGTGGGGGGTGAGACACATGTAGGTTATGTGAAACTTGGGGGTGCGGTCTCTTCCTGCCACCCCTGGACAAACATCACTTCAGGAGAAAGCTAAGTAATATTATATGTGTTATTTCTGCATATGCATATAAGTATACTATCCTAGTAGACTTTATATGTGTACATATAGATATTTGTAGTCTGCAATTGTATTACGACTAGATTAAATATATGCAATTTATGCATGAGTCTCTATATGTACTGTAGGGGGTTAGCTCTTCTCCAGGTGTCATTCTCACAGATACGACTTTAGGACACCAGGTTTCAGGTCCAAACAGTGCATTCCTTTTACACTCCAACCAATACAGGTCATCATGAAGTCGCAGCTTCACCTAACACATGTGACATCCACATAAAATAATAAACACTTGCCCGGCTAGGCACTAACTAACACAGAGTTTCCTGACTCACCTAGGTCTCAGTTCACACCCTGTGAACGCTTTGTCAGCCAATGTCCCACAGCCTCCTGGCTGTACAGAGCACAGTATGCCCACTGTCTCTAGTTCACTGTTTCTTGTGGGGGATTGGGGCTCAGTAGTCCTCCACCTCCCAGGCGCCGCTTTGTCCTCCACCTCCAGGCTATCTCCCAGCCTTGTGGTCCCTCAGCCTTGCCCAGCTGAGACCACACAGACAGAGCCTCCAGGCCTCTGTCTACAGGTAACATAGTTCCCCTTTTCTGACACCCTGGGAGGTGCTTTATGCCAGCCTGACTACATCCAGCTGGTCTCACCTGTGGTGGAATAGGGGTGTGGACCGCACTATCCACCCCTTCCTTGCCTCCTACCTGGGTGAGACCGGTCACCCCTTTGTTCAAGCCCATGAGGGTGAACACCTGCATAACCACAGGAGGCTGGTGAGAGGGTATCCACCTGGCCTGGACGTGGGGAACAGCCACCCACCCTGCTCTTTGACTGCTCCCAATAAGAACCGGCCCAGCTTGGCTTTACAGCCACACTAAGTAACACAGTGTCAGCGAGCACTAGCTGCCGCTGACACATAAAATTACCGGTTCATATTTCACCGAGGCCAGGAACCTCGGTGACACGTACCTTCCCCTTGTTCTGCCAGACCCACGCCAGCAGAGCTTGGTTTATCACCCAAACTAGCATCTTGCCCAATCTAATCTGCCTAAAGGACTCATGTGCCCATCTTATGGTCAGATACTCTTTTTCTCCTCTTTCCCAGGTGATAATGATGCTCTCTCGCACTCTTTGATCCCTCTATCTTTTTTGATCCTCTGGCTCCCGTACATGCGCCTCATGTCCTTTCTTGGACTGCTGCAGCTCTTGCCTGAACTGTTCCCAGTCATGGTCATGTCCCGACACTTTCTCCTTTGCTTTGCAGGGCTCCTTCAGCAGAGCATGCTTGCCCCTACTCGCTTCTTTTACGTGCATCTGGGTCACTTCTTCCTTCTTTCCAGCAGTAGTTACCCCAGCTACGATGGCAGTTTCAGAGACCTCTGCTTCTTTAGCGGCTTTTTCCACTTCGGCCGCGGCTCACTTTAGCTTAACTATGGTCTCTGCAGCACCTGGGGACTTCACATCAACCACCACATCGGCCTTAACTTTTTCAGCCTTTGTCTTCTCGAAGTCTCCAGTCTCTTTGACCGCCTTCTCATCCTTCTCGGACATGGCACCATACACTTGCTTTGTTAACTCCTCCCCCTCTTTCTCATCGAGGCAGGAGGCACCAGGATCTTCAGTAGACTCCTCGTCTTCTGTCGTTTTCTCCAGAGGCTCACCCAGGACACTGTTCTCCTTTTGGGGAGGAGTCAGGAGATACAGCCCATCGTAATATCCCGGATCCGAAAACTGATCGTTCACCTCCTCGTATTTCTTCCCCAGCAGGCTGCTGGCTATTTGGAAGGCCTTGTATGCAGAGGGGACGTCTTCCAGGCCTGGGATACACGCTACCACGAATCTGTGGTCTTCGGCATTCACATCAGCCCCATCAACTGGTTCAGCAGAAGCATCTTCCATCTTCTCCGCCACAGCCAGCACCACAGTGCCACCATCTCCAGTCCCATTTTTAACATGCTCTGGCTTCATGACGTCTTTCAGAGAACTCTCCTCTTCAGGTTTCTCACCTTCCACCTGCTGCTCGAGAGCACACTTAGATTTCTCCAACTCAATTTTTAAGCTCATGAGATTTTCCATCTCTGCTCTGAGTTGTTTGTTCAGCCTCTCCAATTCAGCACGCTCCTCAAGCGCTTCTTCAAGGGCTCTAGCCAAGGTGAGGGCCTTGGTCTCCTTTTCCCAAGCATCAGTCTCTGCTTGGTCACGTTTTTCATCATATCGAGCCGAGATGTATTTCTCTTCAGCTAGGAGCTAGACAAACTTCTCCTGTTTCTTCGCTAGATTAGACATAATTTTCTTCTGGTGATCCAGGTCCACCATCAGAACATCCAATTCTCGCTGAAGTTTGTTCTTGGTTTTCTCCACCTTTTCATATGTCACACCAGGCGCTGAACCATCAACTCCATGTTTTTCAACAGTTTCTTTTCAGCTTTTTTCACAAACTTGTTGGAAGTACCCCGCTTTTGGGCCTCCGGTTCCAGCTGCTCCTTGCTCGGCTCTGCTGCAGCAGATGTAGGAGTATCACCATTCACTTTCTGGCTCTCCTCCTTTGCCCTTTCTGAAGCCTTCTTCAGTTCCTTTGTGAAGACAGCTAGTCCCTTCTCTAATGTTTCTAGGGAGCGTGAGGAGAGAGAGAGATCATCCTCCTGTTTGCAGCTGTACTGTCGTGTCAGGTTATCTATAACTGCCTGGACATGGACCTCAGACACTAGGCTGACGTCACCCGACTTAATTCTCATCTCATCAGATATAACTGTCTGGTCGCTACTAGTAACCACCTTTGTTTCGCAGGACCTTGACATGGTAGCTTTACTCTCTGTGTTGCTATTGGTCACAGCACATACGTCACCTATACCGCTCGTGTCATTATTAATTCTGACCTCTAGGGGCACCGCTGAGATAATCCCCACCTGGGACACTTCCTTAGTAACCAACCAACATTGTGGAGACTGCATTTTCACCTCTGGTCCTTGCGGTACACCCTCTAACCCTATCCTATTTTCCTGCACCTTCAAACACTGAGCTGGAGCTGATCTTTGCTCCACACTACTTATAGGCATGTCTTCAAACCTTTTGATCAAGTCATATAGCACTTCATGAAAATAAAGTTTCATCATCATTTACATTTTTACCACCAGGGGGCGCTTCTTCCCTGACCACAACCTGCAACGGAAAAGGTTTATCACTGTCACCACATATTTCATATGACATCATATTTTCCTTATGCATTCTTGTCACCATCATTTTTCACTTTACCAGCACCATTGTTTTCAATGGTCAATATTCTTTCCCCTTGCAGGTCAAAGTGCAGCTCCCTTAGACCTTCACTTAAAGGGACAGGTACAGGTTCTGCAGGAGTTTCGTCACTATCTGCAGAAGTGTCTACCTTACCCCATAGCAACAAACCGATAACATGGCCCAATAACACATCATGTATTCGTGAAACTGCGTCACGAAGTTCACCAGTCCCAGATTGCACTGGAGTCTCACACTCAGGGAGAACCACCGGACAGTTCATATTATCCCCATGAATGTCCCGCACATAGTTCTGAACCAGGATCACCTGATCCTCTGCAATACACGGAATAATTGGAACGCTCTTACCCACAGACGTCACAGGGTCGGTGCTCCGCTCCATTAACAAACGATCCGATCTCTGTACCAGCTGCCTCATGATTTCCTCTGTGGCACTGGTTTTCCACCAGACCGGACCACTTTTCACAGAGTAGTGGTTGTTCCTAGCAACAGCATCACGGTTCCTCTGCACCTCCTCTCCAGGACTCTGTACAGACTGACATGGAATATAGGAACTCTTGAGAACCGAACCACTCTCCATCTTGTTTTCTTCCCATCGGTTGCCCTTGGCAACGGCATGCATTTTTTCCTCTAGCACTCCATTCTCAGGCAAGTTTAGAGAAGCCTCTCCAAGCGCAGCACTCAGCTTCCTCAACAAGGAATTAGTTTCCTGGACCAGCTGCTTCATTACTTTCTCTGCGGCCTCGGTTTTCCGCCAAACCGGGCCACTTCCCCCAGAGGACATCACCTCCGATATGCAAAATTTCCGCTACACCGGACCATCTTTCACCCAGGTCGCCATTTTGACCAAAAAAAAACTTCCACAGGTCAGTCTCTCTCACTGGCTTCTGCCCCTTTAAATTCTGCACACTTTGCACCACAGAAAAAAAAATGGCCAGATTAACACCAGCAGTTTTCCAGCAGCCCCTGCTCCTGCAAACTAGCAGACTTTCAGCACTTTTACTTGTCAGCAGGGACGCTTGCCCGCATCCGACACCAATTGTAGGGGGTTAACTCTTCTCCGGGGGTCATTCTCACAGATACGACTTTAGGACACCAGGTTTCAGGTCCAAACAGTGCATTTATTTTACACTCCAACCAATACAGGTCATCATGAAGTCGCAGCTTCACCTAACACATGTGACATCTACATAAAATAATAAACACTTGCCCGGCTAGGCTCTAACTTAGGCTATGTTCACATCAGCGTTCAGCCTTTCCGTTCTCCTGTTCCGTTATAGGAGCAGGAGAACGGAAAGGACGGATTCGGCACATAACTGAGCCGAGCGGAGCCTACGGACCTCATAGACCCCCATAGACTATAATGGGGTCTGTTAGGTTTCCGCTCAGAAGATGATTTTGGAGCGGAGACAAAAGTCTAACACAGAGTTTCCTGACTCACCTAGGTCTCAGTTCACACCCTGTGAACTCGTGCGGCTTTGTCAGCCAATGTCCCACAGCCTCCTGGCTGTACAGAGCACAGTATGCCCACTGTCTCTAGTTCACTGTTTCTTGTGGGGGATTAGGGCTCAGTAGTCTGCCTGACTATGACCCTGGCCCTATTTTATATGAAGGATAGCCTTATGCTTATCCCATGCATGCTTAAACTCCTTCACTGTATTTGCAGCTACCACTTCTGCAGGAAGGCTATTCCATGCATCCACTACTCTCTCAGTAAAGTAATACTTCCTTATATTACTTTTAAACCTATGCCCCTCTAATTTAAAACTGTGTCCTCTTGTGGTAGTTTTTCTTCTTTTAAATATGCTCTCCTCCTTTACCGAGTTGATTCCCTTTATGTATTTAAAAGTTTCTATCATATCTAGTGATGTCGCGAACATAAAATTTTCAGTTCGCGAACAGCGAACGAGAACTTCCGCAAATGTTCGCGAACTGGCGAACCGGGCGAACCGCCATTGACTTCAATAGACAGGCGAATTTTAAAACCCACAGGGACTCTTTCTGGCCACAATAGTGATGAGAAAGTTGTTTCAAGGGGTCTAACACCTGGACTGTGGCATGCCGGAGGGGGATCTATGGCAAAACTCCCATGGAAAATTACGTAGTGGACGCAGAGTCGGGTTTTAATCCATAAAGGGCATAAATCAACTAACATTCCTAAATTGTTTGGAATAACGTGCTTTAAAACATCCAGTGTGTGTATACGATCAGGTATGATGTTGTATCGATCAGGTAGTGTAAGGGTTACGCCCGCATCACAGACATTGACAGACCAAACTCCCCTTTTAATGCACCGCAAACAGTTCATTTGCACAACCGCAAACTCCCCATTTGCACAAGGTTGGATACCAAGCTAGCCACGTCCCGGTGATGTCATTGAAGGTTTCTTCCTCCACCCAGCCACGTACAACACCAAGGGTCCCCGAAAGGTCAATTGAATTGATTTTTCGAACGGGGAGATGGTTAAAAAAACGCTGGCTCCCTCCCCTTTGTTTTTATCCACAGTGACTGCGTCTGCGCCGTGCAATTTACTGTCACACCCGATATGAGTGGTATTTTCTGTAGTACTATTCTCATCAGTTTAATCCCTCTAACGTCCCCAATCTGGGTGCCATTTATTGAATAGATTTTTCGAACGGGGAGATGGTATCAGTGGTTGGCACTGGCAGTGGGCACACTACAGTCAGTAGAAGCGGGCCTGACACACACTGGCAGCAGGCAAGCAACTGAAATTACACTAAAGTGTAAAAATTAAATGCCTTATTTATCGGCAAGCTACTGTGCCACCCGGTATGAGTGGTTGGCACTGGCAGTGGGCACACTACAGTCAGTGGAAGAGGGCCTGACACACACTGGCAGCAGGCAAGCAACTGAATTTAGACTACTGTCTAAAAATTAAATGCCTTATTTATCGGCAAGCTACTGTGCCACCCGGTATCAGTGGTTGGCACTGGCAGTGGGCACACTACAGTCAGTGGAAGCGGGCCTGACACACACTGGCAGCAGGCAAGCAACTGAATTTAGACTACTGTCTAAAAATTAAATGCCTTATTTATCGGCAAGTTACTGTGCCACCCGGTATCAGTGGTTGGCACTGGCAGTGGGCACACTACAGTCAGTTGAAGTCGGCCTGACACACACTAGCAGCAGGCAAGCAGCTGAAATTACACTAAAGTGTAAAAATTAAATGCCTTTTTTATGCAAAGTCCTGTGCCAGCCGGTATGAGTGGTGGGCACTGGCAGTGGGCACACTACAGTCAGTGGAAGTCAGCCTGACACACACTGGCAGGCAACTAACCTTAGATTAAAGTGTAAAAATTAAGTGCCTATTTTTTAAGCAAAGTCCTGTGCCACTCGGTATGACAGGGGTGGGCACTGGCAGTGGGCACACTACAGTCAGTTGAAGTCGGCCTGACACACACTAGCAGCAGGCAAGCAGCTGAAATTACATTAAAGTGTAAAAATTAAATGCCTTTTTTAAGCAAAGTCCTGTGCCAGCCGGTATGAGTGGTGGGCACTGGCAGTGGGCACACTACAGTCAGTGGAAGTCAGCCTGACACACACTGGCAGGCAACTAACCTTAGATTAAAGTGTAAAAATTAAGTGCCTATTTTTTAAGCAAAGTCCTGTGCCACTCGGTATGACAGGGGTGGGCACTGGCAGTGGGCACACTACAGTCAGTTGAAGTCGGCCTGACACACACTAGCAGCAGGCAAGCAGCTGAAATTACATTAAAGTGTAAAAATTAAATGCCTTTTTTAAGCAAAGTCCTGTGCCAGCCGGTATGAGTGGTGGGCACTGGCAGTGGGCACACTACAGTCAGTGGAAGTCAGCCTGACACACACTGGCAGGCAACTAACCTTAGATTAAAGTGTAAAAATTAAGTGCCTATTTTTTAAGCAAAGTCCTGTGCCACTCGGGATGACAGGGGTGGGCACTGGCAGTGGGCACACTACAGTCAGTTGAAGTCGGCCTGACACACACTGGCAGGCAACTAACCTTAGATTAAAGTGTAAAAATGAAGTGCCTTTTTTTTAAGCAAAGTCCTGTGCCAGCCGGTATGAGTGGTGGGCACTGGCAGTGGGCACACTACAGTCAGTGGAAGTCAGCCTGACACACACTGGCAGGCAACTAACCTTAGATTAAAGTGTAAAAATTAAGTGCCTATTTTTTAAGCAAAGTCCTGTGCCACTCGGGATGACAGGGGTGGGCACTGGCAGTGGGCACACTACAGTCAGTTGAAGTCGGCCTGACACACACTGGCAGGCAACTAACCTTAGATTAAAGTGTAAAAATGAAGTGCCTTTTTTTTAAGCAAAGTCCTGTGCCACACGGGATGACAGGGGTGGGCACTGGCAGTGGGCACACTACAGTCAGTTGAAGTCGGCCTGACACACACTAGCAGCAGGCAAGCAGCTGAAATTACACTAAAGTGTAAAAATTAAATGCCTTTTTTATGCAAAGTCCTGTGCCAGCCGGTATGAGTGGTGGGCACTGGCAGTGGGCACACTACAGTCAGTGGAAGTCAGCCTGACACACACTGGCAGGCAACTAACCTTAGATTAAAGTGTAAAAATTAAGTGCCTTTTTTTAAGCAAAGTCCTGTGCCACACGGAATGACAGGGGTGAGCACTGGCAGTGGGCACACTACAGTCTGTGGGCCTGCAGCTCCTCACACACAGGCAGGCCAGGCAACTGCAATATGTATATAAAGGAAAAAAAAAAAGCAGACTAATGTTGCAGCCCTAAAAAGGGCTTTTTGGGGTGCTGTCAGGACGCTGTCCTTACAGCAGAGATCAGATGAGTCTTTCAGGACTGGAGTGGACACTGAATTCACTAGCCTAGCTATCGATTTCCCAATTAAATCAGCAGCAGTTACAGTCTCCCTCCTCTCACTAAGACTGCAGCTTCAGAATGAATCTAAAATGGATGCTGTGCAGGAGGTGGGAGGGTCTGGGAGGGAGGGTATGCTGCTGATTGGCTGGAATGTGTCTGCTGACTGTGAGGTACAGGGTCAAAGTTTGCTCAATGATGATGTATAGGGGGCGGACCGAACATCGCATGTGTTCGCCCGGCAGAGGCGAACGCGAACAAGCTATGTTCGCCGGGAACTGTTCGCCGTCGGATAGTTCGGGCCATCTCTAATCATATCCCCTCTGTCTCTTCTTTCTTCCAAGCTATACATATTAAGGTCCTTTAACCTTTCCTGGTAAGTTTTATCCTGCAATCCATGTACTAGTTTAGTAGCTCTTCTCTGAACTCTCTCTAGAGTATCTATATCCTTCTGGAGATATGGCCTCCAGTACTGCGCACAATACTCCAAGTAAGGTCTCACCAGTGTTCTGTACAGCGGCATAATCACTTCACTCTTTCTACTGCTTATACCTCTCCCTATACATCCAAGCATTCTGCTGGCATTTCGTGCTGCCCTATTACATTGTCTTCCCACCTTTAAGTCTTCTGAAATAATTACTCCTAAATCCCTTTACTCAGATACTGAGGTCAGGACTGTGTCAAATATTCTATATTCTGCCCTTGGGTTTTTACGCCCCAGGTGCATTATCTTGCACTTATCCACATTAAATTTCAGTTGCCAGAGTTCTGACCATTCTTCTAGTTTTCCTAAATCCTTTTCCATTTGGCTTTTCCCTCCAGGAACATCAACCCTGTTACATATCTTTATGTCATCAGCAAAAAGACAAACCTTACCATTGAGGCCTTTTGCAATATCACTTATGAAGATATTAAACAAAATTGGTCCCAGTACAGATCCCTGTGGAACCCCACTGGTAACATGACCTTGTTTTGAATGTTCTCTATTGACTACAACCCTCTGCTGTCTGTCACTCAGCCACTGCTTAATCCACTCAACAATATGGGAGTCCATGCTCAATGACTGCAATTTATTGATAAGTCTTCTATGTGGGATAGTGTCAAAAGCCTTACTAAAATCTAGATATGCGATGTCTACTGCACCTCCACCGTCTATTATTTTAGTCACCCTGTCAAAATAATCTATAAGATTTGTTTGACATGATCTCCCTGAAGTAAACCCATGTTGTTTTTCATCTTGCAATCCATGGGATTTTAGATGTTCCACAATCCTATCCTTTAATAGGGTTTCCATTAATTTGCCTGCTATTGATGTCAGACTCACTGGTCTATAGTTGCTCGATTCCTCCCTACTACCTTTCTTGTGAATGGGCACGACATTTGCCAATTTCCAATCTTCCGGGACGACTCCTGTTACTAATGATTGGTTAAATAAATCTGTTAACGGTTTTGCCAGCTCACCACTAAGCTCTTTTAATAATTTTGGGTGTATCTCATCAGGCCCCTGTGACTTATTTGTCTTCACTTTAGACAGCAACCCTCCCAGGCGTCGCTGCGTCCCCCAACTCCAGGCTATCTCCCAGCCTCGTGGTCCCTCAGCCTTGCCCAGTTGAGACCCTCCAGGCCTCTGTCCACCAGACCAATGTCTCTTGTGGGGGATTGGGGCTCAGTAGTCCGCCTGACTATAGCCCTGCGACCCTCCCAGGCATCGCTTTGTCCTCCACTTCCAGGCTATCTCCCAGCCTTGTGGTCCCTCAGCCTTGCCCAGCTGAGACCACACAGACAAAGCCTCCAGGCCTCTGTCTACAGGTAACATAGTTCCCCCTTTCTGACACCCTGGGAGGTGCTTTATGCCAGCCTGACTACATCCAGCTGGTCTCACCTGTGGTGGAATAGGGGTGTGGACCGCACTATCCACCCCTTCCTTGCCTCCAACCTGCGTGAGACCTGTCACTGCCTCACAGTACATATACTAATGGTGGACTCTGGATATACTGTATATACATACACAGAATTTGCCACATGTGCTTAGCATCCAGGGAGGGCAGGAACTGAGGCAGCTGTGTGTGATAGTGTATTCCATGTTATGTATGTAATATCTTGTATATGTATCTTCTTATAATGTCCATTGTTTTGTCATCTCTATGTTATCAGTTAACTATTTTTATATATAAGTATCGGCCAGGTTTGTATGTTACTCCTGGGGTGTGTGAAGGACTGGAGGGGGTGTATTAATACACAGAATAAGCGGGTTATATAGGAAACAAAGACAACAGTTTTGGAACAGAATAAAAGGGACAGAATACGGAGATAGATATAAATTTCCAACAAGCAAAATTCCCCTTTAGCAGTACATTTTTGAATTGCTCTCTGTTTTACTGCGGCTCTCAGTTCTTCTATTTTACAGTTTCTTTTTTATGTATTTAAACAACCACCACAGTCTCAGACAGCAAATCCAACATGTGCCTCAGTAATCTTTGACATTCCCCCTGTTCTTGGATTAGCCAATACTCCTAACACTTCACTGAATATCTTCTTATACTCTAAATTTATCCATGGAATTGGCAGCACATTCTATAAAAAGGAGCTTTCATCTTGTGCTATCCGTTGGGATAATTATTTTTGATAAGTAATCAAGGCTTGGATGAATTATGGGAGAAAACTATTATGGGCAATGTAGAGTATAAGTGTCAAAACAGGTGATACATGGATCCTACTTAAGTATATAAATATATAAGACCAGAAGGATTTATAGGGTATGACCTTGTGTGGAAAAACAATCCTTTTGGTCATACTCAGAAGTAGAGTTGAGCGAACACTTTGATGTTCGGGTTCGAGAAGTTCGGCCGAACTTCCCGGAAATGTTCGGGTTCGGGATCCGAACCCGATCCGAACTTCGTCCCGAACCCGAACCCCATTGAAGTCAATGGGGACCCGAACTTTTGGGCACTAAAAAGGCTGTAAAACAGCCCAAGAAAGAGCTAGAGGGCTGCAAAAGGCAGCAACATGTAGGTAAATCCGCTGCAAACAAATGTGGATAGGGAAATGAATTAAAATAAAAATAAAAAAAATAAAAATGAACCAATATCAATTGGACAGAGGTCCCATAGCAGAGAATCTGGCTTCACGTCAGCAGAGAATCAGTCTCTTCATGCCATAGCAAAGAATCTGGCTTCATGTCAGCAGAGAATCAGTCTCTTCATGCCATAGCAGAGAATCTGGCTTCATGTCAGCGCAGAATCAGTCTTCATGTCATAGCAGAGAATCAGGCTTCACGTCACCCACCACTGGAACAGGCCACTGTCATACATTTAGGCCCCGGCACCCAGGCAGAGGAGAGAGGTCCCGTAACAGAGAATCTGGCCTGATGTCAGCACAGAATCTGTCTTCATGTCATAGCAGAGAATCAGGCTTCACGTCACCCACCACTGGAACAGGCCACTGTCACACATTTAGGCCCCGGCACCCAGACAGAGGAGAGCGGTCCCGTAACAGAGAATCTGGCCTTATGTCAGCGCAGAATCTGTCTTCATGTCATAGCAGAGAATCAGGCTTCACGTCACCCACCACTGGAACAGGCCACTGTCACACATTTAGGCCCAGGCACCCAGGCAGAGGAGAGAGGTCCCGTAACAGAGAATCTGGCCTTATGTCAGCGCAGAATCTGTCTTCATGTCATAGCAGAGAATCAGGCTTCACGTCACCCACCACTGGAACAGGCCACTGTCACACATTTAGGCCCAGGCACCCAGACAGAGGAGAGAGGTCCCGTAACAGAGAATCTGGCCTTATGTCAGCGCAGAATCTGTCTTCATGTCATAGCAGAGAATCAGGCTTCACGTCACCCACCAATGGAACAGGCCACTGTCACACATTTAGGCCCAGGCACCCAGGCAGAGGAGAGAGGTCCTGTAACAGAGAATCTGGCCTTATGTCAGCGCAGAATCTGTATTCATGTCATAGCAGAGAATCAGGCTTCACGTCACCCACCACTGGAACAGGCCACTGTCACACATTTAGGCCTCGACACCCAGACAGAGGAGAGCGGTCCCGTAACAGAGAATCTGGCCTTATGTCAGCGCAGAATCTGTCTTCATGTCATAGCAGAGAATCAAGCTTCACGTCACCCACCATTGGAACAGGCCACTGTCACACATTTAGGCCCAGGCACCCAGGCAGAGGAGAGAGGTCCCGTAACAGAGAATCTGGCCTTATGTCAGCGCAGAATCTGTATTCATGTCATAGCAGAGAATCAGGCTTCACGTCACCCACCACTGGAACAGGCCACTGTCACAAATTTAGGCCCCGGCACCCAGACAGAGGAGAGTGGTCCCGTAACAGAGAATCTGGCCTTATGTCAGCGCAGAATCTGTATTCATGTCATAGCAGAGAATCAGGCTTCACGTCACCCACCACTGGAACAGGCCACTGTCACACATTTAGGCCCAGGCACCCAGGCAGAGGATAGAGGTCCCGTAACAGAGAATCTGGCCTTATGTCAGCACAGAATCTGTCTTCATGTCATAGCAGAGAATCAGGCTTCACGTCACCCACCACTGGAACAGGCCACTGTCACACATTTAGGCCCAGGCACCCAGGCAGAGGAGAGAGGTCCGGTCACAGAGAATCTGGCCTGATGTCAGCACAGAATCTGTCTTACTGTCATAGCAGAGAATCAGGCTTCACGTCACCCACCACTGGAACAGGCCACTGTCACACATTTAGGCCCAGGCACCCAGGCAGAGGAGAGAGGTCCCGTAACAGAGAATCTGGCCTTATGTCAGCGCAGAATCTGTATTCATGTCATAGCAGAGAATCAGGCTTCACGCCACCCACCACTGGAACAGGCCACTGTCACACATTTAGGCCCCGGCACCCAGACAGAGGAGAGCGGTCCCGTAACAGAGAATCTGGCCTTATGTCAGAGCAGAATCTGTCTTCACGTCATAGCAGAGAATCAGGCTTCACGTCACCCACCACTGGAACAGGCCACTGTCACACATTTAGGCCCCGGCACCCAGACAGAGGAGAGCGGTCCCGTAACAGAGAATCTGGCCTTATGTCAGAGCAGAATCTGTCTTCACGTCATAGCAGAGAATCAGGCTTCACGTCACCCACCACTGGAACAGGCCACTGTCACACATTTAGGCCCCGGCACCCAGACAGAGGAGAGGTTCATTCAACTTTGGGTTGCCCCGCAATATAATGGTAAAATGAAATTAAAAATAGTATTGAATGAGGAAGTGCCCTGGAGTAGAATAATATATTGTTAAGGGGAGGTAGTTAATATCTAATCTGCACAAGGGATGGACAGGTCCTGTGGGATCCATGCCTGGTTCATTTTTATGAACGTCAGCTTGTCCACATTGGCTGTAGACAGGCGGCTGCGTTTGTCTGTAATGACGCCCCCTGCCGTGCTGAATACACGTTCAGACAAAACGCTGGCAGCCGGGCAGGCCTGCACCTCCAAGGCATAAAAGGCTAGCTCTGGCCACGTGGACAATTTGGAGACCCAGAAGTTGAATGGGGCCGAACCATCAGTCAGTACGTGGAGGGGTGTGCACAGGTACTGTTCCACCATGTTAGTGAAATGTTGCCTCCTGCTAACACGTTCCGTATCAGGTGGTGGTGCAGTTAGCTGTGGCGTGGTGACAAAACTTTTCCACATCTCTGCCATGCTGACCCTGCCCTCAGAGGAGCTGGCCGTGACACAGCTGCGTTGGCGACCTCTTGCTCCTCCTCTGCCTTCGCCTTGGGCTTCCACTGGTTCCCCTGTGACATTTGGGAATGCTCTCAGTAGCGCGTCTACCAACGGGCACTTGTACTCGCGCATCTTCCTATCACGCTCCAGTGTAGGAAGTAAGGTGGGCACATTGTCTTTGTACCGGGGATCCAGCAGGGTGGCAACCCAGTATTCCGCACACGTTAAAATGTGGGCAACTCTGCTGTCGTTGCGCAGGCACTGCAGCATGTAGTCGCTCATGTGTGCCAGGCTGCCCAGAGGTAAGGACAAGCTGTCCTCTGTGGGAGGCGTATCGTCATCGTCCTGTGTTTCCCCCCAGCCACGCACCAGTGATGGGCCCGAGCTGCTTTGGGTGCCACCCCGCTGTGAGCATGCTTCATCCTCATCCTGCTCCACCTCCTCCTCATCCTCGTCCTCCTCGTCCTCCAGTAGTGGGCCCTGTCTGGCCACATTTGTACCTGGCCTCTGGTGTTGCATAAAACCTCCCTCTGAGTCACTTTGAAGAGACTGGCCTGAAAGTGCTAAAAATGACCCCTCTTCCTCCTCTTCCTCCTGGGCCACCTCCTCTTCCATCATCACCCTAAGTGTTTTCTCAAGGAGACATAGAAGTGGTATTGTAACGATGATAACGGCGTCATCGCCACTGGCCATGTTGGTGGAGTACTCGAAACAGCGCAACAGATCACACAGGTCTCGCATGGAGGCCCAGTCATTGGTGGTGAAGTGTGTCTGATCCGCAGTGCGACTGACCCGTGCGTGCTGCAGCTGAAACTCCACTATGGCCTGCTGCTGCTCGCACAGTCTGTCCATCATATGCAAGGTGGAGTTCCACCTGGTGGGTACATCGCATATGAGGCGGTGAGCGGGAAGGCCGAAGTTACGCTGTAGCGCAGACAGGCGAGCAGCGGCAGGATGTGAACGCCGGAAGTGCGAACAGACGGCCCGCACTTTATGCAGCAGCTCTGACATGTCGGGGTAGTTGCGAATGAACTTCTGCACCACCAAATTCAGCACATGCGACAGGCAAGGGATGTGCGTCAAACCGGCTAGTCCCAGAGCTGCAACGAGATTTCGCCCATTATCGCACACCACCAGGCCGGGCTTGAGGCTCACCGGCAGCAACCACTCGTCGGTCTGTTGTTCTATACCCCGCCACAACTCCTGTGCGGTGTGGGGCCTGTCCCCCAAACATATGAGTTTCAGAATGGCCTGCTGACGTTTACCCCGTGCTGTGCTGAAGTTGGTGGTGAAGGTGTGTGGCTGACTGGATGAGCAAGTGGAAGAAGAGGAGGAGGAAGCTGAGTAGGAGGAGACAGGAGGCAAAGAATGTTGCCCTGCGATCCTTGGCGGCGGAAGGACGTGCGCCAAACAGCTCTCCGCCTGGGGCCCAGCCGCCACTACATTTACCCAGTGTGCAGTTAGGGAGATATAGCGTCCCTGGCCGTGCTTACTGGTCCACGTATCTGTGGTTAGGTGGACCTTGCCACAGATGGCGTTGCGCAGTGCACACTTGATTTTATCGGACACTTGTTTGTGCAGGGAAGGCACGGCTCTCTTGGAGAAGTAGTGGCGGCTGGGAACAACATACTGTGGGACAGCAAGTGACATGAGCTGTTTGAAGCTGTGTGTGTCCACCAGCCTAAATGACAGCATTTCATAGGCCAGTAGTTTAGAAATGCTGGCATTCAGGGCCAGGGATCGAGGGTGGCTAGGTGGGAATTTACGCTTTCTCTCAAATGTTTGTGAGATGGAGAGCTGAACGCTGCCGTGTGACATGGTTGAGATGCTTGGTGACGCAGGTGGTGGTGTTGGTGGTACATCCCATGTTTGCTGGGCGGCAGGTGCCAACATTCCTCCAGAGGCGGAGGAAGAGGCCGAGGCGGCGGCAGCAGCAGAAGAGGCCGAGGCAGCAGCAGCAGAAGAGGTAGCAGGGGGAGCCTGAGTGACTTCTTTGTTTTTAAGGTGTTTACTCCACTGCAGTTCATGCTTTGCATGCAGGTGCCTGGTCATGCAGGTTGTGCTAAGGTTCAGAACGTTAATGCCTCGCTTCAGGCTCTGATGGCACAGCGTGCAAACCACTCGGGTCTTGTCGTCAGCGCATTGTTTGAAGAAGTGCCATGCCAGGGAACTCCTTGAAGCTGCCTTTGGGGTGCTCGGTCCCAGATGGCGGCGGTCAGTAGCAGGCGGAGTCTCTTGGCGGCGGATGTTCTGATTTTGCCCACTGCTCCCTCTTTTGCTACGCTGTTGGCTCGGTCTCACCACTGCCTCTTCCTCCGAACTGTGAAAGTCAGTGGCACGACCTTCATTCCATGTGGGGTCTAGGACCTCATCGTCCCCTGCATCGTCTTCCACCCAGTCTTGATCCCTGACCTCCTGTTCAGTCTGCACACTGCAGAAAGACGCAGCAGTTGGCACCTGTGTTTCGTCATCATCAGAGACGTGCTGAGGTGGTATTCCCATGTCCTCATCATCAGGAAAAATAAGTGGTTGTGCTTTAGTGCATTCTATCTCTTCCACCCCTGGGGAAGGGCTAGGTGGATGCCCTTGGGAAACCCTGGCAGCAGAGTCTTCAAACAGCATAAGAGACTGCTGCATAACTTGAGGCTCAGACAGTTTCCCTGATATGCATGGGGGTGATGTGACAGACCGATGGGCTTGGTTTTCATGCGCCATCTGTGCGCTTTCTGCAGAAGACTGGGTGGGAGATAATGTGAACGTGCTGGATCCACTGTCGGCCACCCAATTGACTAATGCCTGCACCTGCTCAGGCCTTACCATCCTTAGAACGGCATTGGGCCCCACCAAATATCGCTGTAAATTCTGCTGGCTACTGGGACCTGAGGTAGTTGGTTCACTAGGACGTGTGGCTGTGGCAGAACGGCCACGTCCTCTCCAAGCACCAGAGGGTCCACTAACACCACCACGACCATATCCACGTCCGCGTCCCTTATTAGATGTTTTCCTCATTGTTCCCGTTCACCACAATTTTGAGAATGGCAAATTTGGGAATGGTTTTTCAACCCAGAAAAAAAAGTGTGCTTTTATGGTCACTACAAATAACTTGACCAGCTAAAACAGTAGAGATTTGGTTAAATAGAGATGTGAGGCCTGTTTTTTTTTGCGCTGTGGGACAGGTATAGGTTTAATCACAGAATCAGATTTCTATCAGCACGCTAGTGTGTGTCTTAGGTTTTTCTGAATGACACTATCACTAGCTTCAATGTAAGATATTCTTTTTGGGATAGATTTCAAGTAGGCCTCAAATACCAGAAACTAGTTATTTTGCGAATGGCAAATTTGGGAATGGTTTTTCAACCCAGAAAAAAAAGTGTGCCTTTATGGTCACTACAAATAACTTGACCAGCTAAAACAGTAGAGATTTGGTTAAATAGAGATGTGAGGCCTGTTTTTCTTTGCGCTGTGTGACAGGTATAGGTTTAATCACAGAATCAGATTTCTATCAGCACGCTAGCGTGTGTCTTAGGTTTTTCTGAATGACACTATCACTAGCTTCAATGTAAGATATTCTTTTTGGGATAGATTTCCAGTAGGCCTCAAATACCAGAAACTAGTTATTTTGAGAATGGCAAATTTGTGAATGGTTTTTCAACCCAGAAAAAAAAAAGTCCTTTTACGGTCACTACAAATAACTTGACCAGCTAAAACAGTAGAGATTTGGTTAAATAGAGATGTGAGGCCTGTTTTTTTTTGCGCTGTGTGACAGGTATAGGTTTAATCACAGAATCAGATTTCTATCAGCACGCTAGCGTGTGTCTTAGGTTTTTCTGAATGACACTATCACTAGCTTCAATGTAAGATATTCTTTTTGGGATAGATTTCAAGTAGGCCTCAAATACCAGAAACTAGTTATTTTGAGAATGGCAAATTTGGGAATGGTTTTTCAACCCAGAAAAAAAATGTGCTTTTACGGTCACTACAAAAAACTTGACTAGCTAAAACAGTAGAGATTTGGTTAAATAGAGATGTGAGGCCTGTTTTTCTTTGCGCTGTGTGACAGGTATAGGTTTAATCACAGAATCAGATTTCTATCAGCACGCTAGCGTGTGTCTTAGGTTTTTCTCAATGACACTATCACTAGCTTCAATGTAAGATATTCTTTTTGGGATAGATTTGAAGTAGGCCTCAAATACCAGAAACTAGTTATTTTGAGAATGGCAAATTTGGGAATGATTTTTCAACCCAGAAAAAAAAGTGTGCTTTTACGTTCACTACAAATAACTTGACCAGCTAAAACATTGGAGATTTGGTTAAATAGAGATGTGAGGCCTGTTTTTTTTTGCGCTGTGTGACAGGTATAGGTTTAATCACAGAATCAGATTTCTATCAGCACGCTAGCGTGTGTCTTAGGTTTTTCTGAATGACACTATCACTAGCTTCAATGTAAGATATTCTTTTTGGGATAGATTTCAAGTAGGCCTCAAATACCAGAAACTAGTTATTTTGAGAATGGCAAATTTGGGAATGATTTTTCAACCCAGAAAAAAAAGTGTGCTTTTACGGTCACTACAAATAACTTGACCAGCTAAAACATTGGAGATTTGGTTAAATAGAGATGTGAGGCCTGTTTTTTTTTGCGCTGTGTGACAGGTATAGGTTTAATCACAGAATCAGATTTCTATCAGCACGCTAGCGTGTGTCTTAGGTTTTTCTGAATGACACTATCACTAGCTTCAATGTAAGATATTCTTTTTGGGATAGATTTCAAGTAGGCCTCAAATACCAGAAACTAGTTATTTTGAGAATGGCAAATTTGGGAATGGTTTTTCAACCCAGAAAAAAAAGTGTGCTTTTACGGTCACTACAAATAACTTGACCAGCTAAAACAGTACAGATTTGGTTGAATAGAAATGTCAGGTCTATTTTTTAGGCGCTGGGTGACAGGCTCAACTTGCCCCTGATGTAATATATGGCCAAAAATAACCACACTGTTGATGGTTAAATGCACTTGGTGATAGCTTGTGCTGGCACACCACAAGTCACAAAATGGCCGCCGATCACCCCAGAAAAAAAGTGATCTAAAAACGCTCTGGGCAGCCTCAAAAAAGTGAGCAAGTCAATAATAGCACTTCAATGATCCACAGCTGCAGATCGATCACAGAATGAAGTCTTTTGGAGGAGTTAATCTGCCTAATCTCGCCCTAACGTCGCAGCTGCAACCTCTCCCTATACTGATCATAGCAGAGTGACGTGCGGCGCTACGTGACTCCAGCTTAAATAGAGGCTGGGTCACATGCTGCACTGGCCAATCACAGCCATGCCAATAGTAGGCATGGCTGTGATGGCCTCTTGGGGCAAGTAGTATGACGCTTGTTGATTGGCTGCTTTGCAGCCTTTCAAAAAGCGCCTAGAAAGAGCCGAACACCGAACCCGAACCCGAACCCGGACTTTTACGAAAATGTTCGGGTTCGGGTCCGTGTCACGGACACCCCAAAATTCGGTACGAACCCGAACTATACAGTTCGAGTTCGCTCATCCCTACTCAGAAGGTATTTTGATACAATAGACAAATATTGATCATTCAATTAAGAAGCAAGGTGCCAATGCAAACATTTTTTCAGGTGAAATACCCCAAACAGGTTATCTGCAATTGTTTATTACATTTTGTGTTACCTATGTATCTGCCATAAGCTTCAGCAATGATAAGGTATGATTGGCATTAAGAATGGAACTTACCATTCCATTCCTCCCTTCTTGGTGGAAGTGGGAAGGTCCTGCTTCCTGACAGGAGTTCTACAGAGTTCCAGGGTTAGCTTAGCAACCTGGAGTAAGGGAACACATCAATCAGCTTCAGCTCCAAGGGTAAGGGGAGAACATGTTAAGACACCCATCACCACAGTTCAAGACAGGGACACTCAAAAGCCTGCATTTCACAAGTGGACATTCTATATCCACAAGTGTCATCGTATTGCTTAGCAAAGGAAAACAAGGAGAGAAATAATGACTACTCTAGAGAGCTATTGTCTGCCATCTTGCCTTCCACCATACCTCATAATCTTATAGAAACATTGCATCTTGTATGGATGACAGCTGCATGTACTGTAACTCATCCTTTGCACTCATTAAAGAAAAATGTTTGTTGTTCTTCTATGTCTGCCTGATTCCTTCACTCCAGCTTTTAACTTCACCAAACGCCAGGGAAAGATGGTCTGAGTACCCCGTGACACAACATCTCATTATGACTACTATCACTCCCATCCTCTGCACTGTCTCCTCAGTGACTTGCTGCACAGGGCAAAGTCTTTAGTAACAATTTTAGTCATGTGATTAGCATGTAATCAGTGTAGGGATCTTTGTAATTGCGGTGGGATTGGCAATGACAGACTCTCAGACTTCAAAGGTTAAAAGTCTAAATGGTGCTTGATTTTTTTATCCAGCGCACCACAATACAGGGCATCCAATCTAACTGTCACTTGGGTAAAACCTTCAGCTCAGACACCATGTTCAACAGGGTGTCAATGACTGTCTTATGGACAACTGTCAAATCATAAGTCTTCTCCATGATTGTGTATCCTTGAACCAGACTGAGGGAACATTTAAAGGCTTAGGAAACTTTTGCAGGTGTTTTGTGTTGATTAGCTGATTAGAGTGTGACACCATTAGTCTACAATATTGAACATTTTCACAATATTCTAATCATCAACCCTAAAAGGAATAAACATTATTAAGAGGAAGATGCCTCTCAACAAATCAGGTGCATCTCTGCCCTGCTGTGTACCAGAAGCTGAAGTCTACTCCAGCTACACGCTGGCGTAGACTTCAGCTATAACTTCTGCTACTTTCTTACAAAAGTTATAGTAAATGCGGCGGGCAGTGCAAAGCGCCGTCTCTTCCGCTAAGCCCCATCCCTTTTATTTACCACTTCGTAAAAATGTTAAGAAGCCTAAAGAGTCGCAAATTATGGTGCACATGTTGCGTACCCCATAATCTGCAACTTTTTTACACCACAATAGTGACATAAAGGGTATAATAAATGTCCCTCCCTGAGTCTACAATATTAACATTTTTCACAATATTCCAATTTTCTCATATACTGACTTTTGGGTTTTTATTAGCTGTAAGCCATAATCATAGACATTAAAAGAAAAGAAAAAAGGTTTGAAATAGATCACTCTGTATGTAATGAATCTATATTATAATTGACTTTCACTTTTAAATTGAATTGCTAAACTTTTTGATGACATTTTAATTTATTGAGATACATCCACAAGTCACTACAGAGCATGATTCAGAGTAAATAGAAGGCCATCTTTCTTATAGGGGTTGTCTCACTTCAGCAAGTGGCATTTATTATGTAGAGAAAGTTAATACAAGCCACTTACTAATGTATTTTTATTACCCATATTGCTTTCCTTGCTGGCTTGATTCATTTTTCTATCACATTATAGACTGCTCATTTCAATGGTTACGAATAGGTTTGAGCGAATCGAGCTTTGGACCATAGATATGAATTTGATTAGTTAAAAAAGTTTTGTTGGTAATGCTGTTTCCAAATGTATGGGCTTTGTGTAGCCAAACTTTGTTTCGGCTGAAGTTGCGTGAGACTTCGGTGAATGACTTTGGTATTCCTATCTGCGTATTTAAAAACATTTTAAAATCGGAATCGGAAGGCAGTTTTGCTACCAAGGTACCAGCCAGTACTAAAGCCAACTTTGGATTCCTATTTTAAAATGCTTTTAAAAATGCCGAAAGGAATAACAAAGCCATTCACCAAAGTCTCCGCAACTTCGGACAAGATGAATTTTGCCTACACTGAGCCCATACATTTCCATACAGCATTACTACTGAAGTTTTTTAACTAATAGACTTTGGATCTATGATCTGAAGCTTGATTCATTCAAGCCTAGTTACGACCACCCTGCAATCCAGGAATGGTCTTCATGCTTGCACACTATAGGAAAAAGTGCCAACCTCGATAGTGGCAAGGCCTCGTGGGAGCGCACATAGGCTATTGCTTTTTCCTATAGTATGCAAGCAGGACCACCATTCCTGGATTGCAGGGTGGTCGTAACCATGGAAACGAGCAATGTATAATGTGATGGGAAAATGAATCAAGCCAGCAAAGGAAGCAATATGGACAATCACTATACATTAGTAAGTGGCTTGTATTAACTTTCTCTACATGATAAATGCCATTTGCGGAAGTTACATAACCCCTTTAACTACTCTGTCTCCCTTGAATGATAATTTAAAATATATTTTCTCCCCTGTTTATTTTGTTTTGTGCTGCTTGGAATAAAAACAGTTTATATATAATTTTCCTTACTTTTTCCAGTATTCTTCTGTATATTAAACTAACAAGAATGAATGTTTACTAAATTCTTAATGTGGGTATTGAATGGAAGCTTATTTTTATGTCTCTATAAAAGTTTATCTTTAAATACAATTTGTAGAGTGGTTTTCCATTCTAGTGTGCAGCCACTGATGTAGAATGAAATGTTCAGTGCTGTTTCAGCGTAATATTTTCTTCATGATTGCTTCAGTGAGTAATGATTTTGGTGATACTTGATTTGAGCATGACTAGATAAAGTCATGAAAAAGCCCATTAGAAAACACTGAATAAAATAATGAAATCCGTTGAAAATGAATGGAAAGCTGCATCTCAAATCATAGCAAGCTGGTAACACTACTGCATTACCATACAAGCATCATATTTACAAGTTAGTGGCTAGATTTATTGCTTACATGTGTACGATAACCTCAGGTTCTGTTCTTAAAACAGTAGTTTGGCCACTTTGTCTAGTGTGTAGTCAACAAAGATAAGTGAATATAAATAACCCAAAGCAATAAAGAACTTTTACAGCGTTCAACTGAGAAGGTCAAATAAAAAAAAAAGATGCCATTTAGAAAAAAAAAAAAAAAACATTTCAGTGTGTTACTGATCAGGGCATCACAGCTGCTTAATTTGCCTTGGGGAACTATGGGAATAAAGATGAACCGTACCATTTATTTTCCATAAGTTTCAAGTGAAAATGACCTAGAAACCACATTGCACATCTAAAATCTTTGTATTATTCCCACATCTGTTAACTATTTTTAATTACATTTAACAGTTCCAGATGTTTTCTTTAAACACAATGCATCCTTATTGGACATTTTAAACCTGATAGGTATTTTAAGTAAAAATGAAATAAAAACTATACTTTTCAAACATGCATTCCAGAGCCAGCAGATTGTCTGTTTATTTACATGAGTATTGTTAATAGTGAACATACTTTTTAACATTTCCCTAGTAAGGCCTAATTCACACGAACGTATGGCTTTTATAGTTTTTTGCGGTCCGTTTTTCACGGATCCGTTGTTCCGTTTTTGAGTTCCGTTGTGTTTCCGATTCCGTTCCGTATGTCCGCAAAAAATAGCCGTATGGTTTCAGTTTACAATCCGTTTTTTGCGGATTAGAAACAGAATATAAAAGGTTTGACATCATCAGTTTAGGCCACATCCTTTTTTCACTCCCCCTATTTAACTTGGTCATGTGATAGTTGTGACTCCATTTTCATCAGCTTGCTTCAGCATTGAGAGCGTATTTGGAATCCTGTGTTTGGCAGACATTGGTTTCTGGCTACAATTTTCTGCTGTATCATGGCTGAGGAGGAACTGGTTCTCTTGTGCTGGCTGCTTTCTCGGGACTTCGAACCGCAGCCAACTATGCAGAACGTGGAACCGAGGAGGAGGAGGCAGTGGGTTGACCCTATTGGTACATGGATCTGCAACAGCATCCTGATAAATTTCATCGGTATTGTCGTATGTCTGTAAACAGCTTTGACTTGTTTTTAGCGACTCTGAGCCCTGGCCTCACCTACCAGGACAAATATGAGGCGTTGCATTTCTCCAGAGGAACGGCTCATCGTTACGTTGAGGTATGTATCGTTTATGTTATAGAATGTGAATAGTAATACATGTTATTAATGTTATCATGTTGTTGTTGAGGATTGGACCAGACCCTTCACGGACGACCTGGAACTGCAGCCCTTGCAGTTCGGGCCCTCTATGAAGAATATTTTCCAAGTCCTGATGGAGCAGTGCTGTGGCAGATAGGCGTAGTTCATGGCAGTGTGTAAATTAATCTGGACTCTGGTAATCCTAGTAACTTTATTTTCCTATTTTTTTTTTTTTTTTTTTTTGGTGGTGGGGTTATATGTTGATAGTGTAGCGACTCACAAGACAAAGAAGATCCTTGACGTGGGCTTGTGGGCTGGGGTTATATTGTATGAATTGTCAAATAACATTAGTGTAGTCGAAATAGGTAAATTAGGCCATTTTCATGACTACAGAAATCTTATATTTGATTGTCTACAACAACACTCTAATACCTCGTAAAAACCATAACTAAATCGGACCTATGTTATGATTGCATACGCACCCATATGTTGTAATACTTATTCCAAACTTGTAGTTTTTCCATAGGCATGCAGAAGACTTCAAGATGCTGTCCAAGGTCCCGAATTCTGAGATTTTTCAAGCACATACAACATGTTTCCAATAGATGTTAAATATGTTTTTTTTTGGGTTAAGCTGGTCTGGCCATCCTGTATCCCTGCAACTGTATACAAACAACAATTCCCAGTCTGGGTTGATATTCTAGAGCTCTTAGGGCATGCTTGGAGTTGTAATTTTTATACAGCTGGATGGCGGTAGGTTGAGCAGCGTTGACTTTACGTATATTGCCAGCCCGAGTTGTAATGATTCACCAATAAAAAGATGTGTATGACGTTTGGAGTGTAGTGATGTACATAATACATGTAATGTTGTATACCGTAAAAATGTTGATGGTTTGCAAATAAAAGGCTAGAGATTTTGGATTCTTTGTTTATATTTAGAACGAACATTTCCCAGGTAAAAAATAACATACAAATTACATTTGGGTTAATTCCCGCATAAAAGGGCCCTGTGTGCTAGGGCCAGCCACATTAGGGGGTGGTGGGTATCTCATCCTTGGTACAGGACAAAGGGGGAGGGGGCCAAAATCTGGTTCTTGCGAAAATAGGGGCTGGGAATATGTTGGTTGGATGGGCTGCTGGTAAAACATACTGGGCCCAGGTTGGGCTGGTGTGCCACTGCTTATTGTTAAAGCACGACAATGGACATTATGGACGGCCCGCACTAGCTCCACTGGGTCCATAGGGCTTTTTAAAATGTTGGCTACAGTAGCCATTACCGAAACAAAAATGTCTTGCTTTTCGGCAGACAATGGTTCTATAAGTGGCGCTAGGCCACTGAGCATTTGCTCTTCTTTGCCCTCAGCCCTTCTCTGCCTTAAATACTCGAGCACCTGACTTTCTACAATGGCTCGAGTATTTAAGGCAGGTTCTGGAGGCTGTGGTGCGACCCTTCTCCGCCGTGATGGTCTCCTTAATAAAGGTTCGGGGCTCGACTGAACCTCAGCCACAACCTCCACAGCAGAGGACTCCTCCCTCTCTGTCGGATCCAACTGTTACGATTGTTGTCACTCTTCAGTGGCCAGAGAAGGGGAATCCTGGGGAGCAGCCACACGCTCCTCCTCACTGGTTGTCGACTCATGGCCCCTCTGCTCTTCCAGGCTGTCAACAGTGCTGTGGAATGAGAGAGTAATGTAAATAACATTGGTATATATATATACATTGTATGAACATATAAGCCACATTTCATAAACCACACTGGATGATATGGGTCCAGTAGACGTGTCACATATTGATTATCAGGATAGCTAATCAATATGAAAAGGCATTCAGAGATCCTTATTATGTAATATAGACCTGCACAGATGGTTGTCCTTTATTATCGCTATCCTCACCTGTTTATAATGTCAGCCATTTGTGCAGGTCATATCAGGATAAACAATGGTAGCTGGAATACTTTAGCGATCATTGTGGTGACAAGGCCAGTATATTCCCACAAGATATTATAACATGTACCTGGCTTGTGCACTCCAGCCCTAATTGTTTACTAGGCTATAAAACATTACTGGTAAAATGAGAACTATTTTACCAAAAAAAAAGCCACTACAAATATATTTGGGGACATTTCTAAGATAACATTAAAAATAATCTATACATTTCATACTCACGGCCTAAGGTCCAGCACTGGTTTTAAGAAACCCAACTGCCGGGTATAAATATAGGGCTTCTTTCGGACGCCTCCATCGCCACTTTTCCCCATGGCCTGGACTCGTTCCCGGCGGAACTGATCCCGGTACGACTGCCAGCGAGTCTTTAAGCGTTGGACTGTAGAAATATAACATAACTACAATTCAAACTTAAAAAATGTCATCAAACGTATAAAATCACATCACCAAATATGGTTACTACTACATTAAAACCAGCAAATACTTAATTTTGTATACCATATACAGAAGATTTTCTATCTTCCTAGGCTGACTAACCTTATGTTCAAATCACTTCACAAACTTCTTGTTTCTATTGTTGTAAATACTATCTAATCCATCCACATGGACTGTGCTTGACCAGTACACAAAAAAAATATGAACTAACCCAGCTTCAGTGATCCTAGCCAACAGAAATAATATGCAAGCATGGCCACCACTGCAAGATAGCAGGGTTGTTGTAACCCGGTAATCATAACAGGCCTTTAAACATTATTCTTGATATACTTGATATTTTGACATTACAGGGATACACAATTTGAAGCTATAAAGCAGTTTAAAATGTATACCTCTAAGCATGTCCACACATAAAATATATATCAGACTGCAGCAGGCCATGATTATAATTGATGTTTTACTACAGCAGGTCAGCCACCGGTGGCCATGGCTGATGAATAATCAAACAATATATAGTGCTGAGCACTTTCACATTGAAAAAACAAGTGGTACACAACATCCTCATGGTGCCCATTCAAATCAACAGATACTGATTTACCTGCTTCTCGAATATACTCCAATATACACCATTGCTTGACAAGTAACAATTACATTATAGGCATTTTATACATAAAACACATCAACATGGGTTCTCATAACTAATTTTCGCTGTTTGGAGAAACTGGCCTTCTCCCACTCTCTGGGCAACATGTCAAGGGTCACCTCGTCCCATGCCCGCTCCTTGCAGATGCGGTCGTGATATTCCTCTGTTCGAGTGTCCCAAAGCAGGGGACGTTCCTGGATCAGCAAGATCAACTTTTCAACATCCATGTTGAGATGCTGGTATCTTGCAAGGCAGACAGGCCGGGGCCGGTTTCAGCACCTGCACATGTGCTCTTGGCAAAGTTTGTAAACACACAACACATGGCTAAAGTAGGCTGGGCCTAGCATTTCTAAATTAGTGATCCGCAAAAAACGGATGACATACGGATGTGTTCCGTATGCATTCCGTTTTTTTTGCGGACCCATTGACTTTAATGGAGCCATGACCCGTGATTTACGGCCAAATATAGGACAAGCTCTATATTTGTATGGAACGGAAAAACGGAAATACGGAAACGGAATGCATACGGAACACATTCTGTTTTTTTGCGGAACCATTGAAATGAATGGTTCCGTATACGGACCGTATACGGAACACAAAAAAACGGCTCGTACAATCGCAAAAAAAACGTTTGTGTGAACTAGGCCTAAATGTTTCTGAAAGGCTTAAAACCTGGAAACCTTCAAAGATAGATATGTAACAACTGCATTGAACGCTCTTAGCAGCAACAGTGGATGGTTTTCTGGATATAATTTTTTTTAAATCCCTCCCTGTATTCTACAGTGAATCCGATGTGTCACTGAACAGATCTGGTTTAGGTTTACTCCTAAGGGCATTATCTACGTGTCCTCCCTTTAACCTTTCACCCCTATAAAGGGAACGACCAGGCCACTATCTCTTGGAATGGTCTTTATTCAGTAACAGTTAACTCACAGGTGTCAAAAGACACCGTTGTGTGGCACCAAAGAAAAAAACAAAACCATAGTCAGTCCAAAGGTCAGTGCAGGCAGCCAAGGGTCAAATTCAGGAAATGGTCAAAGGTCGAGCACAAGCAAATAAATGGAACTTCAGCACCCCTTAGCCAGAACTAGCAAGCTAAGAACCTATTGTTCAGGAACTTCCCAATGGGTAAGGTGCTTTAAATATCTAAAGGAAAGTTGCTATAGGTTGGGAAGAGAGATGAGGGTGGTCTTGCACCTTAGGAGGAGAGGTTGTGGCAGAAAGCACTAGGTCTGAGCTGATACATTATCATGGTCAGTATCCCAGCATTCTTGTCAGGAAGTAACAGAGGGACACCAGTGGGCGTGAACCAGAAGTATTACATATTTCCTGTCCTAGCTCTTTAATTTCCTCTTCATTTAAACTTTTAGCACAGCAAACAATCTCACTTGACTTTTTCATTGAGACCATTCTGCAGCCGGAGAGGGAAGTAGGTGAGTGAATCAATTAGAGCATCACACATTACACCAATAAAACCAAGGCTTAAGATTGCATATTCAGTTTTGATTAGGCACTCTCCTTTGTTTCTTAATTGTGAATTCTGGTATCATAATTGCTGGGGTTCTTATAGTATAAAGTGCCAGTCATTATGAAACTATTTTCTTCAGCAAATATTTTAGGTACAGTATTCTAGCACCAAAAATCATCTTTCCTGTGCAAGACATCTGTAAACAGGGATCTGCTGCCCGAAAAAAAATGATGCTGTATGGGGCCTAGCAATGGGGACGATTGGAGATGAGCGAATCAAAGCTGACAAAGTGGAATTTGTTACGAATTTCAGGAAAAATTTGATTTGCACCGAATGCGAAATTCCTCGCGCTTCGTGGTAACAAATCACATTTTTCCTAAAATGGCTGCTGCATGTGTGAGGACATGGCAAAAGGAACTGTGGGAAGGTGGGATAACCCATACTAACTTGCATGCAGCCAATCAGCGGTCAGCCAGCCCTGTGATGTCACAGCCCTATAAATAGCAGCAGCCAACTTAGATTCTGCCATTCACCAGCGTACTTAGTGCAGGGAGAGACATGTCTGCAGGCGCTAGGGACAGTAATAGAAAAAAACGTCATTGTGCTACAAAAACGATTTACAAGTGCAGGGAAAGATTATTCAAGGTGTAGGGAAAGGATAGGGAGGAATTATTCCACAGCATTAATGTTAAACAGGGTTCATTCGGGGAGGTGACAGCCTGGGAAATAGGAACAATCCTATTAGACCTTGCAGCACTGACTGGGCACCCAAATTGCCATTATACAGCTTTGTAATTCCATCAAGTGCTGTTTAATACAGGCATTAACAGGGTTTATTACAAGGAAATATTTCTACATTTTATTTGCCTTAGTGTGGTGCAGTTATATGTTCTAAATCATATTTTGGCTTGTATTAGTGGGAAAAAAGGGCTTATTTGCCGTTGTGTGGTGAAGTGTGAAAATTACAGCCCTTTTTATCGTGTATTAGTGGCAAAAGTAAAATATATTTGCCGCTCAGCAGTGCAGTTATCTTTGTTAAAACCCATTTTGGCGTGTATTAGTTGTAGGAGGGTGCAAGGGTCAGTCATTGACGGAAGGTACGTGTCACCGAGATTCCTGGTCTCGGTGAGATAAGAACCGGTAATTTTGTGTGTCAGCAGCAGCTAGTGCTGGCTGACACTGTTGTTTTACTTACGGTAGTATGGCTGTAAAGCCGTTCCGGGCCGATTCTTATTGGGAGCAGCCAAAGAGCAGGGTGGGTGGCTGTTCCCCACAATCCAGGCCAGGTTTTTGGCTGGGCTATAAAAACCCAGCCAGCAGTCTTAGCTGGGTGGAATTGATCCTCCATCTAACAGTGAAGCTCTGTCAGGCTCTTCTTTGGGACCTAAACGTTTTGTATGGTGCTGGAGAGCCACACGCTGGGAATCAGGCGCCTTAAAGCCTGCTGTGGACGGCTGTGGACTGCCGTGGATAAATCAGCCTGCCAGGTGTGGACTTTGTGCTGTCCATGGCCCATAAACAGGTAGGAACTAGTGTTAGGGACCACTCATAGAGGCGACCTTGACGTGGTGAGTGGCTTATTACGCTTTGGCCAAAATGTACACCAATGCCTCATTCAACATCCAGCATAGAGGCAGGGCAGAGTGCTGGTTGCAGAGTGCTATTGCATTTGTGTTTTTGCGTTTGTATATGTATTTTGCCATAGCGATGTGCACCTGCATACAGGGTTGTGCTGACTGAATCCCCCACATTTTTTCTTTGTAGTATATATTGGAGGCATGGCGATCTCCATGCAGTCATGCACACCTGACCAGTTAGTGTGCCCTGGAGGCTGGTTTTAAAGTCAGTATAAAACTGAGTCTACTTTTACAGCACCTACCAGTAGCCATTTGGCTCCAGGAGAAGTATATAGTGGGCTCAGCATGCATGTTGGTACTTGCATCCCTGGATCCGATGAAAGCTGTCACGGCACCGGACGGGGTTAAAAGCAGAGTGTGCCTGGCGTGCATGCTGTACCTGCGCTCCCTGGACTTTGTGTGGCTATCATGGCCCATAAACAGGTAGGAACTAGTGTTAGGGACCACTCATAGAGGCGACCTTGACGTGGTGAGTGGCTTATTACGCTTTGGCCAAAATGTACACCAATGCCTCAATCAACATCCAGCATAGAGGCAGGGCAGAGTGCTGGTTCCAGAGTGCTATTGCATTTGTGTTTTTGCGTTTGTAAAAATATATATATATTCGCAGTTCATCGTTGCACTAATCTGTTGAAATGCTTTTTCTGTAAAAATAGAAAAAAAATAGGGCCTAATTGCCGTTCAGCGGTGCAGTTATATGTGGTGAAGCACTTTTCGCAGGATGGACCGAATTACGTAGTGGCGACATTTTTTATGTGACACTGGATTTTTGGGGGAAAATTGATGGGTGATAATAGACTTTCTTCTCTATGAAACAATTTCCATTATCCTTTCATTGGTGAAATTTTTTTTATTTCAACCATGTTTTGTTCGGGAAAATTGATGGGTGATTGTACAACTCCTTTTGCGGTATGGACTGAATTACGTAGTGGTGAAATGTGCTATGTGAAACTGGCTTTTTTTGGGAAAATCGATGGGTGACTGTACACCTCCTTTTGTGGTATGGGCCGAATTACGTAGAGGTGAAATGTGCTATGTGAAACTGGCTTTTTTTGGGAAAATCGATGGGTGACTGTACACCTCCTTTTGCTGTATGGGATGAATTACGCAGTATTGAAATTTTAAATTTCAAAGTAAACTCTGCTGATCTGTTTCTCTTGTGAAGTCAATGACTCAAGCAATGCACCTCTCGCAATTTACACCAGATACATTATTTTCATGTAGAGATCCAAGAATTATGTTGGAGGCATGTAGTGTATGCAAGCCATGTGCAACCCCTCTCATCACTCACACGCTGTTCTGCACCTGGTTTGCCTGGTCGAAGAGAGTCATACAGGGGAGGGACTGCTTCATGTCCTTCAGCAAGAAATCGAATCTTGGCTTTCTCCGCAACAACTGAAAATCGGAACCATGGTGACCGACAACGGGAAGAATATGGTTTCGGCGCTGCGTCAAGGATGGCTGAGCTATGCGCCCTGCATGGCACACGTGTTCAATCTGGTTGTCAAGCGGTTCCTGAAGTCTTCCACCCATCTGCAAAACATCCTAAAAATGTCCAGGAAACTTTGCATGCAATTCAGCCACTCGTACACTGCAAAGCACACCCTCCTTGATCTGCAGTGGCAAAAAGGCATCCCCCAATATGGGCTGATATGCAACGTTTCCATTGGAATTCCACCCTCCATATGTTGGACCGACTGTATGAACAAATAAAGGCCATAAACCATTTCTTGATGATCCAAACGGACAGGAGTTGTCCCCTGTGTAACTACGATGTCAGCCAGTGGCAGCTCATGCATGACACCTGCCGTTTGCTCAGGCCCTTTAAGGAGGCCACGTTATTTGTCAGTTGCCAGGACTATGGGATGAATGATGTCATTCCACTGCTTCATGTCCTGGAACAGATGCTGGTAAATCTGGCTGGTCAGGGGACTGGAGATGTGGCGCCTAGAATGATGATGGCAGAGTTTGATACATTTGTCTGTCAATATCTCTGATTACACTCAGTGAACGGGAACATCATTTATTGCTAGGATATGCAAACATCAACCGATGGGGTGTTAACTGCCAGAAGTAGGTCATCGGCACGAAGGAGCAGTCATTTTCACAGCTCAAGGTATTCTCCCGGAAGCTTGCATGTCGACGGTCTGCATTGCGAAGCTTGTCTAAAAGAAAAATCCTGCAGTGCACTAGTGATGAGCGGCAGGGGTCATATTCGAATTCGCGATATTTCGCGAATATTTTTTAGAATATTCGTCGAAAATTCGCGATTTTTTTTTTTACTCAAAAAATCGGAAAGGTAATGATTGTGTAATATGCGAATTTTCGGAATTCGAATTTTCGGATTCGAATTTTGTATTGCAAATTTTTCAACTTACAACTATTAGACAAAGAAGATTATATCACTATATTAGCTAAATTGCTCTATTCGATTTTTTTCGAATTTTCTCTATATTGCTATAAATTCGTTTTTTTCGAATATTCGTAATATTCTAAAACAAGAATATATAGCAATATAGCGAAAATTCAAAAAAAACGAATATAGAGCAAAATTCGCAAACACTACTACTCCTAAAGTCAAGTATATTGCAGCCTTCTTATTGGCCCACAAGCTAGAAGCAGTGAGCGATCATGTGTACTGATAAAAAAAAATAAAAAAAAATCGAAAATAAAAAATCGGGAAAAAATTAGAATATTCAAAATTTCGAATATATATAACTATATTCAAAATTTTCGAGAATTTTCAAAGTACCTATATTCGCGATAAAAATTCGAAATTCGAATATTCGTGATCAACACTACAGTGCACCTCCTTGGAGGAAACCCTTGATCCGGAACAGGCTTCTTTGCTCCTACAAAAACAATGGACTCTGTACAGCGTGACACTGATGTATAATTTCTCATACACCAGACTGAAAGAGTATTCCAAGCATCTGTCTGCCCACGTAGCTGCCGAGAAGCAGAAGGGTCTTGCCATTGAAGTGGGCTCAGAGCTGAACCTAAAAGCCAAATTTTCCTGTTTACCCAGACTCAAAGGAAAGGGCAGAGATCCACTGGCTGTGCTCATACAGATTTCATCCAAGCCTCCGCTCAACAAGGCAAGAACAGAGGACCGGATTGCGTGGACAGGTTTGTTCTGTGGGATGTACTTAGTGGACAATCTATTGGAGGTGTTACCAAAGATATTTACTTGCCTCCTGCTTTTCCTGTATAACGGCTCTGAAGCACTCACGGCTATCGTAGGGACATGGTTCCAAAGAAACTTTGACTGTTTTTTTGGTAATCTGGTGATCAGTGGTCAGGACCTTACGTGGCTAGCAGCGATGTGGACCGGGTATAACGTGTCTGGATCAGTGTTGGCCACAGAGCTTGTTTTCTCTGTGCCTGTCCAACCTCGCATGGATATTTCTCATGCCATCCACGCAGAGGACTTCAAGACTTTATGGAATGATATTTAAAAATCAAAGACTATTCCAATGTCTTTACTCGCATTTCTTCAGACGCTAGAATCCACTTATCAGCAACCCAGCTTGTCAAGGAATGAGTTGGAGTCGGCTTATTCGCTGGACTGTCCCCCAGTTATCAGCCATAACACGATAAATTTCATGATCAATATGCACTACCCTCGTGGTCACCCTGACTCTTGTCGTCAATCCATTCTTGTTGATGAAGCACTTTTTTTTCCAGTTTGTCCTTTAAATCTTGTGGTTTTGCCTCTTCTGTGTTGTATTTTATGTGTGTTAATATCCTGTTTGTTAAATAGACATTGTTTTTTCTCTCCCATTTAAAAAAAATAAATGAGGCACCTGGCCTCTCATCACAGAGCCCAGTGGGAGCAACACCATCAGAACCCACATAGCCACACTCCCGGCGCTCCACGTCCTGCCTCTTCGCCTTCTCCTCCCTCCTCCTATTTGTCCTCCACTCCACTTTCCACCATGTTGGCTACTGGCATTACAGTGATTGGCTGGCCGACACGCATCATTAGGTCCTATATAGCACCCGATGACGCGGGTTCGGCTCATTGCGAGTCAGGGATAGCTGCGCTTAGGAAGGGACATATAGTGTAGGGAGTTTGTGATCGCAATGTATTCAATTAAAGAGAACCTGTCACCGGGATTTTGTGTATACAGCTGAGGACATGGGTTGCTAGATGGCCGCTAGCACATCCGTAATACCCAGTCCACATAGCTCTGTGTGCTTTTATTGTGTAAAAAAAAAAAAATTTGATACATATGCAAATTAACCTGAGATGAGTTATGTCCCTGACTCATCTCAGGGACAGGACTCATCTCAGGTTAATTTGCATATGTATTAAATATTTTTTTTTTTACACAATAAAAGCACACAGAGCTATGTGGACTGGGTATTGCGGATGTGCTAGCAGCCATCTAGCAACCCATGTTCTCAGCTCTATACACAAAATCCTGGTGACAGGTCCCCTTTTAAGGACTATTGTATGTGGTAGAAGCAATTTAATCTTGCAAAGTAGTCTTCGATTTTTTTTCCCATACTTTGAGATTCTATTTCTATAGAGGGTGTCTGCAGTGACTTATGACATCTGTTTAGCAATATCTTCAGTGTGTCAGGGGCAGAGATAGGAAGAATATTATTAAAAACAATTATATGTTTTTCATAATTTATCCACATTTTTCCTATAAACGGTCCCTGCAGTGAATTGTCACATCTGTGCTGCAATAGCATCTGTGTGTCAGGCCCAGATATTTGGAAACATATTAGTGACAACAAATATATATTTTTTCATAATTTATTCATAACTTTCCTATAAACGGTCCCTGCAGTGAATTGTCACATCTGTGCTGCAATAGCGTTTGTGTGTTAGGCCCAGATATTGGGAAAAATATTAGCGAAAACAATTATATTTTTTCCATAATTTATCCATAATTTTCCTATAAACGGTCCTTGCAGTGAATTATTACATCTGTGCTGCAATAGCATGTGTGTCAGTCCCAGATTTTGGGAAAAATATTAGCGAAAACAATTATATTTTTTCCATAATTTATCCACATTTTTCCTATAAACGGTCCTGGCAGTGAATTGTCACATCTGTGCTGCAATAGCATGTGTGTGTCAGGCCCAGATATTGGGAAAAATATTAGTGACAACAAATATATTATTTCCATAATTTATCCACATTTTTCCTATAAACTGTCCCTGCAGTGAGTTGTCACATTTGTGCTGCAATAGCATGTGTGTTACAGGCCCAGATATTGTGAAAAATATTAGCGAAAACAATTATATTTTTTCCATAATATATCCACATTTTTCCTATAAACGGTCCCTGCAGTGAATTGTCACATCTGTGCTGCAATAGCATCTGTGTGTCAGGCCCAGATATTTGGAAACATATTAGTGACAACAAATATATATTTTTTCATAATTTATTCATAACTTTCCTATAAACGGTCCCTGCAGTGAATTGTCACATCTGTGCTGCAATAGCGTTTGTGTGTTAGGCCCAGATATTGGGAAAAATATTAGCGAAAACAATTATATTTTTTCCATAATTTATCCATAATTTTCCTATAAACGGTACCTGCAGTGAATTATTACATCTGTGCTGCAATAGCATGTGTGTCAGTCCCAGATTTTGGGAAAAATATTAGCGAAAACAATTATATTTTTTCCATAATTTATCCACATTTTTCCTATAAACGGTCCTGGCAGTGAATTGTCACATCTGTGCTGCAATAGCATGTGTGTGTCAGGCCCAGATATTGGGAAAAATATTAGTGACAACAAATATATTTTTTCCATAATTTATCCACATTTTTCCTATAAACTGTCCCTGCAGTGAGTTGTCACATTTGTGCTGCAATAGCATGTGTGTTACAGGCCCAGATATTGGGAAAAATATTAGCGAAAACAATTATATTTTTTCCATAATTTATCCACATTTTTCCTATAAACGGTCCCTGCAGTGAATTGTCACATCTGTGCTGCAATAGCGTCTGTGTGTCAGGCCCAGATATTTGGAAACATATTAGTGACAACAAATATATATTTTTTCATAATTTATTCATAACTTTCCTATAAACGGTCCCTGCAGTGAATTGTCACATCTGTGCTGCAATAGCGTTTGTGTGTTAGGCCCAGATATTGGGAAAAATATTAGCGAAAACAATTATATTTTTTCCATAATTTATCCATAATTTTCCTATAAACGGTCCTTGCAGTGAATTATTACATATGTGCTGCAATAGCATGTGTGTCAGTCCCAGATTTTGGGAAAAATATTAGCGAAAACAATTATATTTTTTCCATAATTTATCCACATTTTTCCTATAAACGGTCCCTGCAGTGAATTGTCACATCTGTGCTGCAATAGCATGTGTGTGTCAGGCCCAGATATTGGGAAAAATATTAGTGACAACAAATCTATTTTTTCCATAATTTATCCACATTTTTCCTATAAACTGTCCCTGCAGTGAGTTGTCACATTTGTGCTGCAATAGCATGTGTGTTACAGGCCCAGATATTGTGAAAAATATTAGCGAAAACAATTATATTTTTTCCATAATATATCCACATTTTTCCTATAAACTGTCCCTGCAGTGAATTGTCACATCTGTGCTGCAATAGCGTGTGTGTGTCAGGCCTCATGCACACGACCGTTGTGTGCATCCGTGTCCGTTGTTCTGTTTTCCGTTATTTTCTGCAGACCCATTGACTTTCAATGGGTCCGTTGAAAATTCGGAAAATGCACCGTTTATCATCTGCGTCCGTGATCCGTGTTTGCTGTCCGTCAAAAAAATATGACCTGTCCTATTTTTTTGACGGACAACATTTCGCGGACCCATTCAAGTCAATGGGTCCGTGAAAAAACACGGAGGCACACAAGATTGTCATCCGCGTCTGTGATCCGTGTCCGTAGGCTACTTTTGCACTGACTGATTTGTAGATCCGTCTGCATAAAAGCTTTTTCAGATCTGATTTTTCACATCGTGAAAACTCAGATCTGACAGTATATTCTAACACAGAGGCGTTCCCATAGTGATGGGGACGCTTCAAGTTAGAATATACTAAGAACTGTGGACATATTTGCCCCCTGCTGCCTGGCAGCACCCGATCTCTTACAGGGGGCTGTGATCCGCACAATTAACCCCTCAGGTGCCGCACCTGAGGTGTTAATTGTGCGGATCATAGCCCCCTGTAAGAGATCAGGTGCTGCCAGGCAGCAGAGGCCAGACCCCCCTCCCTCCCCAGTTTTAAATTCATTGGTGGCCAGTGCGGCCCCCCTCCCTCCCTCCCCAGTATTATATTCATTGGTGGCCGGTGCGGCCCCCCTCCCTCCTTCCCCAGTATTATATTCATTGGTGTCCAGTGCAGCCCCCCCTCCCTCCCCAGTATTATATTCATTAGTGGCCAGTGCGGCCCCCATCCCTCCCTCCCCAGTATTATATTCATTGGTGGCCAGTGCGGCCCCCCTCCCTCCCTCCCCAGTATTATATTCATTGGTGGCCAGTGCGGCCTCCCCTCTCCCCCCCCCTAATTAAAAACACCCCGCATCATTGGTGGCAGCGGAGAGTTCCGATCAGAGTCCCAGTTTATTCGCTGGGGCTCCGATCGGTTACTATGGCAGCCAAGACTCTACTGCAGTCCTGGCTGCCATGGTTACTTAGCAATTTTAGAAGCATTATATTTACCTGCGATGTCTGTGACCGGCCGGGCGCTCCTCCTACTGGTAACTCTCCGCTGCCACCAATGATTTGGGGGGGGGGGGGTGTTTTTAATTAGGGGGGGAGAGAGGGGAGGCCACACTGGCCACCAATGAATATAATACTGGGGAGGGAGGGAGGAGGGCCGCACTGGCCACCAATGAATATAATACTGGGGAGGGAGGGGGGCCGCACTGGCCACCAATGAATATAATACTGGGGAGGGAGGGGGGCCACACTGGCCACCAATGAATATAATACTGGGGAGGGAGGGAGGGCGCCGCACTGGCCACCAATGAATATAATACTGGGGAGGGAGGGGGGGCTGCACTGGCCACCAATGAATTTAAAACTGGGGAGGGAGGGGGGTCTGGCCCCTGCTGCCTGGCAGCACCTGATCTCTTACAGGGGGCTATGATACGCACAATTAACCCCTCAGGTGCGGCACCTGAGGGGTTAATTGTGCGGATCACAGCCCCCTGTAAGAGATCGGGTGCTGCCAGGCAGCAGGGGGCAGTTATGTCCACAGTTCTTAGTATATTCTAACTTTAAGCGTCCCCATCACTATGGGAACGCCTCTGTGTTAGAATATACTGTCGGATCTGAGTTTCGCGATCTAACTCAAATCCGATGGTATATTCTAACATAGAGTCGTTCCCATAGTGATGGGGACGCTTGAAGTTAAAATATACTATCGGATTGGAGAAAACTCTGATCCGATGGTATATTAATAGGGACTCCTGACTTTCTTTACATTGAAAGTCAATAGGGGACGGATCCGTTTGCAATTGCACCATATTGTGTCAACGTCAAACGGATCCGTCCCCATTGACTTGCATTGTAAGTCAGGACGGATCCGTTTGGCTCCGCACTTTCCTTCATGTCCGTGGATCCTCCAAAAATTAAGGAAGACCCACAGAAGAAAAAACGGACAAGGATCACGGAACTACGAAACCCGTTTTGTGGACCGCAAAAAAAAAACGGTCATGTGCATGAGGCCTTAGGCCCAGATATTGGGGAAAATATTAGTGACAACAAATATATATTTTCCATAATTTATCCACACTTTGCCTATAAACGTTGTCTGCAGTGAATTGTCACATCTGCGCTGCAATAGCGCGTGTGTGTCAGGACAACAGATAGTGAAAATATAAGTGATGTCCTTTTTCCGTACTTTTATGTATTTTTCCATATACTGTGCTTGCTGTGAACTGTGACATCTGTGCCACAACTTGTGTGTAAAGCGTGCATAAAACATTTAATATGAAGAAGACGAGCATTATGGGACGGGGAAGTGGCCGTGATGATGATGGTGGATGCAGAGGCCGTGGCCCTGGGCACATTGAAACTGTGCCTGCTGCCAGAGCACAAGAAAAACAATCATCCAAGATACCTAGCTTCATGTCCCAGTTTGCAGGGCGGCGCAGGAGACCACTCTTGAAGTCAGCCCAGTGCGAGCAGGTGGTCAGTTAATTTGCAGCAGATAGTGCTTCCAGTCTGTTAAGCACCACCCTGTCTTCCACCAAGTCCAGTCTCAGTAGCCAGGAGTCTAGTCAACACAATCCTCACCCTGATTCTCCTTCCTCCCACCATTTATTATCTGGCCAAACAAGTGATCCCACACTCGGATATTCCGAGGACCTCTTTGCATCGCCATTAATTGATTTGGCCCTCTCGCCAAGCATGCTTTAAGAGGGATCTGAGATATTGCACCCCGATTCCCAACCTCTTGAGCGTTCAGAGTCACAAGAACATGACGCTGGGGAATAGCAATTATTTATTAATGAGGTGGATGATGATGAGACACAATTGCCAATGACTCAACTGCAATTACTGTCTCAAGAGGTTGAGGAAGAGGATTACACACAGTTGTCAATCACTGAGGTTGTGGTTAGGTCAACAAATCAGGAGGATGATCAGAGTGAGGAAGTGGAAGAGGAGGTGCTGGATGACTAGGTCACTGACCCAACCTGGGAAGGTGGCAACAAGCCGAGTGACGAGAGCAGTACAGAGGGGGGGAGGGGATCTGCAGCACTGCAACTGGAAGAGACAGTGAGGTGGCAAAAGGTAGAAGGCGGTCACCACCGAACAGGCCCGCAACTGTTCCTTGGAGCACCTCTTGCATAAATCTCCCTTGCCAAGGGGTAGGTGTTCTGCAGTATGGCGCTTTTTTGAGGAAAGTGCGGACGACAAAAGAATAGTAGTTTGCAACCTGTGCCACACCAAAATGAGATGGGGCGTGAACACTAGCAACCTCACCAGCATGATACGCCACATGGCATCAAAGCACCCTAATAGGTGGGCCGAACACCTGGGTCCACAATCTGTGTCTGCGGGTCACACCACTGCCTCCTCTTCCCCTATGTTACATGCTGGCCAATCCCCTGTCCAATGCCTCCCTCCCTGCACCTGGACCTTCACAAGCACCATCAGCGACCACATCCACTTCCCTGTCCTAGCGCAGTGTCCAAATATCATTACCCCAGGCATTTGAACGCAAGCACAATTACCCAGCTACCCACCCACCCACAGGCCATAGCACTAAATGTGCAGCTTTCCAAATTACTGGCCCTGGAAATGTTGCCATTTAGGCTTGTAGACACAGAGGCCTTCCGCAGCCTGATGTCGGCAGCCGTCCCTCGTTACGCAGTCCCCAGCCGCCACTATTTTTCAAGGTGTACCGTGCCAGCCTTACACCAACATGTGTCCCTTGACATCACATGTGCCCTGACCAACGCAGTTACTGGGAAGGTCCACTTAACCACGGACACATGGACAAGTGATTTCGGCCAGGGACGCTACATTTCCCTGACCGCACACCGAGTGAAAGTTGTGGAGGCCGGGAGCGACTTGTACCCTAGGATGGCACAGGTGCTACCGACGCCAAGAATTGCGGGCCCCAATTCCATCAGGGTTTCCTCCACCACCTATGTTAGTGGCTCCAACCCCCATTTCTCCTCCTCCACCTTCTCCTCCACGTCCACCTCCGAATTATCCGCGTGCAGCACCAGTTAGGTTAACTAGAGTCACCAAAGCGTCAGCAGGCCACCACCCATAATGTTTTAGATGGTCAGATCAGCAGGCCCTTGCTCCTAATGTTTTTGAGGGTCACCCGCAGGCCATCAATCATAATTTTTAAAGGGTGTGTATGATGCCCTCCTTTATGTGTAACTAAGGGTCTATCGGAGTGCCTCTTCCTTGTAATTTTTGGCAGCACTTGCACTTTACACTCACCTAAAGAATTATTAGGAACACCTGTTCTATTTCTCATTAATGCAATTATCTAGTCAACCAATCACATGGCAGTTGCTTCAATGCATTTAGGGGTGTGGTCCTGGTCAAGACAATCTCCTGAACTCCAAACTGAATGTCAGAATGGGAAAGAAAGGTGATTTAAGCAATTTTGAGCGTGGCATGGTTGTTGGTGCCAGACGGGCCGGTCTGAGTATTTAACAATATCGCTCAGTTACTGGGATTTTCACGCACAACCATTTCTAGGGTTTACAAAGAAAAGGGAAAAACATTCAGTATGCGACAGTCCTGTGGGCAAAAATGCCTTGTGGATGCTAGAGGTCAGAGGAGAATAGGCCAACTGATTCAAGCTGATAGAAGAGCAACGTTGACTGAAATAACCAGTGGTGTTCACTTGTAGCAATGTCCCCAATCCTGGACAACCCCTTTAACTGCAGCACCAAGCCATGGGATTTAACCCTTACACTGCCTTACTGTTACATAAGCTGTAGGTTATATCTACAATAAACAAAAGTTCATGATAAGGAGATGTGCTAATGAGCTCTGAAAAGCAGCATTAAAGTGAAAGAATCAACATAAATCATTAGTTTCTCTGTGAAGTGCCACCCTCTCCCATTCTTTCTGATGCCCTAGGCTCTTGCCCTCATGCGCCCTGTTGTAAACTCGGCCATGCTCTCCTACTTTCACAGTAATCTAAGGTGAAAACTTTCACTTCAATAATTTCTTTATTATATTTTAACCTATTATGGTACCTGTATTGCTATAAGAAGGACATGGTATCTTACTAATATACAAGAAAAACAAAGCCCCAAAATGATGTATCATAGCCTGCCCCAACCAAACCAATAAACCTACAAATATACTCCTGACAGGGAGAAGAAGAGCCATAAAGGCTGGAAAAAAATATAAAAAAATGTAATTTTTTGAAACATACAGTATATACAGTACATAAATGTAGAAAAATTAAATCAAGATGAGGACAAAGAACATCAAATTATGGAATGGTCTTCACACACATTGCGCTGAGTACAGAACCCACCACATAAACATGCTCTCATAAATTTGGAAATACATGTCACTATCACAGAGGTTAATAAACCCATTACAAACAAAATTTAATCAGATACCTGGGGTAAAGTCATGCGCTTAAACCTAGCACAGCAGTGGGGGAGGGGATAACCCCCCCCTAAGAATTCCTACACTCACCAGTCACTGTAGGAATGTAAAGCAGAGGGTCCAGAATGCACCTTGACAAAGTTATTACGCAAAACACTCCTTTCCCTGATTAATATTTCTGTGACAATAGCTGGGGTTTTCTCCTCCCAATCTTTTGGTCCCACAGTGACTGGGGAGTGTAGGAATTCTTAGCTCCCAAAGCTACAACATAAGCAGAATCCATGATCCATTGAAAAACCTTCAAACACCACAGATATTTCTAACATTTGTTCTTAAATTTCACCTCTAGATAATTTAGTATTTCAAAGGTGCTTTATTGGGCTCACACATTAGATAAAACGGAAAAAACAATATCACATACTGTAATCAACATATTGCATGCCAGACTGACTTCATCATGCCCGGAAGAGGCTCAAAGGGGAAACCCTCGATTGGGCCAAAAGTCTTCCTTGACCTGCTTTCAACCTTTCTACTCCGGAGGTTTTTTCGTTTTGTGTTAACCCTATGTACAGTATAAGCCGGTAATGATAGTTATGAAGATTATCATAGCACAGATTGTATCCATAACCTGAATATGGAGAACTAACAATGGTTTGTATAAGGTAAAGTGGAAAAAAGAATGTCAATTATAGGTATGTGATTGAAATGACTAGTGTTGATCACGAATATTCGAATTTAGAATTTTTATCGCGAATATAGGTACTTCGAAAATTTGCGAATATTTTGAATATAATGATATATATTCGTAATTTAGAATATTCGATTTTTTTATATTCTATTTTTTTTTTTTTTTTTATCAGTACACATGATCCCTCCCTGCTTCTAGCTTGTGGGCCAATAAGAAGGCTGCAATATACTTGACTTTAGGAGTAGTGTTGTTTGCAAATTTTGCTCTATATTCTTTTTTTTCGAATATTCGCTATATTGCTATATATTCTTGTTTTAGCAATATAGCGAATATTCAAAAAAAACTAATATAGAGCAATTTAGCTAATATAGTGCTATAACCTTCTTTTTTATAGTTGTAATTTTTTTCCAATCTGAACTTCAGATGAGAAAAAAATTATAGCACTATATTAGCTAAATTACTCTATATTCGTTTTTTTTCGAATATTCGCTATATTGCTATATATTCTTGTTTTAGAATATAGCGAATATTCGAAAAAACAAAGTTATAGCAATATAGCGAATATTCGAAAAAAACAAATGAATATAGAGCAATTTAGCTAATATAGTGCTATAATATTCTTTGTCTAAAAGTTGAAAAATTCGCAATAAAAATGCGAGAATTCGAATACGAAAATTTGCATATTACACGATCATTACCTTGCCGATTTTTTGAGTAAAAAAATTGTGGAATATAACGAATATTCGAATTTGTGAATATTCGACGAATATTCTACGAAATATTCGCGAATTCGAATATGACCCCTGCCGCTCATCACTAGAAATGACATTATAGGATACAGTTTACAGTTTTAAGTTTAACCCTTTACTTACTGCCGATATATATCTTTTTACAGTGTTCATTAACAGACTTTATTCTAGGCTGTCACTTTGTTATGGTGGCTTAGAATAAGCTATGCATGTGTCTTCCTAACAGAGAGAAAGAACTCTGCTCCGACATCACAGCTTGGCCCCTGTTCTAATGGCAAGAATGAGGAAAAGGGGTATTTGGTGAGAGAATCTGGGCAATTTAACCTCTTAGATGCCACAGTCAATAGCAACTGTAAAATCTAAGTAGATAGGAGGGAGGGAGCTCCCTCTCTCAGTCATCATCTTTTTCTTCATGCACATTCTTCATAGCTTCTTCTCTCCTATGCACCTTCTCATTCTGCTCAGCTACTTTTCCAGCACCACTTTTTCCATATTTGTTTCCATAAACTGACGTAAAAAGGAAGCAGATGTTTGATAAACTGTGAGAGATTAAAATAATTGTTATCTACTTCAACGTTAATCTCTCATATTATGCAATACATTGACAGCATTAATATTTGAAATATAAACACAGCCTTAGAAAATAAGAACAAATCAATGTAAATGAGAGCTAAAGATTTATATTTCTAAATCTTATAGCAAACACCAATGAAATGTGAAGGTAAGTGAGTAATCTATGCAGCCGGTGTAAAGGTGCTACAATGAAGAACATGTTTCTACTACAGTTACATCAATATATTACTCAGTTTAAGGATACCATATCTAATTACATATTTCTTGTTTAAAAATTAAAAGTGTATTCATTTTCCAGACTGCGAGTTAATATACCACATGATCTTAAAGTGTAATGCTTGATTCAGGTAATTTTTCAGAATGAGGCCACATTCACAGTAGTGTTGCGAATCCAGTAGCCTGATCTGACATAAATGCTGATTGTCGGCTATACAGAATCCACTGCATTTAGCGGTATTTCTCCAGCCAAAATCCATGACTATAATAGGATTGTAAAGCAAAAAAAAAAGGGAAAAAAAGTTAATTCAACCACTCAAGGATCTGAAGGAATCCCCAGAGTGTGTGAAAGTTGGCGCCGACAGTGGTGGTACAGAGTAGTAAAGTCCGAATAACGCAAGGAAGGCAGCTGAAAAAGTGTCCAATGAAGGCACTCGATACAATAATGAGATAGACAAAGAAGAAGGTGAGTTGAAAGGGGTTCAACTGACCAAGGGGTGGGGGAAGGGGAGAAAATTGAGAAAGTGCCAATCCAAGCTATGGGTAGGTAGAAAGAGTAATAAAAAAAAATTTAATTAAATTAAATAAAGAGAAATAAAAAGTGGTATTGATTATCCACTATACAGGATTATGATATTGTTAGTATATTAGATAGAATGTGGTGATATGTGACCCCAAAGTGGATAAAAGTGGACTGGTAACATTCAACAACAGCAGCAGCATAAGATTAAAAGCACTTACTTCACTGGGGGGCTGTCAGCAGGATAAGCACATAACACCTGTGACGAATACCCCCCGGCCAGGATCGTATGTAGAATCACAGTGAATGATGGCAGCAAGGCAACAGCGATTCTGATCAAATCACCTTTAATATTCAATATATGGCTCAACGCATTTTGTGGATCAAAGTTTCCCCTTCATCAGGAGCAAGTATAATACAATAGTGCTGTTGACATACCAGGCATATATATACACAGACCAATCACCTGGCAGTTTGCGAACTTGGCGCGATGTTGTCCAGGTTGGGTGGGCGGGGCTTGCTAAAGACTCTGTGCACATGTCTCTGGCCAGCAACACGGGGAGAGCCGGTGGGTATGTGAGGCATCGCCAACTAGAAAGTGGTGCCGAGTCTATTTACTGGAAACTGATAGGTGAATCGATGCGCACGGTGATGATAGCATTAGGTAATTGGTACACACCAAAATGACAGGTATATAGGGTCAGGTATGCACATAGCGAACGGTGATGATATGGTGTTTCATATTTCTTGCCATGTGTTTTATATCAGGTATTTTATCCTTCGCTATGTGTATACCTGACCTTATATACCTATCATTTTGGTGTGTACCAATTACCTAAAGCTATCATCACCGTGCGCATCGATTCACCTATCAGTTTCCAGTAAATAGACTCGGCACCACTTTCTAGTTGAAAGTACCACCCTGGTCATGTGACCAATATCACCAGATCACAAGACCACATAGGCGATGCCTCACATACCCACCGGCTCTCCCCGTGATGCCGGCCAGAGACATGCGCACAGAGTCTTTAGCAAGGCCAGCCCACCCAACCTGCGTTCCACCAACCGTTCCACTGGGAGGAAGTACGTCGGATCGCTCTGTCCCTCCCCTACAGTACACGGCCTGGTATCGTCCTGGGTCACGCCCCCCTATCCCGTTCGTTCCAGCACATGTTCTCCACTCTGGGGACTATAATTCACATGCCGATAGATCACATCTTACTTTATTACTGCTCCCATATGAAAATTCCATTTTAATAATACTGTCCTTGTATGGTGATTCCATTTCCGCCCTTTGGAACGCAGATTGCGTTCCACCGACCGGAAGTGACGCTTCACCACTTCCGGTTACGGACAACATCGCGCCAAATTCGCAAACTTCCAGGTAATTGGTCTTTGTATATATATGCCTGGTATGTCAACAGCACTATTGTATTATACTTGCTCCTGATGAAGGGGAAACTTTGATCCCCGAAATGCGTTGAGCCATATATTGAATATTAAAGGTGATTTGATCAGAATCGCTGTTGCCTTGCTGCCATCATTCACTGTGATTCTACATACGATCCTGGCTGGGGGAGTATTCGTCACAGGTGTTATGTGCTTATCCTGCTGACAGCCGCCCAGTGAAGTAAGTGCTTTACTGGATGTCACCCATCCATTTTAATCTCATGCTTTTAACCTTATGCTTTTAATCTTATGCTGCTGCTGTTGTTGGATGTTACCAGTCCACTTTTATCCACTTTGTGGTCACATATCAGCACTTTTTATCTAATATACTAACAACATCATAATCCTGTATAGTGGATATTCAATACCACTTTTTATTTCTCTTTATTTTATTTTTGATATACGCATTTTCATTTATATACAGTTTTGACCTATTTACAGGTTCGACCTACAGTATGTACTATCTGAGACTTCCTGTTACACACTGATTGGTCTCCAGTACCTTTTTTTGCTACATTGTCTGTCCTACTCCTCTCTGTGTTTGTACCACTACACCACTGGGACAGTACTCTTTCTACCTACCCTTAGCTTGGATTGGCGCTTTCTCAATTTTCTCCCCTTCCCCCACACCTTGGTCAGTTGAACCCCTTTCAACTCACCTTCTTCTTTGTGTATCTCATTATTATAATAGGATTGGCAGTATGTGGTTGTATCTGGCAATGCTGGATATGGTGAGCTCCATTAACTTTATCCTCAGCAGGATCAGACTACTAGAATTCAAATGTAACTTTAAATGGGGCCTAAGCTATAATGTGGCTACATCAGGAATACCACTATTTCTGGCCATTATGACTTATATCTGGCATTTTAGCAGATTTTCCCTCTGCAATCAGTCTGTAATTCTAATTCTTCTCTGAAGTAGTGTGTGGAGAAAACCTTTGAGGCAGCAACACTAACACCGAACATTACATAGCAAAACTATGTACAGGGTGGGCCATTTATATGGATACACCTTAATAAAATGGGAATGGTTGGTGATATTAACTTACTGTTTGTGGCACATTAGTATATGTGAGGAGGGAAACTTTTCAAGATGGGTGGTGACCATAGCGGCCATTTTGAAGTCGGCCATTTTGAATCCAACTTTTGTTTTTTCATTAGGAAGAGGGTCACGTGACACATCAAACTTATTGGGAATTTCACAAGAAAAACAATGGTGTGCTTGGTTTTAACGTGACTTTATTCTTTCATGAGTTATTTACAAGTTTCTGACCACTTATAAAATTAGTTCAATGTGCTGCCCATTGTGTTGGATTGTCAATGCAACCCTCTTCTCCCACTCTTCACACACTGATAGCAACACCGCAGGAGAAATGCTAGCACAGGCTTCCAGTATCCGTAGTTTCAGGTGCTGCACATCTCGTATCTTCACAGCATAGACAATTGCCTTCAGATGACCCCAAAGATAAAAGTCTAAGGGGGTCAGATCGGGAGACCTTGGGCGCCATTCAAGTGGCCCACGACGACCAATCCACTTTCCAGGAAACTGTTCATCTAGGAATGCTCGGACCTGACACCCATAATGTGGTGGTGCACTATCTTGCTGGAAAAACTCGGGGAACGTGCCAGCTTCAGTGCATAAAGAGGGAAACACATCATCATGTAGCAATTTTGCATATCCAGTGGCCTTGAGGTTTCCATTGATGAAGAATGGCCCCACTATCTTTGTACCCCATATACCACACCATACCATCAATTTTTTTGTTCCAACAGTCTTGGAGGGATCTATTCAATGTGGGTTAGTGTCAGACCAATAGCGGTGGTTTTGTTTGTTAACTTCACCATTCACATAAAAGTTTGCCTCATCACTGAACAAAATCTTCTGCGTAAACTGAGGATCCTGTTCCAATTTTTGTTTTGTCCATTCTGCAAATTCAGTGCGCCGATCTGGGTCATCCTCGTTGAGATGCTGCAGTAGCTGGAGTTTGTAAGGGTGCCATTTGTGAGTAGCTAATATCCGCCGAAGGGATGTTCGACTAATGCCACTCTCCAGTGACATGCGGCGAGTGCTACGCTGTGGGCTCTTGCTGAATTGCTAACTGTAGCATGGGAGATGGGTGGTCTCGTAGGGTGTCTTGCATTGAAATCTGCTGCAATGACCCGGTTACTGCGTTCACCAGACATCAACACAATTTCTATCCGCTCCTCACGTGTTAACCTCGGTGACATTTCAATGGCTGTAAACAAATAGAAACTTGTAAATAACTCATGAAAGAATAAAGTTACGTTAAAACCAAGCACACCATTGTTTTCCTTGTGAAATTCCCAATAAGTCCAAAAGTTGGATTCAAAATGGCCGACTTCAAAATGGCCGCCATGGTCACCTTCCATCTTGAAAAGTTTTGCCCCTCACATATACTAATGTGCCACAAACAGGAAGTTAATATCACCAATCATTCCCATTTTATTAAGGTGTATCCATATAAATGGCCCACCCTGTAGTTTAGATGTAAATACAGCAGTGGTTAGACAATGAATTACTTACAAATCAAGAGCAGTCTCTTTGTCTCTCTGCCTGCCTGAAGCATCCGCTCATTCATCCTCCTCACTTCTCCATAGACTTCTATATAATATCTTACTGAGGAAGATGGATTTGAACAGTAAGGCTTTCTACTGTAGCAGTACCTTAGGTTCTCTTCAAATGTGACATGCCACCCAAAAAAACAATCCAGAAAAATATGCTCTCCAAAAACCATATGGTGCTCTTTCCCTTCTGAGCCCTACGGTGTGCCCATACAGCAGTTTATGACCACATATGGGGTGTTTCTATAAACTGCACAATCAGGGTAATAAATGTTGAAGTTTGTTTTGCTGCTAAACCCTTGCTACTTTACTGGGGAAAAAATAATTCTAATGGAAAATCTGAAAGATTTGTAAAATGTGGCTTGGTCCTTACAGTGAAAACTGGCTTGTTCCTGAAGGGGATAAATAAGCAAAAATAACCTAATGTGAAAAACACATTGTAAACCTGGTATTACATTTTTCCCACCCACAACAGTGATATAAGGAGGAAGAAAAGGCATGGTTATTATTTCTGCCTACTATCTTAAGTGTGTTTATATGCGCACATACAAAAAATAACTTTCTAGTGTGAAAAGCATGTTGTAAACTGCTGCTGCTGTACTCCGCTGTTCCTCCGCTTACCGCCATGGTCCTAGGCATCATGCTCAGCGGTGATCCTTCCATCCACGGCTGCAGTTCTGAACTCTGTCACTGTAAGTGCTGTGGTGCTGAGGATTCCGCTCCACAGGTTCCACTCAGACCTTGCCACAGCATGCTTGCTGCTGGTTTCTTGTTACACCACCCTGGGGGTGGCGTGCATCACTCCCTGGGCTGCATGGGTTGGGTCATGTGACCCAGCTGACCAACCCAGGCTCTCCCGCAGGTACTATAGTGGCTCAGCCCTCTTTCTAGATGCCTCAGTGTCAAGGTCCTTGTGTTTTCTAAGCTCCTGATACTCACCTGTACTCTTGACTTATACCTTGCTCCTGGATTCTGCTACTCATCTGATCCCTGCCTGCTTTCCTTGACTCTCCTGTTGCCGACCTGGATTGCCTGACCTGTCCCTGTGCCGCCTGCCCTGACATTTTTCCTGTCTGACTATGCCTCTACCTCATCCTTCGGTCCTGCACTGTTGCTCCTGGTAACGACCCCGCCTGCTTGACTACGCTTGTACTACTGGTACCTACTCAGGTACCTCCTGATCCGCCTGGACCAGATGCCTCATGTGCCTACCCTCCTCAAGAGGTAGCAACCTGGTGTTCCCTTCAGGAAAGTCTATCCCCACCATCAGGAGTACTGTGAAGAATTGAGGGGTGCACTTAGACAACACCCTTAGGGGAGGTTGGACACGTGGCACAGTAGGTTTACACCTGCTGGTTCGTGACAGTATGAGATTATTCCCACTCACAACAGCAATATAAGGGTGAAGGAAAGGCTGGTAAAAGATTTCTACATACTGCATATAATAATATTGTGCAGATATAATAGTAACATAGTAACATAGTATATAAGGCCGAAAAAAGACTTTTGTCCATCCAGTTCGGCCTGTTATCCTGCAATGTGCTGGGAGGGGGGGGGGGGGAATAGTGCACTTGTTCAGCGTTTGCAGCAGAATGCTCTGTACTAGCAGTAAGCCCATTTAGAAAACTGAGATATTCTGAAAACTGTTTCAGAATAAAAAATACATCTGCCTCTCTGTTCTAATGAGATTTATTTATTTTTGCTTGCAGATGGATGATTTTTGCTTCTGCAGCAGCTGTATGCCAGCTCATGTATGCAGTACTGCTCCCCAGTCCCTCGCCCCCTGATTAAATTCCTTCTTCTACACATTTCTTTCTTTCTATTCTGTCCCTACACTGTCCCTGTAATACGAGAATAGAGGCTTGCTTGTGACTCTGTGTACTGTGTACTAATATTGTTTTCTGTCACCCATCCTCATCAGCAGTTCAACACACAATGATATTCTACTCCTTCTGCAAGGGTACTTCCCTGCCTGCTTCCCCACTGATTGGCAGATGAGGCTGTTTTTCTTAATGTGAGCCAATCAGGGCAAGCCCTCTCCCCACGTTCTCCCAGGGGTCATATGAGCATCCTCCTTCTTCCTCCCTTGTGGTTTTTCCTCCTGCATGTACAGTAAAATGACACTGCACACCATTTTACTGGATTCATCAGAAGCAAACCTGAAAAGCTTCAGGTTCATTTTGCGAACAGATTTTTGTCAAATTTGTAACAAAGCCGGTTCGTTACAAACTGGTCCACTCATCCTTAGGGCTCATATTTTGCGGTCTGCAAATTTCAATTTGCGGAACGGAACGGGCTGCCCATGATAGAAATATCTATTCTTGTCTGCAAAAAAGACAAGAATAGAACGTGTTCTATCTTTTTTGTGGGGCCACGGAATGGAGCAACTGATCCGGAGAGCAGACTGAGCCTTGGATGCGGACCCAAACAATGGTTGTGGAAATGAGCCCTAAATGTGTATGCTTACCTAAAACTATTGAGTAGAATAAAATAGCCCCCTTAGCCAAAATACTTCATTCCTACTTCATTTTTACATTTTATTTTCATGTAACTTATTTGTTTCTTGTTTTTCAGTGAATATTTTCAAAAAACATATACCGTAAGCAAAATATTATTTCTTAAATTATGCATACAACTTTATTATATGAATTGATATTAAGATTTCTCAGTAGATGGAACATATTCCTTTTTGGTTGGATTTCTCTGCAGATAATGAATATAAATCTTATATTAGCTGTTTTTAAGTGTATTACCTTTAATTTCATGCGCTTTCCTTGCAAGTCCTAACATATTGTAATTGGTTTTATGTGCAGCTGGTCAAGTGTTACCTCTCTATTCATCCAGAAATGAAGCAACAACAGACACAAAGCACCAGCATAATGTTACTGGCCTGAAGGTTGTTGAAAGTACAATTTCGTTCAGTAAGAACATTGGCAATTTCATAGAGGAAATTTCACAAGAGAAAATGTTGCCACTAAACATTAGTTGTGCAAGGCCAAATGGAAAGGAAAATTATAACTTCTTTCTGTGACTTAATTGTACCACAAATGTACCTTAAATGAATATTTAAAATGGAAAACGTGGAATTCAAAATGCTTGCTGAGTATGTATATTACATATATTGTACTTGTGAAGTAAATCTTGTACACTAGATATAATATTTTTGGTTTCATATAGATGTGATATTTGTGTAGTGTGTTTCATTAGGGACGTGGAGATGCCAATAATGTGGAGATTTTATTTTTGCTATTTTTTTTCATTGGAAACCGTATTTTCAATGGAAAAAAGCATATTTATTTTTTACTGGAATTTTTTTTTTTTTTTTTTACTTTTTTACCCACTTAATAGTCCAACAAGGGGACTATGGGACTATAACAGACAATCTTTTGATTGTTTTTAAAATACAATGCACTATCCCTATAGTGCAGTGCATTTTAATGTCAGTGCTATACTGACATTGACCAGCAGGCTGCACCAGAGAGGCACAGCCTGCTGGAAAATACTCAAGGCTGGTTTGGGGTTTATACCAGGCTACTGCCATATTTTTGGAACCCCGCGATCACATTTGCGGGGTGCCGATGGGAGATAGAGGGAGTCCTCTTTCTCTGTCATTGCTTATATGCAGCGGGCATCATTACCCGTAGCATGTAAGGGTCCGCCTGGGTCAGCACTCCCGCCAGTCTGGGCTGTTAGAGCAGGAGCACAGCTTTCATGTGAGCATTGAGCTCCCACTCTCTGCTGCAGGGGGACCAGCATAAGGCCCCTTAGTTATCACCATAAAAAGGCGTCTTGGTGGTAATTAACACGTTAATCTATTGATGTCTAGTTGTGTTGAATACTTTCTTATTCACTTTATAAGCCACCGTTACTAGAGAGCCTACCTCAGGGAGAGTATGATAGCTCACTTTGAATATTCCCTTGCAGTGCCTCAGACTTACGCATCCAGTGAGCATCGAGTGTTTCCCACGGAGCCATCAAATGGATGGGGTTTTATTTTTATTTTTTTTAACACAAGCAAAAGAGGGGAAAAAGCCTGTACTAATGAGCGCTCCACAATGGAAACACTCATTAGTGATAGTGCACAGGTGGCAAGGCCCACACAGAGCCAGGTGCACACAGAGAGGGCTCTGAGAGCCCCCTCTGGCATGTATGCCATATGTTTGCCACCACTGCCTTCGACAATGCATATATATTGTTGACAAGCACACATTTTTATACTCATTCTCTCTCTCTATTCAGTGAACTTCAAGTGAATCTTGCTTGGTTCTCTGATATATATTCCTATTTAAAGTAAAGGATTAATTTTGCTTTCTTATTAGCAAATCGTGTTATCTACTTAATAAACAAGGATTACCCGAATATATCCTTTTACAAAGAAGAGGATTCCAGGTAATAGGAGAAAGAAGCTGCAGAGACATCAAATCCCCCATGACTGTTCTGCCTGGCGCAGTAAACAGAATGCAGATTTGGTAAGCGTAGCTTATGCAGTGTCAATAGAGATTAAATCATTTCTGCATTCAGGTAATACAGGTTCATAAACAATGATAATTCTCTACTTAATGCCCTAGAAAACAGGCAAGAGGAATTTGTTTTGAATTTCCTATGCTTGTTCTACCCCAATACCTGAACAGCTATAAATCCTAATGATGACTATTTGAGTATAGATGATGTAATGGATCTCCTAGCACCCCGACTGGTTAACTCCACTGATGAATGCTCCTAGTGCTTCCCGAGGGCTCCAAGCACTCCGCTCGACACAGTAACCACCACAGACCCCACAAACCGCCAAACCTTGGTTAAGGTCTCGCCGTCCTCCACCCACGCTGGACTCAAGACCGGGCTTCAGCTTCCAGTGGGTGAACTTCTCCTAAATCCAGAGAGCAGGAACCAGCTCTTACAAGAGCTTATACTCAGGGGAGTATTGTGATATAGTAATCCCCAAGAGTGTAGATATCCCATCCCCCAAACATGAGCAAAGACTTCATGAAGGAGTAAAGCAGGTCTGTTTAATGAGCACAAAGACATTTCTTATATGCAGTTTTCCCCACAAGGTTACCACCCACATGGACCTTGTGAAGCACAGGACACAAAGTCACAACAGCCAATCAACACAGTATTGTACAGTTAGACACTCACAGCTAATTTACACAAACCCCCATACAATTAACAAATTACAATGGGCATTGTCTGTGACGCAATCAACAAAATACAATGGGCATTGTCTGTGACGCAATCAACAAATACAATGGACATTGCCTGTAACACAATTACCAAACACAATTAACCTAATCATTTTACAGGCAGAAAACACACATTTTTCCCAAAACACAGAAAACACCTCAAAACCCCACATATCCCCATAAATTACATCCATGGATAGCTCTGATCTGGGCAAACAACATATCCCAAAAAATCACCCAGAACCGAGCAGGAGTTCCCAAATTTCCTGGAAGTCATATTTGACCGACCGCAAATATGGATTTCCTGCCCAAAACAGTTCCACAGATTTAGGTTGTGCGGCCCGTCTATGTTCTTCTTCAAAGTTAGTATATGGGCAATAATCCTGAAGCAAGAGGCTGGCAAACAGGCCCCTCCAAAACCCAGTGGTGAGGTTATTTTTGTCACAGATGAACATCATACAATTGATATAAATGGATTTATATACATATATACAGTCAGGTCCATAAATATTGGGACATCGACACAATTCTAACATTGTTGGCTCTATACACCCCCACAATGGATTTGAAATTAAATGAACAAGATGTGCTTTAACTGCAGACACCCTCAAATTAAAGCTGTCAATTTACATCCAAATCAGGTGAACGGTGTAGGAATTACAATAGTTTGCATATGTGCCTCCCACTTGTGAAGGGACCAAAAGTAATGGGACAATTGGCTTCTCAGCTGTTCCATGGCCAGGTGTGTGTTATTCTCTCATTATCCCAATTACAATGAGCAGATAAAAGGTCCAGAGTTCATTTCAAGTGTGCTATTTGCATTTGGAATCTGTTGCTGTCTACTCTCAAGATAAGATCCAAAGAGCTGTCACTATCAGTAAAGCAAGCCATCATGAGGCTGAAAAAACAAACAAAAAAAACATCAGAGAGTTAGCAAAAACATTAGGCGTGGCCAAAACAACTGTTTGGAACATTCTTAAAAAGAAGAAACGCACTGGTGAGCTCAGCAACACCAAATGACCCGGAAGACCACGGAAAACAACTGTGGTGGATGACCGAAGAATTCTTTCCCTGGTGAAGAAAACAGCCTTCACAACAGTTGGCCAGATCAAGAACACTCTCCAGGAGGTAGGTGTATGTGTGTCAAAGTCAACAATCAAGAGAAGACTTCACCAGAGTGAATACAGAGGGTTCACCACAAGATGTAAACCATTGGTGAGCCTCAAAAACAGGAAGGCCAGATTAGAGTTTGCCAAACGACATCTAAAAAAGCCTTCACAGTTCTGGAACAACATCCTATGGACAGATGAGACCAAGATCAACTTGTACCAGAGTGATGGGAAGAGAAGAGTATGGAGAAGGAAAGGAACTGCTCATGATCCTAAGCATACCACCGCATCAGTGAAGCATGGTGGTGGTAGTGTCATGGCATGGGCATGTATGGCTGCCAATGGAACTGATTCTCTTGTATTTATTGATGATATGACTGCTGACAAAAGCAGCAGGATGAATTCTGAAGTGTTTCGGGCAATATTAGCTGCTCATATTCAGCCAAACGCTTCAGAACTAATTGGACGGCGCTTCACAGTGCAAAAGCAACCAAAGAGTTTTTTTTAAGGTAAAGAAGTGGAATGTTATGCAATGGGCAAGTCAATCACCTGACCTGAATCCGATTGAGCATGCATTTCACTTGCTGAAGACAAAACTTAAAGGGAATCTGTCACCTGGTTTGACCATATTAAGCTCTCACCATGGCCATGTGTAATAAATTACCTTCTCTCCTGCAGTGGTTTTCTTTCTTATTTTTATGCTTTCATTTTGCTAAAAAAGCGATCTTTGTGTTATGGAAATGAACCCTGAAGGTGCCCAGAGGGGCGTTATTCTTCACCCTCTGAGCCCAGTAACGCCCCCCTGCAGTGCCTAGCCCGCCTTAGTAATAGCCCAAGCACGCCTCCTCGCTATGTAGTAACGTCTCACAGTCTAGTTTAATGGCGCCGCCCCCTCTGCTATGTCAGTTAATTCATTCAAACCAGGCACCTTGAATCTTTAGTTAGTCCGGCTGAAATCTTGCGCAGGCGCAGTACCGCCTACTGTCTGCGCCTGTGCGATCTGACCGCTCCTGAGGACAACAGCCTCAAAAGTGTCACTGGGCATGCGCAGAGCCCAGTGACGTCTTCTTATCGCTGTTGCCCTCAGGAGCGGTCGGATCGCACAGGTGCAGGCAGTAGGCGGTACTGCGCCTGCGCAAGATTTCAGCCGGACTAACTAAAGATTCAATGTGCCTGGTTTGAATGAATTAACTGACGTAGCAGAGGGGGGCGGCGCCATTAAACTAGACTTTGGGACGTTACTACATAGCGAGGAGGCTTGCTTGGGCTATAAACTAAGGCGGGCTAGGCACTGCAGGGGGGCATTACTGGGCTCAGAGGGTGAAGAATAACGCCCCTCTGGGCACCTTCAGGGTTCATTTGCATAACACAAAGATCGCTTTTTTAGCAAAATGAAATCATGAAAACAAGAAAGAAAACCACTGCAGGAGAGAAGATAATTTATTACACATGTCCATGGTGAGAGCTTAATATGGTCAAACCAGGTGACAGATTCCCTTTAAGGGAAAATGCCCCAAGAACAAGCAGGAACTGAAGACAGTTGCAGTAGAGGCCTGGCAGAGCATCTCCAGGGATGAAACCCAGCGTCTGGTGATGTCTATGCGTTCCAGACTTCAGGCTGTAATTGACTGCAAAGGATTTGCAACTAAGTATTAAAAAGTGAAAGTTTGATTTATGATTATTATTCTGTCCCATTTCTTTTGGTCCCTTAACAAGTGGGAGGCACATATGAAAACTGTTGTAATTCCTACACCGTTCACCTGATTTGGATGTAAATACCCTCAAATTAAAGCTGACAGTCTGCAGTTAAAGCACATCTTGTTCGTTTCATTTCAAATCCATTGTGGTGATTTATAGAGCCAAAAATGTTAGAATTGTGTCGATGTTCCAATATTTATGGACCTGACTGTATATAGTTAAGCTTTATATTCTTGTTTTATGCTTGGGATTCTATTGTAGCATTAGATAAACACATCTAATTATTCAAGGAGTCAAGATATATATAAAACAATTTTATACATATAAGGCACACATCACGTAAATTATTCACACAAGAAAATGAAACCTTTTGTTCCATACTCAAAGACAAATAAATGACCTTTAATGTTTAATCTAGATATGTGTGAACTTTACAACTGAAAAATACACTTTAACAAGAAGCTTAACAGAGAAATGTCAGTTGAGAATATTAGCAGATTATCTGTGATTTTTAGTGACATTCATTAACATATGGTGATTTGATTTGAAATATCCGCTATCTATTTATTACCCAAAATATAATTGTGTGCCATTGGTGTTTATGGCAGATCATGCACTGCACTTCCTAAAAATTAGGTGATATATGTTATATTTTATTAGAAGTAGAGTTGAGTGAACCCGAACTGCAAACCCGGACTTTTTCACTGAAGTTCGGGTTCGGTGTTCCGGTGATTTTATTATTTTCCGTTATAACATGGTTATGACGGAAAATAATAGCATTCTTAAAACAGCATGCTAAATAAAATGTCTATGGAGGGGTTAAAAATAAAAAATAAAACTCTTCTTTTCTTTAGGACCTGCAAAAGGACATAACCATGTTATAACAGAAAATAAAAAAGTGAAGTGTGGGTCCCCATTGACTTAACTGGGGTCCGGGTTCGGGTTCGGGGTAAAGTTCGGGTTCCACAGTTTTGCTCAACCCTTATTAGAAGTTGTTTATCCCAGCAGATCATGTAAATCAATTATAACTCAATGTAGGCAATATACTGGAAGTAATACATTTACTTTGATCATTTATAAACACCTTTGCAAACCACCTAATGTGTATTTACTGTTGTCATGTTAATTATCCTATACAAATATACTGCACTTTTCATATTATTTTACTCAGTGTTTCACTATAAAGTCATATGAACATAGCAGTGACTCAACCACAGACTGTACAAAGTTACATAACTGTAATATTGCACAAATAAAAGTCTAACAAGTTTTTTTTTTCTGTTGAAATCATTTGGAAACCTAGTGAAAAAAAAAAATGGCATGTCATTAGAAGCAGTATTACAGAGGTATTCTCTCCTATAATAATTGTTTCTTGGATGAAAATATCCATAATACAATGCTAAATAGGCGGCATTATGTGGCAACACAAAGGGCCTACAACTATATAGTATTCTGCCATATAGAAAGCACGTGTCTGTACACACACCCCAATCATTGTAAGCATTACTGTATTACTGTATTGAAATATTTGAAAGATAGTCCTTAATATATTAATCATTATGTAAAGCAAAATGACAAAATGGTCACATAATACATTTGAATAATGCCCTAGCCATAAATTGACTTTTTTCCCCCCAGTTATTTAGTACCACAGAATGACCAGAAGCTTCTTCTCACTATAGCACCACCAACCACATCATTTCAGTAGCAACAAAATAATTAGCTACAATTCAAAACTTGAAACTATTTCTTACAAACATGCAATAAATTGAAATAACCCAAAATGTATTTTAAACTGGAAAATCATGCTGATAATGCTGGTATGCTTTAGCGACTTTAATATAGTTGCTGATCTACAGTGAGAAACAGAAGTATTTGAACACCCTGCGATTTTGCAAGTTCTCCCACTTAGAAATCATGGAGGGGTCTGAAATTCAAATTGTAGGTGCATTCCCACTCTGAGAGACAGATAAAAAAAAAACAATTGTATGATTTTTTAAGAATATTTTTGTCTTGCACTGATGAACATAAGTATTTGAACACCTGAGAAAATCAGTGTTAAGATTTGGTACAGAAGCCTTTGTTTGCAATTACAGAGGTCAAACGTTTCCTGTAGTTCTTGACCAGATTTGCACACACTGCAACAGGGATTTTGGCCCACTCCTCCACACAGATCTCCTCTAGATCTGTCAGGTTTCGGGCTGTCGCTGAGCAACACAGAGTTTCAGCTCCCTCCAAATATGTTTTATTGGAATTAGGTCTGGAAACTGGCTAGGCCACTCCAGAACCTTGATCTGATTCTTACGGAGCCACTCCTTGGATATCCCAGCTGTGTGCTTCGGGTCATTGTCATGTTGGAAGACCCAGCCACTAGAGATGTCGCAAACATAAAATTTTCCGTTTGTGAACGGCGAACGCGAATTTTTGCAAATGTTTGCGAACCGGCGAACCGCCATAGTCTTCAATAGGCAGGCGAATTTTAAAACCCACAGGGACTCTTTCTGGCCACAATAGTGATGGAAAAGTTGTTTCAAGGGGACTAACACCTGGACTGTGGCATGCCGGAGGGGGATCCGTGGCAAAACTCCCATGGAACATTTCGTAATTGACGCAGAGTCGGGTTTTAATCCATAAAGGGCATAAATCACCTAACATTCCTAAATTGTTTGGAATAACATGCTTTAAAACATCAGGTATGATGTTGTATCGATCAGGTAGTGTAAGGGTTACGTCCGCTTCACAGTGACAGACCAAACTCCCCATTTAACAGACCGCAAACAGTCCATTTGCACAACCGCAAACTCCCCATTTGCACAAGGTTGGATACCAAGCTAGCCATGTCCCGTTCCTTGCCCTCACTGATGTCATTGAAGGTCTCTTCCTCCACCCAGCCACGTACAACACCAAGGATCCCGAAAGGATCCCGAAAGGTGACAACAAGCCCCCTGGGACGCCTGCTGTGGTTGGTCTTCCACCTCCTAAAAGCCACCGACGACAAGGCTGCTTCTGGTGGTGATGGTGACCACAACTCTTCCTTTTAATGCTCATCTACGGCCTGATCCAGCACTCTTCGCAGGGCACGCTTCAGAAAAAACGCATATGGGATGAGGTCGATGATGTTGCCTTGGGTTTGATTGACCAGGTTTGTCACCTCCGCAAAAGGACGCATGAGCCTACAGCCATTGTGCATGAGCGTTCAGTAACGCGGCAAAAAAATACCCAGCTCCGCAGAGGCTGTCCTCTTTTGTTTAAATTTTAAAAAATCTGTTCTTAACAGTTTAATCTCTGTTTTGTCCCCTATCAGGGGCTGGTGTATGGAATAGATTTTAGGAACCTGGAGATGGAAAAAGATGCTTGGTCGGTCCTCTTACTTCCAATTTGGGGCACTGCGTGTACGCCTTGCAATGTACTGTGCCACCCGATATGAGTGGTGTGTTTAACCGCCTCCGGACCGCCTAACGCAGGATCGCGTTCCGGAGGCGGCAGCTCTGCGCAGAGTCACGCATATACGCGTCATCTCACGAGACACGAGATTTCCTGTGAACACGCGTTCACAGGATCGGAAAGTAAGCGAGTGGATCTCCAGCCTGCCAGTGGCGATCGTTCGCTGGCAGGCTGGAGATGCGATTTTTTTAACCCCTAACAGGTATATTAGACACTGTTTTGATAACAGCGTCTAATATACCTGCTACCTGGTCCTCTGGTGGTCCCTTTTGTTTGGATCGACCACCACAGGACACAGGCAGCTCAGTAATAAGTAGCACCAAACACCACTACACTACACCCCCCCGTCACTTATTAACCCCTTATTAACCCTGATCACCCCTGATCACCCCATATAAACTCCCTGATGACCCCACTGTCATTGATCACCCCCCTGTCATTGATCACCCCCTTGTAAGGCTCCATTCAGACGTCCGTATGTTTTTTACGGATCCACGGATACATGGATCGGATCCGCAAAACACATACGGACCTCTGAAAGGAGCCTTACAGGGGGGTGATCAATGACAGGGGGGTGATCACCCCATATAGACTCCCTGATCACCCCCTGTCATTGATCACCCCCCTGTCATTGATCACCCCCCTGTAAGGCTCCATTCAGACGTCCGTATGTGTTTTGCGGATCCGATCCATGTATCCGTGGATCTGTAAAAAACATACGGACGTCTGAATGGAGCCTTACAGGGGGGTGATCAATGACAGGGAGGTGATCACCCCATATAGACTCCCTGATCACTTCCCTGTCATTGATCACCCCCCTGTAAGGCTCCATTCAGACGTCCGTATGTGTTTTGTGGATCCGATCCATGTATCCGAGGATCTGTAAAAAACATGCAGACGTCTGAATGGAGCCTTACAGGGGGGTGATCAATGACAGGGGGGTGATCACCCCATATAGAATCCCTGATCACCCCCCTGTCATTGATCACCCCCCTGTAAGGCTCCATTCAGACGTCCGTATGTGTTTTGTGGATCCGATCCATGTATCCGAGGATCTGTAAAAAACATGCAGACGTCTGAATGGAGCCTTACAGGGGGGTGATCAATGACAGGGGGGTGATCACCCCATATAGACTCCCTGATCACCCCCCTGTCATTGATCACCCCCCTGTCATTGATCACCCCCCTGTAAGGCTCCATTCAGACATTTTTTTGGCCCAAGTTAGCGGAAATTATTATTATTATTTTTTTTTCTTACAAAGTCTCATATTCCACTAACTTGTGACAAAAAATAAAATCTCACATGAACTCACCATACCCCTCACGGAATCCAAATGCGTAAAATTTTTTAGACATTTATGTTCCAGACTTCTTCTCACGCTTTAGGGCCCCTAAAATGCCAGGGCATTATAAATACCCCACATGTGACCCCATTTCGGAAAGAAGACACCCCAAGGTATTCCGTGAGGGGTAGATTGAGTCCATGAAAGATTGAAATTTTTGTCCCAAGTTAGCGGAAAGGGAGACTTTGTGAGAAAAAACAAAAAAAAATCAATTTCCTCTGACTTGTGCCAAAAACAAAAAAATTCTATGAACTCGCCATGCCCCTCATTGAATACCTTGGGGTGTCTTCTTTCCAAAATGGGGTCACATGTGGGGTATTTATACTGCCCTGGCATTTTAGGGGCCCTAAAGCGTGAGAAGAAGTCTGGGATCCAAATGTCTAAAAATGCCCTTATAAAAGGAATGTGGGCCCCTTTGCGCATCTAGGCTGCAAAAAAGTGTCACACATCTGGTATCCACGTACTCAGGAGAAGTTGGGCAATGTGTTTAGGGGTGTCATTTTACATATACCCATGCTGGGTGAGATAAA